>NC_071511.1:123037704-123340734 GCF_027887155.1 Malaclemys terrapin pileata
GGGAGAGTGTGGGGTTCCAGGCTAGGGGTGGGGGGTGGTCACAGGGGTTACTCCCCTGACTCCAAGCTTCTTCCCCTCCTCCCTTCCCCCCCGCCCCCCCAAAAAAATTTTTTTTCCCCACCAGTTGCTGTCCTGGCCTGTCAGGGTAACATGCCGGGACACTTCATGTTTACTTAGGTTTACCTCCGTGCTTGCGGACGCTCGAGGTAAACAAACTATCTCTGCCCCCCAGCAACTTATCCTGATGGCCCGGGAGCCAAAGTTTGCTGACCCCTGAATTATAGGGTCGGCTTATGAACGGGTTATAAAAATTTTCCATTTTTACTTCTCCATCTGGGGGGGAGGGAGTCAGCTTATAAACGAACCGGCTTATGATCCGAGTATATACGGTAATAGCTTTCTACAGGTCATATAAATTACTTACTTTAAAATATGTACAGTATTGCATTTAGTAGTAGTATCACAGCCCTGGACAAGGTCCAGGCCCCATTGTACCAGACTTTGTACATAGTAAGACAGCATAGGCCCCAAAGATCTTGCATCTGAGTAGAGGAAACAGCAGTATCTAATCCAGGGTGTAAAAACCTTAAAATTCTAATTTTGTTTTAAAAGCCAACAGCAGAGACTACTAGTAAATGCAATGACAGTTCTGTTGCTGTACATTCCTGGGGCTCAAGAAGTTAACTTGTTTCCTGTATTGTATAAACTAAAACCCAAGAGTTTTGCATTCCACCTAATCCGTTCTTGCTAACAAGCCCAGTTCTCATAATTATGTTGTTTTTATTCCCCACCCCTCCATCATTTTTCTTTTCTTTTTTTTTTTTGTGTTTCCATCCATGTTCCAAACTAGTTTCTAAGCGACGCAAGGCTCACCTGAGACGCCTGGACCGGCGATGGACGCTGGGCGGGATAGTCAACAGGCAGCAGAGTCGAGGTGAATAGCTTCCTGTGGCATAGTCCCCTTAAAAGCGCACAAGCTGAGCTTCTGCTGCTGCTCCTCATCTCCTGCCATGTGGCACGCCAAGAGGGAATGATTGGCATGTCATTGGCTGACCCAATCTTGTTTACTTGGTGATAGACTTAGGCCTGAGCTGCGAAATTCAGATGTGGATTTGAAACATCACAAAGTATTGATTTTTGAGGGTATTTGGAGTCAAGTTTTGGTTCAGCCCACTCAGAGATGAGCCAACAACAAAACTTGGCCGTGGAGTCTGACTCCCCACCCAATTTGGGAGCAGGCCGGTCTGGTGTTTGCTTCAGGCACATCTCTACTCTCTTTTCTAAGTTTAAACAAATAAACAAGTGATACTTTTACAGTTCCTTCTCAGAAAAATGGAGAAAATATCCGGAAACACAGGGGGATGTGTGAACTGCAAAAGCATCAGATTGGGTTTGGATGAGCACCTGGATGTGTCTTCAAACGTCATCGAGAAAATTGAGACCTCTAAAGAATGTATAGCTTTCTGGCAAGATTTTTGATGTTTCCAGTCAGGCCAGTAATGCCACAAAGACTGTCCTCCTTTTGGTGGTTTTTCTCTTTGTGGTTTCAGTTTCAAACACCCATTTCTGTAGAGGTTCCCCCAAAAAATATTGGAGAAGAGAACTTGGTCTCAAGGATTCAGTCTTCCCTTTTAGGGAAAGGTTTAGATTGAGATTGGAATGATATTTATTGGCCTTCCCATACTCTGAAGATTTTAAACCTAATGCTAACATTGCCATTATGATTGGATTTTTCCTAAGAACTTGAACTGCGAGATACTGATGAAGTAACCACAATTGTGGATTAAAAAAATGTATCTCTCTGTGGGATTGTCTTGACTCAGCAGGTTCTTGGTGTCAACCCAATGCATTTGGGGGATGGAAGGAATGAAAGTGACTTTTCTCTATTATTGCTCTTTGCTTAGAGGAGACCTTTGCAAGGGAATGGAGCCAGACCTATGCACAAGTAAACCCGATCTTATTTAAAAACAAATGAATGCTCTTAAAGGTGCTAGTGAGTGAGGAGAGGGAAAGCAAAACTTGTGAATTTAGATTCCACTGCAACATGGATGTTTCTGTATACAGGGAAGGAAACCCCAGTTGTCACCGAATCTGTGTGGTTGGTTACAGATTGTTGTATTATTTTGGCCCCCTCAGTACTTCCCACAAGCAAAAACATGTGGTTTTCATCATAGCTCCACCATCCAGGAGCCAAAAATACCATGAGAAGACCAGATCTTGTTCCTTGCCCAACAAAGGGGTCCCTGAGCCAATGAAAAGCCTCTGAAGAATATAAGTGCACATACTAGACATGAAGATGCCGAAACCAAAACACTTATTTCTGTGCTGCAGAGAATGAGAGGGTTTTTTCAGTTTGAATGTACATAGCTGTTATTAGATAATTCTAGTCTCTCTCTCTCTCTTTCTGACCAAGAAACTTGAATTCCCATGAATAACAGCAGTTTTCAAACTGAACAAAGATACATTTCATGTCCTCTGTATTATATTGCTTGCAGAAAATGACATTAAAAGAATATTAAGTTTGCAAAGTCAAGCACTAAGAATTAGGAAACGCTGAAATTAACGTACCTGTGCAATCTTAATTTGCCCCCCTTGTACGTCTGCATTATGATAGTCTTTAATTTATATGATCACATAATGCAGACGCACAAGGGGGCCCGTTCCCACCAGGCTTGACCCTCTCTTCCCCATCCCCTCCAACCTGTCCCTGTCCTGTCTCTTTGCCACTCAAGGGTCCTCATCCCAGTCATAGGCTCCTTCCCTAGCTAATATCAGCTTTCAAATCCTAGTCTCTCTTTGCCCAGCCTTTCCCTGTCCCCTACTGGTTTCCAGGCCCAATCTCCTTCCCTTTCCCCTTGCTCCTTGTCCTGGTCTAGCCAGTCTTCCGCTCCTAGCCTGATCAGTCTCTTCCTCATTTCCCCCCTCAGCTCCCACTCCCCAACTCTCAGTCCCAGTCTCCCCCTAACTCCTGGTTTCCCTCTTCCCCTCCCTGCTAGCCTCCAGTCCCGGTCTCTCCAGTTTCTTGTCCTAATCTACTCCCTCTGCCTCCTTCCCCATGTCCAGCTCTTGTTCCCTCTGCATTTGAATCAGGCGGCTTCCTCACTGAAAACCCAGGAGAGACGGTCTCTGTGCTCTGAGCTGAGGTGTCCAGATCTGGACCCAGCACAGCCTGCAGCAGGTTAGTGCTGCAATTGCAGGGAAAATCTAGCTCGGCCCAGGGCTGGCGCATGCTCAGTGCATCTATAGTTTCCCAGGAATTTAGCTTGAAAAGTAGGTCTCTGCTGAGCATATGCAAACAGCAATTTTTCAAAGGCTTTTAACTTGGCAAAACCTGGCTGGATTTTCACAGGGACAGCTGAAGACATACCTGACACAAAAGCCACACCCCCTCCAAATTCCCTATCCCTGCATCAAAGCATTGAGGAGTGAGCTCTAGTCAAAGAAAAGGTCGCCAGAATTTAACATAAGCAAAACGTGTTTTTCTCTAGCCTTGTTCTGGCAAACAGCTGGACTGTTTTAGCTGATATTTTAAAAAAGAAATCCGCCTGAGACCCCACTGGTGTGGAAAATTTCAGCCGAAATGATTTGGCAAAGTAATAAGCCACTGAAAACGGGGTGCTGTAAGGGGAAGTGTTGGGCAAACTTAAATAGGTTTGTTCTACCAGCCCAACCTATAATATAGTAATCATTTAGAAACTAGAATCTGGATTTGAATTTGGAGACTGTCTCTAAAGGCCAAGATATTTCAAAAGTGACTAGTGACTTTTGGATGCTCCAGCGTCTGAGTGTCTAACTTGAGACACCTGAAAAGGGGGTTGACTTTCAGATGGTGGGTGCTTAGCGCTTCCTGAAAATGATGCCCCATTGAAGGGGTCACAAATTGTCCACCCAAAAATCACTAGTTAGTTTTTTTGAAAACCTTGGCCATTGTTTAGACTCAGAAGGCAAAAATATTTTGAAGAAGGTGTTGTAATGGGTTCTGCCCTCTTCTGGGTGGGGGTCTAAGAGGATTGTAGCAAGACTCTGCTACTACTGTTGACCTTGCTAACGTAGTTTCAGATCAAACAGCTGAAGGAGAAAGTCAGCAGTTCACATCCGTTCTCTCCACCTGTTGCTTTTATAGGGCCTCATAAAGGTCTGATTTGCAGACAGTTACATTTTATATATTTTACTTGGTACCACTTTGCCAAAAGTTAAGGAAAATGTAAGCATTTTTGAGTTAATTCTAGTATAAACTTGCTTCCAAACAGTTCAGGATTGTTCCCTACAATCATAATTCACTGGGTACACCTCTACCCTGAGATAACGCGACCCGATATAACACGAATTTGGATATAACGCGGTAAAGCAGCGCTCCGGGGAGGGGGCTGCACACTCCGGAGGATCAAAGCAAGTTCAATATAATGTGGTTTCACCTATAACGCGGTACGATTTTTTTGGCTCCCGAGGACAGTGTTCTATCGGGGTAGAGGTGTAGTTTGTATGTGTTGTACTGGCCTCTGCTGTATGGGGTCAGAATTACTTAAGGTTGTGTCATAACCCCGCTATTGCAAAGAGCTAAATGATTCTGCTTTAGTTCAAGAGATGGAACCTGCTCTGAATGGCAGAGGCATGTGTGGCCACTATCTGGCATGCTGTGGCTGCCACTACGATACAAATAACTTGTATGATTTTCTGATGCTGTGGTGATAAGAGCAGTTATGCTTCAGTAGATAGAAAGAACTAGCAGGAAGAGATGAACTCTTAAAGAAGGATCTAGCTTTTTTGCAAAGGACCCTCCAGTAGTAAGGGAAATATCCCGAGGTAAATATATGACCAGTTTCTTATGCCTATTTTGAATCAAGTTGAGGAAGTTTAATACCACAGAGGACTGCTAATGAAGTTTCTGGATCCCTGAATAAAGATCAAAGACCATAAATGACTTAAAAATATCCTGTCGCGCCTGTTTCACTAAGCCCAAGATCTCTGCAAAGATGACAGCTGTAATCTGCTTTTGCAGAGAGCACCAGCATTTGTTGCTGGACCTTTCTTTGTAAAACAGTTGGTGGACATACTGTGTGTGATGTGCCCAGGCTTAATGCAATCTGTTGGGTAATGCTCTTTGCACAGCTGCAGGGCTTATACTTTACATTGTGAGTTACACTTCATAGCTAGAAAGCTTAAAAAAAATAAAACTAGAGAAGGTGCAATATCAAAAATAGGGGGATGTGAGGAGAAAAATGTCTTTCATAGTCTTCCCCAGTGTCTGACTTAAAAGGACAGTCTGTTTGCAAATGATGCGTGTTCATCCTGCCTCCTCCGAGAGGGGGCACGCTTCCGGAGGTCAGAGTAGAATACTTGCTTATGTAGGCTACAGATTAGGAACTACTTACAGGGTGACTTCACAAGAAGCAGTTTCTGCGGTGGCAGTTCAGTTTGTTAACTGTGAAAATCAGCCTACCTCCATTCTTCTACATCTGATATTTGACAGTCCGTTAATTATTGACTTATCAGCTTTGTGCACAGAATTTTCAGTGAACCATAATGTAATCCCAAATCTAACTTGGTTGATGGTTTTTGTTTTGTTTGTTTTTTTGGTAACAGATCTACTCCACGCTAATGGTGATCACCGTATGTGGCTAACCTTCCCTAGAATGAACCTGATTTGTGAATGCAAAATTGCTCTGACTGTTTCCTGTTTACTTTGCATTTGAGCAGGCTCTGTATTGTGCTCCCATGGTGTTTGTACACACACACGTCTTTAAATTCTGGGTTTTTTTAATTAAGCAAATCAAAGATGTTTGAGAACCACTTATGTATGGAAGAGATCTTCTCCAACACATGTCCCTTCCGAACCCTAGTCTGCTTTGTTCTTAGAGCTTAATCCTATAGGCCATGGTTCGAGTAGCTGTACTAGTCAAGCTGTTCAGTAAAGGAGATTAAATTTTGGAGACACTGGTGAAAAAGCAAGAAACTGAGGAGAAGAGGCAATGTGGTCTGTTGAAATGAGTTCAGAGCTTGGACTTCTTGTGACTGTAATCCTGGGTCTCACTGACTCTGGCTGTGGTTTTGGGGAAGTCCGTTAACCACTCTTTTTTTTTTTTTTTTTTCCTAGGCCTGTTAAAGGGGGATAAAACTTTAAGGAACAGGCTAGTGTGCATTTGCACACTTTCCCTTCCCACATGGAATCAGGATTACTCCTGTGTAATATAGGCCCTATGTTGAGAAGTTAAGAGCTTCTCCCATTATTCATCTAGTAGGAGTGTGTACCACACCAACTCACTGCGAAACCTCCAGGTGGCCGTAGACTTTTGTTACAGGCAGGTTGTGAGGATTGATTTGCTAATGTTTTGTACGGTGTTCTGCAATTTTAAAGTATTGACTTGTAGTGTGTTAGCAGTTGTCCCTCCTCCTCTGGCTTGGAGGGAGGCCACTCTGCCGCATTGGGTCACTGGGGAATCTGCCCAGTCGCCAGTGGGAATTAGTGAATCAAAGACTGCGGGCTAGGAGGCCCTGGACCTCAGCCAGGGCAGAGCAATATGCAGTCTTTGCCTGGCCTCCTGGCTCAGGCAGATGGCAGACGAACACAGGCCTCTTGGCCTAAGGTACATAGTTGGCCACCCCAGGGGTGGGGCAGCTGCAGGGGGTAGAGAGACCCAGATCCACCCAGTCCCAGCCCAGCGCTTTACAATGGCAGAGGGCTCTGCTTAGTGGATCAGCAAGGATCCAGCCACAACACGCTGATCTGAGCACGGACAGCAAAAGCAAACTAACGTCTGGTTTCCCTGGGCTACTTCCTACCACAATCCGGGAAGTTGCTCCGGTGTCCAAGAGCCCTCTGTAGCCTCGTGGTATTTGGCCGCCAGCAATTTCAGCAGCTCCCCTCCGGCCTCTGTGCCCTCTGGGGGCAGGGTGCTACCCTAGTTCAGTCGCAGGACCTGCAGCAGGCAAGAGGCTTGTCTCCTTCCCTGGCTCCCTCCCAAATGAGCAGGAGGTCCTGCCTCTATACTTCTTGACCCCCCCCCCCCAACTTTGGGCATGAGGGCCGGGCCTGGCCTGCCTCTGCCCACTTGGGTGCAGAGTGGTCCCTCCCCCTCTGGGTTAGAGGGAGGCTACTCCAGCTCGCTACATGTGTAAATAAATAAGTACTTTTGAGAACCAAACAAATGCTTTGCATGTTCACCTATCCCTGAGTTGCCTTAAAAAGCCTGGTTTTTATGTAGCCTCTCTGGCCCACTGCATAAGGATGATTTGAGCCAGTAAGAGTCAGATCTGCACAGTGCAATTTCAGTATTTTGGCCTCAGTTTCTTGTTTTCTCACTGGGGATCCAAGGAAAATAGTCACGTTTTATTGCCCCTTTGCCTATTGAGGAAATAGCATGTGCAGTAGTTCAGAATTTAAAAGAAATCTCGTTGTTTTCCCAGTTTTGTGTGTTGATTTTTTTTAGTCGTTTTGTGTTAAATAGACGTCATCAAAAGGAAAAACAGAGGGTGGTAAGGGGAGGCTGGTCTCCAGATTAGCAGCCGTGTTGATAATTGTGGAGCAGTTAGGCAAAAAAAAAAATAAATAAAAAATGATCAGCACAAAAGTCCGTTTTGAATGAATGTTGCCTTCTGGAAAGGAGAGACTTTTTCCAGAAGTAGGTCTGACAAAGAGGAGGGGCGGGGGCAGGGAGAGAGAGTTAGACTGCTGACTGAGGGGAAAGTATTTATTTTAAAAGAGAATTCTTCTGTGGTTTGGAAGATGCAGGATTTGAGCCTTTGCATTTTTCTTTGAAATCTTAATTGGATAATTCCCAAACCAACCCCTCTCCAGGTTCCAGCATTTCAAGTGAGGATCAGGTCACAGTATGACCGTGATGCATAGAGAGACTTCAGTTCAGTAAAGGATATTATTCCCTGACTTGGTTCTTAAAACTCTGGAGATACAGTAGGAGTTTAGAACTTGGAGCCAGGAACTCATGAGCTCCAGTTCTAGGTCTGCCACAGATTCAGTTTGTGGATCTATAAATATGAAAGCGAGTTGCCCACCTTGCAGGCCCAAGAGGAATTGTTTAATTAATACATGGCACGTCAGACACAAGGCTCTGGCCCTAAAGAGCTTCTAGTGAAGACAAAGGAATGGATACAGCTTAAGAGGAATATGGTTCGACGGCTGTCAGGCATACATCTTGTTAGTACTAAGAGATTATTCTTCAAATTGAAAAGGGTAGTTTGTTGTCCTGGGAACTAAATTAATGTTTGGCAAAGCACGAGTGCAGGGTAGGTGGTGAGCAATTTTTTGTTCTGGAGGCATTGGGAAAAGTGCCGTGTTGCTTGGCACCCTGGAGGAGAGAGGTTGTTCCAGATGCAGGGGACAGCATGAAAAAGGCATAGAGCCGAGGGTGGGGGGGGAGATGGTACTGGCGTTCACAACCTCTGGTTCAGGCCTCAGTCTTGCACCTGCCCCAGTGCTCCAAGCTCTCTACTGCAGCAGACTCTGGTTTGTTAACCTAGTGCTTGAGCATCTACACTCCTTGGTAACCCCAGATTAGGAATTGTTGAACTCTGTGTCCCAACCTCAGGCTCCAGCGTCTGCTGCATTATGTGGGCCTCAGTCCAACCACCCATATCCCAGACTTCCTCACGCCCTCCCAAAATGTGGCCACTCTCGACCTTTGTTTGTGGTGCAGTGTGGGAAAACTTGATATGCCACCAAACGTGACTGTCCGGATGAGATGAGTAATGTGTATATAAAAGGAGAAGGTTTTCTGCATTCATCCCCCCGTGTTAAAGTTAGCAACTCAGAGTAGCGCTTCCCATTTGTACAGAAAAAATTACTGTTAATAACTGGCATAATTTGGGGTCAGTGACCCTGCCCCCTAATTAAGGCACATCTTCTTCAAAATAATTTTTGTTCAGTGTCAAATTACCAATATTGAATCTTTATCAAATATTGCTGTCAATTGGTTACTGTCCTTTGTTGTTGTTGTTGTTTTTTTTTTTTTTAGATTGAGTAGGTTATCGTAAAGCAATGCAAGCCTAAAAAGCACTGCATACAGCTTGTTATGCCAGGAATGTTTTTGACATCACAACTCCAGTGTGTGGCAACAATAATTCAGGCCAATCCAATAGAACATACGTTAGTAGCTCCTGTCTCCTGTCCAGCAAAACTTACCAGATCATGGCAACCTTTAATATGAATGGACAGTACCGTGTACTAATAAATTACGTACATTGATATATGAAAGCTTTATGTGGAATGTCACTATTCCAAATTCCTCTTTTACTCCTGTAATAATACCTATCCCAGTATTTCAGAACAACTCTAAACCTTTCAACTAAAGTCCTGGAGCATTCCCAGGCCCACAATAGGAGACTTAAAAACAATTGGAAAAAGGAAACTGTCCACAAATTGCGCAAAACCATGTTCAGACCATTGGTCGCTGAGGGCATGAATGTATGCATGGGTAAAGCAAAATGGGCAAGAAACAGTATTTAGCCCACTGAGTCATTTTCAGTTCATACAGTATGCTTTTCTGGGATGATGGGTAAACATCCTCCCCATGAAAAGACAAAAAGCAGAGGGATGCAGTAGAGAGAGCAGGCCTGGTGCAGGACCTGAGGCCTGAACCAAAGGCTGTGGGCCAGAGTCGACCTGGCCTTGGCAAAATAACACACTAGATGTTTACATAAATACATCTCAGAAGGCTAGTACAGATACACCCCAATCCAGTACAAGATCAGATGGTTTGACTGAACAATGAATAAAGATGGTTTATCCGCGATATCAGGAACCAGGGGAGGTGTAACAAACAGATGTCTTGAAATATGTACGGGTAATATGCAAGTTGTGTTTCCCAGTTGTGTCTCAGTCTATAAATGTTGTGGTACCTCGCCTCAATCCTTGTGTGTGGCCTGGGGGACAGCAGAAACACCAGCTGGTGCCTGAGCCCCTCCTTGCTACTGGACACTTGTGTTTAGTGTACTGGTAACCACAGAGACAGAGCACGACAACTGTGCTTGGAGGACAATAAAACTGTGAGTTACTTTTGTCACCGAACCTTACCAGAAGTCTCTATCTGTAACATCAAGGTCTGCTGAATTAACATGCAGCACTATCTGCTAATACTGATCACCTTGGAGCTCCAAGAAGCACAGAACAACGTTACTGAGGCAACAACACTTAACATCTGCTAACTCAGGTTCTACTAACCCTGGGCTTACATTGCGGTGTAGACATGCCCATAGTGATCAAATCTTGATGCACTAAAGCAGGAGGTCTCTGTGTGGCCGCAAACGCTTGCATGTGGCCACTCTGACAAATTTTCCTATTTAATTTAACTTTAGGAAAAACAAAAATATGCTCACATACCTGTCCAAAACATTGTAGTTTATTTATGCAGGGTTTTTTATAGACTCAATAATAAAAATAATGTACAATTGTATTTTGGTACCCCTTGCCCCTCCCCACTCATGCTGCTCCCTACCGCTTGACCACTGTGCGCAAAAGGCCAACCCTGTTGGAGCCCAAAGCTGGAGCCCCATGGCTGGAGTCAGGGGGCGGGGGGATCCCGAAGCCCAGAGCACACTGCTGGAGCCCCGAAGACGGGAAGCAGGCGCTGAAGCCTGCACACGGAAGCCCATGACTGAAGTTGAGGGGTGAGGGGGCTGAAGCCTACCCCTGGAGTCCTGCGGTGAAAGATGGGGGGGCAAAGCCCTCTCCTGGAGCCCGTGGGTGCTGCTGGGAGGGGCTGCTGTTTTGCCCTCTTCCCCCAACTCTGCCCAGGAGGCTCTCTGTAGGCAACCCTCCCGATGGCCACATGGCTATAGTAGCCACATTTGAGAAACACTGCACCAGAGAGTCTGGGAATTGCCACAACTTGGAGATGATATTCTAAGCACAAGAGACTTGTGTGTGGTTTGCTATCTTAAGGGTTTATGCTGTTGCCTAGAATTGTAGTTTCCAAATGAATGAAATGACCGTCCAGAGCTGTGATGGAATTCCGAGAGGTACAGAGGGTGCTTCTGCTTGTTCTTCTATAGAATGGATTATCCGTCTTTGTCTTTCGAGTAACATAGTGCCTCAATCATTAAATGCCCAATAGCTTAAGCGTTTTGATCAGTAGCTCGGAATACTGGATGCCTCCCTGATCATTCTCCTAAATAATGTGTCCATGTGAATCCACTGACTTTTTTTTTTTTTTTTTTTTTTTTTTTTAATATATACATCATTTCCTCCTCCTCGGGTTAGTCTTAGGAGAAGCAAACCAGAACGACTTTCGGGTTATAAGTGAGCCCATACTTCAAGAGTGCAGTTGAGGTTAAAAACCTCATGTATGTGTGTTTATGGTCGCCCCTTCACCACTGACAGAAACCAAATGTGTGCAACCTTGGAAATGATTGTAATTCTTGCTGAAAAAGCACTCTGCAAGGGGAAACTTTAATGATGGCTTCCTGTTTTTGAACTGTAGGCTTAAAAATAGATTTGCTAAACAGACATCATAGGAACCTTAATTTCTAAATGGATTTTGAACTCCTTTGCAACATGCTGCCTTGTGAGAGCACTTTTCTTCTTTCTTCCTTTTCGAACACTTTCCTTAACTTTTTTCCCCTTAAAGTTTACCTATGGTTTTTTTTTGGGGGGGGGGAATATATTCTGAAGTATCTTTCTTCAAATGATGACCTAAAGCAAAGTAATGAGGCTGAAAATGTGGGTGGTAGAACTCGTAATCCGCAAAATTGCACATGCTCAGCGCTGATCACCTGAGTCTTAGCTGAACCATCCAAACCTCTTGAAAAGCTGGGCCCAGAGACGCCATGCAGACTGTCCTTCTTGTGGCCTCTCAGGACTTCAGTTTCTGGTATGGGCCAGAGGCCAGAACTCAATTCAAAGGGGCATAAAAATAGAAGACTAATGGAGGTGGAATAATGTTCACCAGAGGGTTTTTTTTGGGACTGGAAAGCTTCAATTTGTGTGTGTGTGTGTGTGTGGTGGGGGGAGGTTCAAGCAAGGGTTATTTTCAGTGAATTTTAGGAAGGGAAAGCAGGGTGTGTGGCTATGAGCACAGAAGCAGGGAGTTGGTAGGCCTGGGTTTTATTCTTAGTTCTGCTGCAGTTACTTGGGCAAGTCAGATAGGCCTGGGCTACAGTACAAATAAACACAGTGATGGCCACTTCGTGCTCTAACAGGGCTTCATTTTGACTGCTCTAAAGGAAGGGAAGAGAGTTTTATGGCTGTGTTAGGGGAATGTTTTGATACTGGAGTCATGTAGACTAAGCTTCTAATATGGGACCTTGTTCTATACACGTGGGCCTTGCCTACACTAAGACTTTTCTCTAAGATTTCCCTGCTCCGCTGGCAGTAGCAACAGTGGGAGTCCTAGTGTAGACAAGGCACCGCCAGCATTATCACCCCCAAGCTGAGAAGGGGTTAGATAATGTGGTGGTTAAAATACTGGGAGCCACTGAAGCCTCGTCTGTACTAGAGCTCTCACTAGTGTCATTGCACCTGTGAGGGCAATGGTGAAAAGTAGTGTAGTCCCCCTCCTAGGCAAAGACGAGCCATGGCCGTAATCCAGGTAGGCTATAATCATGGGTATTTTAGTAGTGTTGTTGGGACTGTTACCCTTCTGCTGCTGCCGTTTCCCTACCTGTAAATGATGCCTCACCTGGTGAGACATGGAGATTTAAGGTTTGTAAAGTGCTATGACGGTCTGATGGCAAAGTACCATCATCCCTGGTTTGCATTCCCATGTGGATGGCTAGGTTTGACAGCACTGAAAAGGCTGATGTGATATTTGGTCATTGCTGCTTAAAGTAGTCGATCAGGAAGTTGGAATATCCACAAGTACTTGGGTAGGAACACCTCTCATCTGACCACTTCTCCTTGTCTTCTGCAGAAGATAATGGGTCAAACTTCCAAAGAGTCAGACTCTTCTGACCACAAAGAGGAATCAAGGCAGGGACACTCAGAATGGAGAGCTAATTTAATAAAAAGATTGCCTCCAGCTACAGCAGGGACTGCTGTTTACATGTAGGGGGAATAAAATAAACAGACGTTTTTGTCATAACTCTTGCGGCAAGAGTGTGGTCTGGTAGTCTCTAGTATAATGGGGCTTTACGACATGGGGGGAGAGATACACAAAGTGGAGCTTTGACTGGCTAGTGGTGATATCAGCCTCCCTATGATTATAATCTCCAGTAAACACATGGTTTAGCTCTTTTGCTGTGACTTCTATAGGAGAATGATAGAAAGATACCCTAGGCAATATATTTCTGGGATGGTGTTCAGTGGTTCAGGTGCCTAAAGTCACTTGGCTTCCTGCCTTCACCATATATTCCAGGCAAGTTCTAATCACCTAGAAATCGGAGCATTAAGTGGAGATGCAGATGGTCTTCCAAGCTCAAAAATTAGCTAGTTTAACCCACTCATTCTGCAGTATAGCTTTTTGAAACTTTGTCTCCCTATGTAACCAAAGCCATTCCACAGACCAGACAGCCATCTGGGGAAAACTCTCTCCATCCCATGATTTGATTCTTGGATTGATTAGCTGCAACTGCAGCAGCGAGACTCAATCTAAAGCCCAGTTATTGTTCAGGGAAAGTACAATATACTGACCGTGCTATTTAGGAATGATACTTTAGGAGTCACTTAGTAGGAGTTATCATAATAAATTACTAAAGCAGCTTCCCTGGGAGCAGAAGTTTTTTTTTTTTTTTTTCTTGAGGAAGCAAAGGTTTTGAGAGTTCAATACATCGGAATCAGAAGGACCCAGGCAAGGAAGGTTGTCTTTAAAGATGCAGTTTCTCTGACTCTGCAGCCATCAGATGTTCTGCCAACATTATTCTCTTTCTGAGGTATTTCTTTGTCTCAGTAAAGATTTTTTTTTTCCCCCCTTACATTTTCCTTACTTCACTCAGCAACAAAATATAATTGAGTCACAAAACTTAACAGATGGAGGTGTCTCTATTTGACTCCCTCTCAAAAGAGCATTTGCCTTAAGCTGCTGCAACCCTTTTCCCACTCCTTTCATTTGCCATTTGTGCAGTGATCGGGAACTCTGGATTCACTTAGTTTCTTGCCCTCTCTCCTTCAGAGAGACCCCTACTCGTTTTCCCATGTCTAACCCTCCAATGTTGTGGCCACCATTTTAACAAGTTAGGAGGACTGCGTGGAACACCCTTAGTGTGTATACACAGCACCTAGACACCCACGGTTGGCCCATGCTAGCTGACTCGGACTCATTGGGCTGTTTCACTGTTGTGTAGACTTCCAGGCTTGGGTTGGAGCCTGAGCTCTGGGACCGTCCCACCCCTCAGGGTCCTAGAGCTTGGGCTTCAGTCTGCCCCCCAGAAGTCTACACAACAGTGAAACAGCCCCTTGAGTCCGAGTCAGCTGGCAATGTGCCAGCTGTGGGTGTCTAGTTGCTGTGTAGACCTACCCTTAGAGCCTCACTGTTCTCCCCTTTAGTCATTCATAGGTGTAGCTACTAAACATGCAGTTACCCCCATCCTATCCTGGGTTCGGCATGATGCTTTGGCACCATTTCCTATCCCTGCCAATGCTCAGCAAGAGTCCCTGGCCAGAGGAAAAAGGTTAAATTTGTTTGGCTTTGAGACTAACTTACAAAAATGCTGAGTATGAGATGATGAAAATACTGCGCGTTCAGTGTCCTGAAGGTGACAGCATGATGTGGTGGGTAGAGCAAGGGACTGAGAATGAAGGTTGTTTTGGTTTCTATTCTTGGCTCTGCCACTGACTGTGTGACTTTGGGCCACTCAGCTCCAGTCTAGTGCATCAGTTTTCCCGCATGTAGAATGGGGCAATAATCGGAGACTGGCAGGGGATGCCACATTCCAATCCTGTGCCATACTTCCAAAAGTGTGTGGGTGTTTTGGGTCAAGGGTTTGCCTCTGGCCCTTCTCTGTTGACGACACGTACCCACTTCTCGTAGGTGTGAGGCACTTAGAGGTGCTATGTAATAAAGTACAAAAACTTTACTCTGTGCTTACGCTTTTTTTAAAACACACATCCATTTCGTGATTATCCCTGTAGAGCCACATTGTTTCCAGAGGTGTGAGAACAGATAGGTCAGTCCCTCTGAGTTGGGCAGGAGTACGGGTTGCTCTCAGCAGCCAGTGCTCGAGTTTTTGTAATACCAATACTCAATGCATCCATATGCATGCTCGGAAGAGCCAACTGGCTCTAGGTCCCTCAGTGACGCTTGGCTGCTTTGGCAACCAGGCTGATTCCATCAAGTTACTGTATGCAAACTAAGGCCAACTTGACATCCTACTCTCGCTGACTTACTCACTTGAGGGAGGCCTCTCTGAGACCTCATAGTTACTGGCATGGAAGCACATTGTGATTTGTCAGCAGCCGGGCCGTGTCAAGGAACTAATTATCTGTCATGCCGTAAGCATGCCTAATTAGTGGGCCACTGAGTAGGGCTCCACCTTTGCAACGGCTCCATGTAACCGCTGCGCAACCAGTTGAAAAGCAGCAGAACAGAAAAACAGCTGGACTAATTCTACCCCTAACTGATGTTTCTTTTTTTCTCCCTCTACCAGAAGAGAAATATGTCACAATCCAACCGTACACCAGCCAAGGGAAGGATGAGATTGGGTTTGAAAAAGGGGTCACCGTGGAGGTCATCCAAAAGAACCTGGAAGGATGGTGGTACATAAGGTAAAAAACTTCCCGCAGGCAGATTTATTACAGCATTTATGATCTTCAGGCCTTCTGATAGTTAGCTTCACATCCGCATCCTGTGTCATTCTCTGTCTAAAGAAGAAAACCTGCATTATTATCCAGAATGCACACTAGGCAGAAATGTAAGGGAAAGTTACAGAAGACCAATAAACAATATTTGGTATTGATTGTAGGAATGGAACATGGACTGTGAAGTCTGTAGACCTGCAATATTTTGGTAGAAAATTCTTACCTTTTAGATTTCCTTCAAATTAAAAACCCATATCCCAGTCAGCAAGTGGCACTTATCTAGTACAAGTGATCATGTTAATGGACATGCAGCTGATCGAGTCTTTTTTGTGAGTCAGTTGTGCGTCTCTGCAAAGGAGTAAAACCAGATTCACCAAATAATGCTAGAAGGTTGCGGTTTGTAATCTATCAAGTTGCTCGGGGCAGGTTTTTTTGTGTGTGTTTGTTTAGGGGTTTGGGAGATCAGCCCGCTGGCTGCAGAATAAATCATTTTTGAGACTGATGCATTCATCAGACTGCAAATAATAACAGTAATATCACACGGGGCCAAATTTTCAGCTATTTGCCTCTCCAAGTTAGTCATTGCATGCAATTGTAAACTATATGCCACAAACAGATACAGATATCACGCACGCAAATTAGATGTACAGTTCTGAAAAAAACAACCCAGCATTTTCCCCTTATGACAGCCAAATTCCCTTGAAAGGAGTACAAGACAACCATCGCCTAGGCACATCTTGTATAGAGCTGTAATGTATTGGGACCAATACTTGTCAAGAATGGTCTCTTCATGTAGGTTTATACAGTAGCTAGTACTATAGTGCCCCAATCATGACTGGGGTCTTCGGGGTGCTACTGTAAAGTTTGGGGTGTTTAGATCCTGGGAGTGGCGTTTGGGACCATTTCTATTGATTAAATAGAAAATAGAGGTATGAAGGTGGTTTAAGGAGAATTCTGTAATTCATGAGCCCTATAAGATGTCCTTCCTGTTCATCCTTTTGCATCTAGAATAGGTTTTTATTGTTTTGCTTTTCTAGTTGGATTCTGCTTGGTTTATAACTGAAGGCAGCAGAGACATGAATCATGATTGAGAAAGCACAGTTGGAACTACATTTAGTGCTTCATGCATGATAAACATGTTAGAGTCTTTGAATCTTCCTAACAAGGTGGCTAATAACTAAAGTTGTGCAGGAGTGAATGGGCTCTAGACATTATGAGCTGGGAATGCACAGGCTTGGTCAGGTCACTTCTTCCCCCCCACCCCTCCTTTAATCATTCACAGGACTTGAATCCAAAGTTGAAGACTGAAGAACAAAAAGCATGCAATCTTGTTGGGAAACATTATTATAAAAATCTTTGATTTATTTCAGAACTAGTCTGGTTACCTAGAACTAGTCTCCTGGTTAAATGTTTCCTTATTACTGTTGTAGGCTTCTTTTCATCTTTATAAATAACAATGCTGCAAGCAGCTAGCTGGATCTGTTTTGTGCTTAAATTTCTCGTGTTATTTTTGTGTGAAGTTAAGTGGGTACACTTAACTCTGACAAAAAGAGGAGATCCCTTGTTACTCTACTTAAACTTTTACAGCAGAAATGTCTTTAGGCCCAAGGTAACCTCTTTCAGTGGGTTTAATTGCACTTTTGGATCAGAAACCCAATCCCGGAAGGTTTTATATGTTCTTGACTCAGTGAGGATTGAGGATGCTCAATATGACCCAGACTCTGTAATCTGTGTCTCCTCGTAATTATGCAGATCCAATTTGGATTCAGAGCATTTCTGAATTTGAAATGATTTGGTGGGTCTTCGTAGCTACACCCCAGTTAATGCCAAACTAGTGTCTTGTTTGGTAGCTTCTATCAAAGGCCAAGGACCGAAGTACCCTTTCCAAGAGAAACACTAATTGGAGCCGCATTGCGAAGCTTTCCCTGCCACTACCCGATGCTGTACCCATTCTGTGGCTAAAGAGGACTTTGTTGTCCAGGATTATTAAACTGAAAACCTTCACCAACATTGTACATTGATTTTAAAACATTTTAAAGGCCTTTAAGAATACTTGTAGAGCTGCTATGAACAGTGCCTCCCTAGTATTCAGCAATACCTCAGCCCAAGTGTTTGGGTACTTAAATTGAAACACTCCTTATTTTGTATTTTGGAGGGGAAGGCTAGGGAGGGGGAAGTCCGTATGAATCCGGTTGCCATTTCATCTGTTCCATTGGATAATATGGGAACAGAATAAGTGTATTAAAGTTTAGCAAGTTGCTGGAGTTTTATTTTTAATTGGGTCTACCTTAAAGATGTTAACAAGCTCCACCTTAAATATATAATTTCCCAAAATTCCTGGCCCTGTGCTGATCTTCATTTCCTGTCTTTCTTTTCTCTTCCCCCCCCCCCCTCCCTCAAAGTTTGCTTCCCTCTGGAGTAATTCCAGTGCTCTGAAGCTGGAAAGCAGATGTTAAGGGAACCAGTGCTCAGACACACAGAGGCACTTTTGATTTTTTTTTTTTTTTTAAACATTCCTATAACTTGAATCTTTTTTTTTCTTCATGTAATATTAAAACAAAAAGGGTTTTTTACTCGGTGAAGCCAAATCAGTGCCCCTAATCCTGTAACCCTACAATTGTATTTTAATCCCTGTTGCATTGAAACACTTGTATTTCTTCTCCTCTCTTTGCCCTTTTTCATGTTGTGACTTGAGAGGCACTTAGACGTGTGTGTGTTGAAGACTCTGAGCTGGAATCTTCATTACGGCTTTATTGAGTTCAGCCGTGGATCGGTGTCTCTTGCCTGCGTGATCATATTACATGCTTAATAGCTGAAGTTACAGTCAACTATTTAGATGCTACTTTATATCCGTTACCATCTGGAAGGTGTTGGCTCTCTTCTGATGCTGACAGATAAGGGTTGTCACTTTCTTTTGACCTACAAGTTGCTGATCTGGGTTTTTTTGTTGGCGTGCCCTTGGTTTCCTGGACTACTATGAATTTTAGACCTCTTGTGAGAGAGAGGGAGGGAGTTTTGCTCTGCTGTAAACTGAAGTGCTATTGGAAGGAAAACAGGATAAGATTTGAAATACCTGGTACAGGTTGCAAATGTAAGTGAAGGCCCACGGCTGGCTCTAGGTTTTTTTGCTGCCCCGAGCGCAAAAAAAAAAAAAACAACCTCCAAGAGCGCAAGTGCTGCCTCTAGAATTGTGCAGCTCCAAGCACGTGCTTGGTTTGCTGGTGCCTTGAGCCAGTCCTGAGGCCTCCAATGGGAGGTGCCATTGCAGCACAGGTAGGCATACCTGAGCTAGCTTACTAAAAATAACAGTGAAGCTGTGGCAGCATGAGTGGAATCATGGGTTAGGCACCCAAGTAAAAGCTGGTCTGGGACCCTTGGTACGTACTCCAGTGGCTAGTCTGTGCTGCCTCTTTTCCCCCCCCCCCGAGCAATGCTTCCCAGGGAGCAAATCTAGCTCAGATACATCTATGGGTGCTGCCGTCACACCTCCTGACTGCATTATAGACCTACCATGAGTCAAGGGATCTGGATTTTATTCCCTTATCTTCCTATAGGACTTTAATCTCCGTTCCTCGGTTTCCCTACCTGTGACATAGGGAGAACGAGTGTTCCCTAACGAAGTATAAACGCTTTGAGATCTTCAGATGGAACTACTAAACATTTATTGTTCCAGTGCTCGTGGGAATATATGTACCACTTGGACTAAGTGCTTTGTTTTTTTTGCTGGCCTGATAGTGCCGGTTACTTGTTAGGTTACACTAACTCAACATAACAAGTAGATCCAATGGGGAGACAGTCCTGCAGCCAGTAGCTAGGTAGTCAGTAGCTTTGTGTGGCTTAACCAGTGACCAGCCATAGATTGAAATGGTATAAGGTCACATAAAGCTGGCTGAGCCAAATGGATTGCGTTTTGCAATCCAAAAATCTAAAATCAATAGAAAAATGAACAAACCAGCGCAGAGTCTTTATCCATTAGTGCTACCTTTCTGATCTGAAAAATGTCAACTCTTATAGTCCTGTATGGACTTAGATCTATGCAGTGCGTACTCTTATTTGAATTTGTAATGCGAGTTCTACTCCAGGATACGTTTGAAATCAGATCACGTACTGTATAGCTTGACATAATTCCCAAGTAAGCACAATACATAGTCAACAAAGAACAGGAACTTCAGAGATTTTGAAATCTTCAAAATACCAGAGGATTGTGGGGGGTGGGGGAAGAGTATGATCGCAATAACCCTACCCAGGGGCTTTCTGCTCAAAACACTTATGGGGAGGAGTAGAGAGGGGCCCAAGTCGTGGAATTCAGATGCAAATCCATACTGTTCGGATTCATTATGAAGACAGGCCGAAGCCAGAAAGTTTTAGCTCTGGATATGGGTTTTTCCAATGCCGGTCAATTTTGGTCTTGGGGTTCCAGTTCAGAAGTGTGCTAGAGCAGTGGTTCTTCACCAGGGATCCGGGGCCCTCTGGGGGGCCATGAGCAGGTTTCAGGGGGGTCTGCCAAGCAGGGCAGTAAACTGAAGCCCCAACACCCAGGGCCGAAGCCCGAGCAAAGAAGCTTTGCGGGGCGCCCTGTGGCATGGGGGCCCCAGACAATTGCCTTGCTTGCTACGCCCTAATGCCGGCCCCGGCTTTTATATGCCGAAAACCAGTTATTGTGGCACAAATGGGCCGTGGAGTTTTTATAGCACATCGGGGCGGGGGGAGGGGTGACTCGGGGGGGAGGGAGGGGAAGGTTGAGAACCCCTGTGCTAGAGAGTGTGAGGAGAGGGTTGCTCGTAACCACATCTTGCTGTTTACAAGAGACCTTAGCAGGTGCCTGGACAGTATTTGAGACACTCCTTTCATGCTGAGGCCAGTTGTGACATGCTCCAAAGAGAGCTGCCTCTAGCCCTCCTTGGCATGAAGTGGGATTACTCTTATTCGGGGCCTGGATGGTGATGGGGAGAAAGCAGGGAGGGAGAAAACTCTCTCACCAAAATTCGGCACGTGGCAAATCTTGAATTCCCGTTCTCTTTATGGGAATCCTCCTACGGTGCCTCGTGTGTTCAAACCCTGCTGTTTTCAGTTCACATATAAAAAGATTTCCATTACCTCTGGGTTGAGTCTGCAGACTTCTAAGAATCCCTGGTATGGTTTTCTAATACTGGTTGCTTCAGGGAGCACAGTGTGCCAAAAATCAATGATAGTTTCCAAATTGTGCGCTGTAGTTGACTGTGGCTCTAGTGAAGGACCATAATTGCTGCATGCTGAAGTGTTAGAAAGCGGGGACTGGATTGCATAGCCCTAGATTTTCACTTCTGTATAGAGAAGATTCAGAAGCCGGCTTCTGAAT
Organism: Malaclemys terrapin pileata; assembly: GCF_027887155.1. Classification (NCBI taxonomy): domain Eukaryota; kingdom Metazoa; phylum Chordata; order Testudines; family Emydidae; genus Malaclemys; species Malaclemys terrapin. The sequence goes on from NC_071511.1 coordinate 123,058,725, forward strand.
CTGTCGCAAGGTGGATGTAATCGTTGCCACTTTGTCTAGACATACTGCAGCGAATAGCAGTAATTCGGTCACTTGCAGAGACTCAGGGCCACAGATATGGAGACCAGTCCTTTGTTTGACTTTGCTCTTTTGAGGATGCAATCCCTTGCAAAACCAGGTCTTTTGAAACCTTAGATTAAGCTGGCTGGTGGATTTTAAACATGGGAGATTCCCCCTCCTGTCCTTCCTCTACAGCAGTTAGGGACAGGCTGCTAAGACTTGGGTTAAATATTATAAATACTGGCTTTTGTAATGGGTGTTTCAAGTAAAGCTTTTTAGATACCATCCTTATTTAAAGACACATTCTCCACTTGATCCCTGCTCAGGACTCCTAATGGTATCAGTCAGTATTTTGACTCAGTAAATGAGAACAGAGTAAGTCGAATAGCCTAAAAGAAACCTCAGAGCTAATCTGACTCTTCATGTCAAAGCTCACTTGTGTGAAGGAGAATTACTTGACTATCCTTGTATTTTACCAATCGCTGCTTTTGCTTTCTAGTGAGTCTCGATATTTGTTATAGAAGCCTCAGAGCCCTGCCATTTTAACCTTTTCTTTCCTGCAAATTTCCTGAGCCCCGGGAATTAAACGGTGCCCGCATCCCCCACTTACAGTTCAAGCATCTGCCCCAGCTACCTTGGGAGATTAGAGAGAGCGGGGTTTCACTGAGTTACTCTGGAGCAAGCTGGGGTTTCACTAGGGAAATCGGCGTTATCCACGTATTCCTCCCTGGAGCCTGATTGTAATCTGGAATCGCTGATGAAGTGTCAGTAATAGCAGGAGTTAGAAAAACCACTTTCCCAAAAGGCCAGCTGTGGAAGAATGACAAACTTCAGCCTGGGAAAGTGTGAGCGTTCAGCTTTATGCTCCTGGATCATATTTTGTGTTTGGTCTATGTTCAATTTGAAGAAAAAAAAAAAAAAAAAACTCCTTCAAATAGTCCCAGACCTGCTTTTTTTTTTTTTTTTTTAATTAGGTTTTGAGCTTGAATTTTTTTCTAATCAAATAGTTGCTCCACCTTTACAATGGCACAAAGGCAGGCCACGGTTCACACCTGCTGTAGATAGGAAGCATTCTGTAAAATGCTTCACATAGGATCAGGGATATAAAGAAAATGGGTGTGAAATATACCCCCGATACAGAGGGAATGCACAAGGTCAGGGAAGGCCTCTGCATTGGGATGAATGCCACCCTTAATTGTGATAACTTGTCCTTTGCATTATGGGCATGAGAGATGCAATTTGGAAGAAAGAACGGATCGTATATACAGAATTTTCATCAACCTGGTGGGTATTCAGCACTTCCATGCTTAAAACTGTCTTTTTATCCCATTTCGTGTAAAAGCTGCATGCAGCCAACCTACTACTAAAATTTTCCCTTACGCCTCAGGAGTAAGCTCCTCTCTGATCTGGAGAGAGCACTTTTCCTTGAAGCAAGAGGTAACTCTTCTGTTGTTAAAATACTTCACTGTTCCTTGCTAGCTGAGTAGACTGTGAGGTGACTAATTATAGACCGTGGATGAGTTGAGACCACAAAAACATAACACAAAACCCAACTTGTGGTTCTAAGATATTATCTACGTCATTTTTTGCCTTAGCCGTTGTATCTGGAAGGACTACAAAGGCCGTTCTGTGGTAACGATATTTTCTTTTCATATATGCAGGCATCTAGGTAAAGAAGGCTGGGCCCCAGCATCCTACCTGAAGAAAGCTAAAGATGATCTTCCGTCTAGGAAAAAGAACTTAACTGGGCCAGTGGAAATTATAGGCAACATTATGGAGATCAGTAACCTGCTGAACAAGAAACCATCCAGTGACAAGGAAACCCAAGCGGAAAACGAGACGGCGGAACCCCACATCACAAAGAAAGAAATTAGCTTGCCCATCTTGTGCAATGACTCTAATGGCAATGCCATGATGACCTCAGACAAGCAGGCTTCGAAACTGGCTCAGGGATCCCCTGCTGTAGCGAGGATCGCACCACAAAGAGCTCAAATAAGTAAGACCAGAATGTATAGCTGGACTGCCATCGTTTTCATAAGAATTCCTGGTTTATCTTTGTGGGGAGGCCTGTGGCATGTTACTTGCTGAAGGGGGCATGCTGGAGTAGCCTCACCCTGAGTCTGTAGAGCATGAGTTCAATATAGAGCATGTTCCCTGAAGCAAGGACCTGGGGGTTACAGTGGACGAGAAGCTGGATATGAATTGAGAGTGTGCCCTTGTTGCCAAGAAGGCTAACGGCATTTTGGGCTGTATAAGTAGGGGCATTGTTAGCAGATAAAGGGATGTGATCATTCCCCTCTAGTCGACATTGGTGAGGCCTCATCTGGAGTACTGTGTCCAGTTTTGGGCCCCACACTACAAGAAGGAGGTAGAAAAATTAGAGTCCAGCGGAGGGCAACAAAAATGATTAGGGGGCTGGAACACATGACTTTTGAGGAGAGGCTGAGGGAACTGGGATTGTTTAGTCTGCAGAAGAGAAGAACAAGGGGAGATTTAATAATTGCTTTCTGCTACCTGAAAGGGGGTTCCAAAGAGGATGGATCTAGACTGTTCTCAGTGGTGGCAGATGACAGAACAAGGAGTAATGGTCTCAAGTTGCAGTGGGGTGGGGGGGGTTAGGTTGGATATTAGGAAAAACTTTTTCACTAGGAGGGTGGTGAAGCACTGGAATGGATTACCTAGGGAGGTGGTGGAATTTCCTTCCTTAGAGGTTTTTACGGTCAGGTTTGACAAAGCCCTGGCTGGGATGATTTAGTGGGGAATTGGTCCTGCTTTGAGCAGGGGGTTGGACTGGATGACTCCTGAGGTCCCTTCCAGCCCTGATATTCTATGATTCTAAGAGCTGTCTACAAGCATCTGTTACTTTGTCAGCCAGGAAGCTCACTCATGTTGGCCCTATAAGGGAATAATTTATTTGCCTTCCTAGTGATAGGAGATAAAAAAGCATAAGATAATGCATGGTCCCCAGAACGCACAAGAATGAAAACCCCTGGGCTAGTGATAATGCTGCAAGTGCAGAACTGTACGAGGATTAATGTGCAGTGTGAGGAGTACGTCAGCAAGGTAGTGTGCGAGCGAAAGTAATCCACTCAGGGATTCAGTTGTAGGATCAGGACTCGTGTTTGTAGTTTTGCGGTGATTCCAAGATGTGTTCCTTCTCCAGCATCAGTACAGTTTCATCTCACCAACCGCAGGACTATGCTTGGTACAGTAACTTGTCCTAGGAAACAATTCTGAAGCTCACACAAGTCCACTGGTTTTCCTCAGAGTTGGTTCTAAAGTGAGACCCTGAATAAAAACCTCTATTAAAACAGCACTCTGGTGACCAGAGCAGATGACTAGAAGTTGGGACACCTGGCTTCTGTTCCCCACTCCTTCTTTTGCTTAATGTTATCTTGGGGCAGGTCACCGTAACCATTGTGCCTTGGCTGCTGCGTCTGTGAGATTACGGGGGGGAATGATACTGCCCAACCTTTGCGAAGAGCTTTGATACGTTGGGACTAAAACAGCAGTGTTAATGTTACTGTTCTAAGGGATTCCTTTTACTATGGGGGAAAAACTAGATACAGGGCCAATTTCTCTGCTGGCCCAAGTCCAGTGAAGTCAATGGAGTTATTTCAGCAGAGAATACAGCCCAGTGTTTTTTAAAGATTGTACAGTGGTGGCCTTTGAAAATTTGCTAATTTATATTGGCAATAAATTGCTACGGTTACCTCCGTAATCTCCAGTGCTCCCTTATACTTTTCTATACTCACTCTTGGAAATACCTTGATCACTGCAAATAATGGAACTTTCTAACAGCAATGACTAATTAAGCTATCTAGGACAGTTGGCAGCTTCAAAAAGCTTTTGCTTAGCACAATTTACACAGCTAAATAAAATTAACTTTTTTAAAACTTTTTTTCCCCCATAGGCTCTCCAAATCTAAGAACTAGGCCTCCACCACGGAGAGAATCCAGTCTGGTTTGTGGTTTTTTTTTTTAATTCTTAACTATTGCGACGGTCATCTAGATACAAAGCTTTAGAGGAACCCATTCTCCCCCTACACAGGGCTTCTGAAGAGTGTGTGTTTTTTTTTTTGTTTTTTTTTTGTTTTTTGTTTTTTTGTTTTTTGTTTTTTTAAAACACACTGCATATAATAGAGAATAAAATGCACATTCTGGAATTTGCTCAACATTCATTGGGGACGCTTTTCTGAGACAGTGCATGTTTTGAAAAAATCTTGCTTCACATGTAAGCGCTATTCTTGGGTGTGTGATTTTTCTGTCTTTATTTTTAAAGTGCAGCTATCACTTAAAATAACTCCAATTAGGGAGGTGTGAAACTGGACAGAGTGGGAGAAACCTTGTTTATGAAAAATTTTGTAATTTCTGTTTTTGTTTTGGGGCAATTTTGCACCCAGGAACAACTTTTAATATAAATTCAGTCATATTGGGCTTTGTGTGGAAACATTTTTCCATGGTAACTTTTCCCATGGAAAAATGTTGTTCATTTGGAATAAAACTGTCCTTCCAGTGTTTTATGTACAAAGTTGAAGGCCCAACTTTGTGTGGTGCTTTGCTCCTATAACTCCTATTGGGACCAATTGGACCATTAATTATTAAGCATAATAGGATCAACCTTTGAAGGGATGATACTCGAGCTATATAATGGTAATTGTAACAGTGTTCACATACTACAGTGGTGAGGCCATGTAGTTCAATTGGGAACAAAGTTTTTAAGGGACAGCCATCACACTTTCAGTAGCCAACTACACCTTGCTGGGATTGTGGCATAATTCAGAACCATGCACAAAATATTGAGTGCATTGTGTAAACTTGCCCTGTTTCTCTTTCCTTTTAAAAGAGGGCATAAGGACACATGGTACGTCTCCACTACCCACCGGATCGCCGGGTAGTAACCGATCTAACGGGGATCGATTTAGCGCGTCTCATCTAGACACGCTAAATCGATCCCCGAACATGCTCCCTGTCAACTCTAGAACTCCACCAGGGCGAGAGTCAGAAGGGAGGTAAGTCGATCTAAGATACGTCAACTTCAGCTACGCTATTCTCTTAGCTGAAGTTGCGTATCTTAGATCGATTTCCCCCTTCCCCCCCAGTGTAGACCAGCCCCAACAATGAACGGCTCCAAATACAAGAGCACAAATAGTATTTATAGATTTATTTTTCCTTACTGGAGAATGGCTTGTCCTCTTACGCCACTGAAGTGGGCTTTTAGCAAGTCACCAGGCCTGGCATTTCCCAACTGCATTGTTATGTTCCTCTTTTTTGTTCATCTTTATGCCCTGAGATGAGCTCACATGAAGGACTCTATATTCAGACCCTAATCAGAGCACCCAGCTAGGGTTCCGGTACAAAGCACTCGAGTCTCAAAAACTCTTGTTTTGAAAAATGTGTAAATTTGAGAGCTGCTCTTATGAGATTTCTACCAACTCAGAATGAAATCTCACGAGACTTTGGAGACGTTGAAACCAGAATATAGGCTCCTTCTAGTTTTTCATCTTATCATGAAGAAAAAAATTGTGGAAAGCAATCTCAGATGGGAACATTTTGAATCTAATTGGCCTAAATGTAAAAGGAGTTTGGATGCGAAGTGTTGGACCATCTTTAGTTGCTATGTCATGTCAGTGTAACATCTCCCATGACAATGAGGACCAATAATAAACCCTTGATTCTCTGAGCTTATTCTCCTCTCCCTCCCCCTCCTAGAAGGGTCGGTGGTCTGCGTGTTATTGAAATGCTTAGTCTTCCTGCAACCCATAGTCTTGACTCTGCCCTTTTATAATTCCAAAGTAGATAAGGTTTTACTCCTCCACATCCTGTCTGCTGCACCTGGACGCTAAAGTGCCCAGGGCTCTTTCAAAAGAGTAAGGACTTCCCCAATGACCTTTTAGCCAAAATTGTCCCTTCCACCTTTCCTGCGGTGGTGCACATCATGCCTATAGCAGCTAGAAACTGCTGCCCACCTTCGAGGTGGCTACATTGTAATGCTGCGACATCTGTTTAATTTTTAAGGCTGTTTGGTATCTTGTGGGAGGACAGGTGCTAGGGAAATGGGAATTGTCCTGCTATTTGGACTTGCAGAACTCAGGGCAGACCTATGAAAAGCAGAACTGTCCCCTAAATATGAGGAAGACCTAGTAACCCCATTCGACAGAAGTTATGTCAATCAAATACTTTTTGTTTGTAGCGGAGTCTCTCTTGTTCGGAACAGGAGCAATGCGAATTTGGATTCACTGTGTAATGTGCAGAATTCAACTCTCCCAATTCTTTTATCCTATGTGTTGATCTCAAACTTCACTTCTGAACATTTATTTAACTGAGAGCTCAGTATGGTTAATATTTATGCTGTTTTCCTCCTGACTTTTGTTTCCTTTGGACTAATTATTTCAGCTAGTTTTTATTTTGGCAGGAATGCTTTAATTAACTCCATGTTAACAAAACACATGTGAAGCATCAAGTATGTTTGCTGTTTCCAATTAGCTCAGTTTAAATTCAAACCATTCTGAAATCTGAAGGCATGTTGTTATACTGCATCCTATGCTATATTTGAACATGCACAGTGCTGAAATGCAGAATTGAAACATTGCTAGGCAAGGTTAATACTTGGGCCAAAATGCCTTCAGCAGTTATGTTAAAATGATGCATGTTTCTTACTATGAGGGTGGTTTAGAAATCAATGGAGTAGTACGTTAAGGTACAGTAGTTTGTTTCTTTTCTTCCATTTTCTGGCTCAGAATCTTTCTGCAACTATCTGTTGTCTTCATAACTCTGTCACAATTCAGACCTGTATGTGTAAGTCACATTTTTAATGCAAGGAGCAGATTTTGTCTTTAAAGAACCAAAAATCCCTTCAGGTTTTTTTCCATCAGGACTCTTTTGTGCTTATTTAATAATGAGTCGTGTCATTCCATAGAGTGCTAAGTTAGTCATGGATATATAAATGCTTAGAGAACGGAATCTTTCCCAATTTCTCTTTTTAAGTCTAAAATATGAGAGGAACCTAGTAAAATTGTCTATGCTTTTAGAGTTGGTTAATGATGACATGGGGGTTTGAACAAAATTGCTTGTTCTCCGTTACATAAAGAAATAGGGAGCTAGGGCCCCCGTTCTGACATCCATCCAACTGCCATTGGTATTTTAGCTGAGTAAATCCATAAGTTGTGAGCCGTTTCAGTCAAGGGATACGTGTGGCAGGTGCTCAGGTTTTATGGTGATAGACACAGATATGTATGTTTGTTTTTTCCTTTTAATTCCAATTAATAAATAGCAATGACCGGCTTTTAGATTTTTACGTGCAGCTCCAGTGAATCTGGATCGCTTAAAGTCCTTGATATCTGGGAAATAGGTTCTATCTTGGGCCTGTTGTTGCACAAAATTTCCCATATGTATTTCCTCTGAAGCCATCTGGTACTGTCCACCATCAGACAGAATATCAGGCTAAATGGACCATCCATCTGACTAGAACGGAAACCCCCATGTAAAACCCTGTGAATATGGAAAGCACTATTTAAGTGCAAATTATCAAGATTATTATAGTTGGTGAAGGAGGTACTAGAATTGTACATAGTTTAGAAAGCTATCCCTTTTTAAGCCTTGCCCACATGTTACCATTTGTTACAGACCACATGGGTGAGATATCTCTTATTGGACCAACTTCTGTTGATGAGAAACAAACTTCCTCCTGAAGAGCTCAAGAAAAGCTCTGTGTGTAAGGTCAGAAGCTTGTCTATCTCTCAAACAGAAATCCGTCCAATAAGAGATTATCTCAGACACCTTGTCACTTTAATATCCTGGGACCAACACGGCTACAGCAACACTGCAGACCTTTTGTTATAGAAAGCCTGGTGCTTATCACTAGGACGTAAATTAAGAGTAAGGAATGCCACTTGTTCAGCAGCATGGGAAGAATGGCAAATAACTGTCCGTGCTGACACATTCAGCCTCTTATTGTTAGTTGCTTGCTAAACAAGACTTTCCTTTGTTGCCACAGGGCTTCCAGTTGCCTAAACCACCTGAGCCACCATCAGTGGAAGTGGAATACTACACCATTGCAGAATTCCAGTCTTGTATTTCTGACGGAATAAGCTTTCGTGGAGGACAAAAGGCAGAGGTGAGCCTAAACGGTGCAACCGTACAAAATAATAATGCTTTGCAATGATAGAGCATTGTACCAATGTTAGATAATGGCTTGAAAGAGGGGGAAAAAAAATCCTAACCCATTAACTCTCCAGACTAATGGCAGTGTTCATCATCATCATCCTCTAGGTTATTGATAAGAACTCTGGTGGCTGGTGGTATGTACAGATTGGAGAGAAAGAAGGGTGGGCTCCAGCATCTTACATTGATAAAAGGAAGAAGCCCAATTTAAACAGAAGAACCAGTACTCTAACCCGACCCAAGGTCCCTCCCCCAGCACCTCCCAGTAAACCAAGAGACGCAGAAGAAGGGACAGCTCCTGGGACTGTTTCATTAGGAGAAGCCCAGGACTCCCCACAAAAGCTCAGATATGAAGAACCAGAATACGATGTACCTGCCTTTGGCTTTGACTCAGAGTCTGAGGTGAATGAGAGCCATGGAGATGATAGTTCCTTGGAAAAACGTCTGTTTCAGCCACTCAAGCCGTCCCCTGTCTCATCCCTGCAGAGGGCAAAGTTCAGAGTTGGTGAGTCTTCAGAGGATGTTGCTCGTGAAGAAGAGATCATCTATGAAAATGAGGGATTCAGACCTTATGTGGAGGACACTTCATCATGTAAAGAATCCAGCGGAGACTCGGATTCCCAAAAAAGCTCCTCTCTCTCTCTAATCCGAAGAAACTCTCCATGCTCCAGTTCTCCCAAATCATCGCTCCTGAAGCTCAAATCTGACAAAAGCCTTCAGCCCGATCTTGGAAAATGTCACTACTCCAAGAATGACGAGATAAAACCTAGATCAGCCTCAGATGTTGGCTTACATAGCATGCCAAGAACAAATGCAAAGAAGGAGCCTGGACAAAGCCCCTCAACCAAAGCAAAGCCAATGGTTAGACCTAAACCCTTCCTCAATAAGGCAGATTCTCAGAGCCAAGAAAAAATGGATATCAGCACTTTAAGGCGTCAGCTGAGGCCAACTGGGCAGCTCAGAGGTGGACTTCAAGGTTCGAGAAGTGAAGAGTCTGAAAGCCCTCCCCAAATAGCTCCTGAGAGCCAAGACGACTCTCTTAGAAGAAGCTCTGCAGATCTCATTACATCTCCTTCCCATGCCATTTTTTGCTCTAACCATCCAGCCAAGACAGAGCAAGAGAATGACACAAAATGTTTTTATGTGACCTCTGACTCTTACCAAAAGGTTCAGGATTCTGAACTCTGCTTCCCAGCAGGAGTGGAAGTGGAAGTGTTGGAAAAGCAAGCCAGTGGATGGTGGTACATGAAGTATGGAGATAGGGAAGGGTGGGCTCCTTCCCACTACCTGGTACTTGCCGATAACCAACAACGAGAAACCTCAGAGACCGACATCTCGCTGGCCAGGAACAGAAGAAATGAAAGCAAGTCAAACAGCTTGGAGAAGATAGAGAAAAGAGTTCAGGCTTTGAACACCATCAACCAGAGCAAAAGAGCAATGCCCCCCATTCCAAGCAAACCCCCTGGCGGCTTTTCCAAAACTTCAGGGGCTGTGAAAATGAGGAATGGAGTGAGACAGTTAGCAGTGAGGCCACAGTCTGTGTTCGTCTCCCCGCCCCCAAAGGATAATAACCTGTCCTGTTCCCTGCGCAGGAACGAATCCTTAACTACTACAGACCATCTAAGGGCTGTCCGCCGGAATTCCTCTTTCAGCAGTGCGCGATCACAGCCCGGTGACTCGAAGGCAAAGCAGGCTGATCAATCGGGCATAGAGGGATTGGAGACAACCTCCAACCTATCCACTCAGCGCAATGGAATCCCGGTGTCCACTGTCCGGCCAAAGCCCCTTGAAAAATCCCAGTTCATCCACAACAACCTCAAGGATATCTACGTTTCCATTGCAGACTATGAGGGGGATGAAGAGACAGCAGGGTTTCAGGAAGGTGTCTGCATGGAGGTCCTGGAAAGAAACCCAAATGGTTGGTGGTACTGTCAGATCATGGATGGTGGGAAACCATTTAAAGGCTGGGTGCCCTCAAATTATTTGGAGAAAAAAAATTAACGTTGCAATATCTTTAAATTCCCTAATTTATACTGTTCCTGCTGTGTACATCTGGAAAAAAAATTGCTACCCACAAAATTTTTCCCCCCTGTGCTCTAGTTCGTGCAAAGGGACTGACTGATTAAGCTGTGCTGTGTTTGCAGAGCTTTATGGGGTTAACGTGGCCTGAAGGAATTGAAGCAAAGAAAAAGATACAGCATAGTCAAATGCCCTTTTTTTGGAAGCTGTTAATAATCTGTGTGTAACAGGGTTTGATATCCCATCTTTCCTGTTAATGGTAGGAAACCAAACGTGTGCCTTTGCGAGAGATACAAACTGATGCATCCACTTGAGGAAATCGTTGGTGGGAGTTTAGTGCCAAACTTAGACATTTTAGAATCTCGGCTTCCTCTCTCCTTCCTCTCATCTCCACATGGAATATCCAGAAGTTTTGAATGTGTTTTCACAACTTTTAACTGTGCAAAGTGAATGGGAATTTGATTCTAAAATACAGAAGAGAACCCCAGCCCTTTCTAGAAGCTCAGATTTTTCACTCTTCTCAACAGTCAGTTCCAGGGTTAGAGGCTTTTCATCGTGGAGAGATTTGGTCTCTGACTTCATCCGCGGTTTGTCATTATTACTAAACCTCAGAAATGACGTTCAGGAGGCGTTGGGGGTTTTGTTTTGGTTTGGTTTTTTTTGCTGCCTTTTGTTCTGTCTCTAGACTCTTGAATTGAGACTCCAGGTGTTCTTATGGCCTGTAGGGCTACCAGGTGCTTGCAAACACACCACAAAAACAAACCTATGGACACAACTTTGTGAACAATGATTACTTTAAATACTCCTTGTTTAGTTCAGTGTGGTGACTCCTGCCAAGAGATCCAGGTTGATTCTCTTTCCTGAGCTGTGTTTTTCCAAATTGTCACAATTTTTAAGTATTCAAAATGCCTCTGAGGCCTCCAAGAAGAAAAGCAATCAATTGCGTTACTCCTGTTTTCACTATCAGATACAGATTGGAGCACATTCACAGGACCCACAAAGCTGTAAGTTAGAAACAGCCATAACCTGTTGCAGAATCAGTGTTTACAAAGGGGGCGGTGGAGAAGCCATGGAATTCAGTCTGCACAATCTTTAATTTGTATATTTTGGGGGAGTTGTTCTTTTTGTCTTTCCTGTGCATTCTGGGTATCTTTTTTTAATTGTGCATTGGTTTACCAAAAAACTTTTTTTTTTTTTTTTAGTGAAAACTAAAGTAGGAGTCAATTTTGTGATTGGATTCCCACTTGAATCCAGAAAGTCCATTTGTACTGCAAAGAACATACGGGATTTTCAAGCTCAGAGATCTAATAAAGCAATTAAGGCTACAATGTGACGAACCAAAAAACTGCCTCTTCCCCTCCCCACCCCCACTTTTCCTTCATGTTATTTATAACTCTAATGCTTTAAAACGTGACCCATGGGTGGTGGGGCGGGGAATATACAACCATTTGGAAAGGGCTTGGATTACAGACGTGTTCCTGAGGTAGCCAGCTATTGTACTGTAAGCATCCGCCACTATAAATCCATACTGTACTCGAGGAAGTCTTGCTTTTGACAGTTTTTTGATGGGCTCGTTAACCATTTAAGTGAAGATCAATGTCCAGTTTCTTTAAATAAGAGGCAGCATTTTTGTGTCCTGTTTTAAAGGGGGAAAATCAATTATTTCACTGCTGGTGTATTACACACAATGATGCATGCCCTTTTATTTTCCAGCCAAACTTCATACCAATTATCATTTGGCATTGGGAAGATAAAGGGTCTGACTTAGTTAGCTGCAATCCAACCTGGGGTGGGGCCTAAAATAGCACAGTATTGAGTGTGTTGTAGAGAGTGTTTTCTCTGCCAAAAAAAAAAAACAAAAAAAAAAAATACAATTTACAAGTTGTTCTTGTCTTTATTTTTTTTTTTTTTTTTTGTGATTTGGGGTTTTTTAACTAATCCGCACGAAAACTTTAAGAGAAAGATGCCTACAGTTGACATGACTGACATACCTTTGCTAGCTGAAAAACCATTACATTGCAATCAAAGGCTGCGAATGGAGTTTTGTGGAAGCCGTTATGTCCACAAGTAATGGTGGAGGAGGGTGTTCTACTTGGATCCAACGTAAGTTGTGAGGGGGAGGTGTATCTACACTACAGCCCATATCAAAATGTGTAGAGTCCTCTCTCTGCCTTATGTTTTACTGTATATATATACCCAGTTAACCACATCTTACTGGATGTCTGTCTGAGGCGCCGCAGTCCCATCTCTCATGCTTCTACCCATTTTTAGTTGTACTAATATGGTAGCAGTCATTAAAGACTGCGGGAGCTGTTGTGAGATTATAATAGAAGTATTCTATTCTTCTGCTGGACAGTATTAAATAGAGCAATACATAGTTATCTGCTAGATTGCAGTACTAACAGTAGTGACTTAGTGATTTGTGTAATGTTGTTTTGATTTACTTTAACAATAATGATGCGGAAGTGGTTCATTATTTTGAATTAATGCACTTTAACAATAAAAAAAACAAAATGGAAGTCAACACAGCGAACTAAGTGCATTATTTAAAGGTGCAGTATATAATTGTTCATTTTTTAAAAAAAAGCATGTATTTATTAAAATTAATTTATAATTATTTAAAAATATGCTAAAGTTTTGTTTTGACAGCACTTTCATGCTGTCCTCTCCCGAGGAGACAAAAAACACAGCTCCCAATACTTCTGCAATGAGCCACTGAACTCTCAAAATACAGAACAGCATGACTTGAGCTCTTGCCAAGAGAGAGACATTTCTGATTAGAGAGCAAACCATTTAGGAATATTCAGCTTGTATCCAACGAGGGAAAGGCCACCGATGCAAAGAATCTCTGAGTGGGAGGAGACCTCTGATGAGGCCATTGGAGCCTGTACTGGGACTGGATTGATTTCATTAACCCAAATCTTCCCCTTTCTGCATGGGTGTCAGGGTAGCTTTGAACACCTCCACGAGCCTGGGCCCTGAATGAGGTGGTGGAATTACTGAGGTGCTCAAACCCTGCTATGACCTGGTGGTACTCACAGGCTCAGGCCATTGGAATCGGGGCCATTGTTAAACTTTGTAACTAAAGTCATGGTGTCGCATCCCTCCCTAAATATTTCCCACTGCACCTTAAACCAGAGTTGCTTGTTCTGCCCTAATTGAGGGACTTGGTTTGGTCTTGGTCTTTGCATGTACATTGTGCCCAGCCAGTTATCAACAGCACAGTTGGCTGTGGTGTAGAATGATATCAGGACCTGCAAATGCTGGTGTCTTGCACGGGATTTCTCCAGCATCTGTTCTGCTCCCCAACTGATGATTATTCCTGTGAAGCTTCTTTCAGATTTCAAAGGAGAAGGCAGAGTTGAGAAGTTCAGATTCTGGGTAATAGCCCCCTCCCCATAAAAACTACACCCACGTACGCCCAACAGAATGGAAAGTGACAAATGCACTTGAATCTAAACGAGAGCGTTTGTGGCTCAGACATGCATCTGAGCCAGATGACCCGCTATTCGGGAATGATCAGATCTAGGCTTCACTTAAATTCGATGGTTGTGTCGTAATTTTCAGGTTAAAAGGATGTTTTACAAAAGCAACAACATTAGTCTACATACTGTTGTCGCCAGACTTCCCTCCCGCACTTTAAGAACACTGGATCTGAAAGAAATTAGAGAAGGATGTGTCGAGTTTTATATTTGAGGGCAGCACTTTTTGGGTAGTCAGTCACTGTTTCCCTATGTAGCCAGCTATTTCCCCCGCGGCTTGTTAAGATCTTTCATAAAGTGACAGAGGAGGGAAGCTCCTTCTCCCCTCCCTCCCTTCCTCCCCCCCGCCGCCCAAAGAAATAGGAAAATTTGATTGTAAAACAACAAATTGGCAGGGTGACTCGGGGAAGATGAAGGAAGAGTACATGGCCCTTTAATTTTTTGTACTGAATTTACCAAAACTGACACTGTGACTTTGAACAATTTTTAAATGTATGTGTGAACCTTACTTTATAACAGCAAATACATAATTCTATCGTGGTGTTTAAAAAAACAAACCAACTTGAAGCAAGTGTAAAAAAAAAAAAAAAAAAAAAATCTGGAGAGCTACTGAAGTATTTTGTGGAATCAGAGTGCCCTCTTGTGGTAGGAGGAGATGCATGCTGCCATTCTATTGGGCTAAATGATTGCTTTGATCAGCCAGCCATGCTTTCCAAAAAGTAAAATGTGGAAATTGAACCTGCAAAAGTCCAAAATGCAGTTCAATGATACCAAATTTACAAATGTGAATTTGTCTTGCTGTATACTGCAACTTTAATAATAATGAGCACTTCTCAGTTCGTTATTGAGGTTTATATAATGCCGGAAAAGCTTTCTTAATCCCCAAAAGAATTTTTCCAAATTAACTTTTTTTTTTTTTAACTTAAAGGCCATTCCTATTAATTGGCTTAACCTTTATGCCTTGCAAAATGTGCATCAATGACTGTTTGTAAAACCCAATCTCAATGCAAAAGACTTTAAATATACACTACCTGGTATTTTAACTGATACGTATTGATTGCAAGTCATCTTTAAAAAAAAAAAAAAAAAGTGTACCATAGTTCGAATTTTAGCAAGGATTGGATAACTAAAGGCCAAACTTTGTTCATAGTTGAACTGGTGTAAATGGAATTACTCCATATTTACACTGGTATAACTAAAATCAGAATTTGGGCCTCAAAAGATTCCTTCTATAGCAATGCTCTAGTTCTTGACGAAGGCATTATATAATTTGTTTTTAATCACTTTCAGATCTTAGTGCAGCATATGTTATTGTCATATATATTCATTGCTTTCCTCAGTTAAAAAGAAAAGTTACTGCTTTTATCATTTAGGAGAAACACAAGGGAATTTGGTAAAGCATTCATTATTTTTATGTTACTAGTATTAACAGAGTAGAATGTGTACTGTTTAATTTTAGGCCTTTTTAGGCAGCTTGTTAATAATTCGTATTTTGCTGTGTCGTATCTTACTAATGTTTTTATTACATTTTCCCCCCAAATACTCTGCATTCTCAAGAAAAAAAAATCCAATGAGTGGATAAGTGCAATATTCACAGAATAAACAGGCCCCTCATCCAGGACTTGGAGTAGAGCGCACAGTGTGAAACATCTGTCATTTTAAGTCATGCACTCGAGAAAATTTTGGAGGAATCGGAAGGGAGGGGGGGTCAGTTGGAAGGAAATACAACTCGGGTACATATGGATTGTTGACTGTTGGGGTTTTTTTTATAGAATGACTGTTTCATAAGCAAAACACCTATTAGCAAAAATGCAGTGATTATACATGCATGTTGCAAGAGCGATGGATGGAATATGCAAGAATGTTCTTAATTAGGCATGATACCTGTATTACCCTTTAAACACATCCTTGTATCATCTATCCCTGATCTTTCTCTTTCTCCAGTACATATTTTTTTCAGCAAATTCCCCAGGCTAAACTTCTAAATTTATGGTAATTTAGAAAGGGATAAAATTCTTCATGGTTTAGGCCTAGGTTTCAATCGTGTCCTGCACACGAAAGCTTATGCCCAAATAAATCTGTTAGTCTTTAAGGTGCCACCAGACTCCTTGTTGTTTTTGTAGATACAGACTAACACAGCTACCTCCGATACCTGTCCTTTGTGTTTATTAATAGGGCCATGTGACTTCTCCCTTCATTTTTGTCAAACCAAAAATAATTCACTATTCTCTCTGTGGTGACTTCTTACCTGTGAAATTTCACAGTGGGATTGTTGCACTGAAACAGGAAAGTTGGCATTTTGACTTCCTATTCTGTTGTGAAAAAAATAAAATTAATAATTTTGGATCTGAAATTTTGACACTCTTCCTTTTTGAAATTTCCAATTCAAGTTTTCGATCTGGGGGACTATTTTGAGTGGAAAATGAACTCATTTTTATCTAAATAGCTCTAGTTTCAAATAAACTGCAAAATCTCATATCCTTGCAAAACTGGATTATTTTCACGATGTTCAAATGAAATGCGAAAACCAGAGCTTCGGGCTCTCAGACTTCATTGAACGTACTTCATGTTGCCCAGGTTAATATGCTTGCCACTTGCACTACAGCTTAGTCTTCCCCCCCCTCCTCCCCCCAGTTCACTGCTGCCCTACTATTACTTATGCTCTTCTCAGAAGCTTGTCATGTTGTAGGCAAGTCCTTTGCATTTAAATAGCAAAACTGAGCTCAGCTGACCATCTTCTTCCAAAATCCTGTAGGTATCCTTTCAGGGCAGGAACTGAGAGCTTAACGGAGTAACCTCATTTCAGTTTGTGGGGAGAGGTCTTGATTCTCCTCTCATACTTTCCATACATCAAGAGTAACTCCACTAACACCCACACAGTTACCCTGAAATAAAACCAGTCTAAGAGTCAGGCCCTGAGGACAAAGCCTTAACGTAACTCTGCTGTTGGACGTTTTTGGTGGGAATTTCTTCCCCAGAACTTCAAAGCAAAATTGAGACTCTGATTCAAAAACTGCTAACAAGATGACATACAATGATCCCCTTCACAGGTGGTCGTACTTAATGCTTTAATGTCGACTGGAGTTCTGCTGCTGGTGGCTGGGGTCCTGCAAACCAGATCTCCCCTTAAAAATCCAGGAGACTGACTGTCTGCTGGAGAAGGGGTTACTGTATATAACTTTACCATTTAACAGGTACGGATTGGATGATCTGAGAACAAACATGTCTGTGTAAATTATTGTACATTTTTGTTTTAGGTTTTTGGTGCCGGCAGAGAGAGAAACCAGGCAGACATTTGCAGAGCTTGTCTTTTAAATGTTTCATGGCCCTAGCGTCCATGTCCCAGTGCCTGTGTTTTGTCTCTGTCGTCCATCTATACATCTCAGTATTTGTTTTGTTTAATTATAATCTCCGGATCAAGTACTGTACAGAGGGCCTGATCCAGAGTCTTTTCATTGACTTCAGAAGGCTTGGGATCAGGCCTACAGGTTGCTGTTTTTCCACCTCCTCAGACCCAACTTGTAACCAAATGTCGAGACTTCTGTAAAAACAGGAGTCTGTAATTGCTACAAAGTTAGATCCCTCATTTTTTTTTGGAGGGGCTTATGTAAATTGTGTGCATGCGTGTTGAGGTTGGGAAATCATTTTCACTAATATCCTCACCATAGGAGCCCAAGTTCTGCTGTTTTCTGGAGGAAAACTGTTGAAATAAAAAGCCATTCCATTGGGAATTTTCCCACGGGGACTGTTGGGTCAGGCTCAGCATGGACATAGGCAGAATAAATTGGTCTCTTCCATTTTAGATTCACAGGGCTGGGCTGGTCCCACGCAGGGTGTTCATAGTTTGTTCTTGCATTCAGGTAGCTTTAATTCTAGTTGGAGAGTGCAATTTAAATAAACGGTTTTAAAGCTTCACACTGGCGTTTTACAGACCTGTCCTTTTGCAGCATAAGCCATTGCTGTCCTGTGTTGAGACTCCTGTTTGTTACTGAATCAAAACAAGGGTTGGTGGAGGGCAGGGGTGGGGAGAGAATAAGAAGAATAATTTGGTAAGAGACTATAGAGGTAACTGGACAATGGTAGTGGCGGGGGGAAAGGGAGGCGATTGGATAAAGATGAAAATTTGAACCAGGGATGTTTCTTCTTAAGGCCATAAATTATTGGGTTTGACACTGCAGGTGCTTTCACTATGTATTTTTTTTTTTTTAAATATATCACTGCTCTGTTATACAGTATGATTTATTGCTGCCCAATGTTTAGTTTCACACAGCATGATAAAATATGACAACCTCTATCCTGAAGTTCATGATCCGCTGAGGTAAGACAAATGTGTTCTGCATTTGTTTTAATCAAGGAGCCTTGTGCATCTAGATAATGTCGAGGTTCATCAGAAGGTCAAAGCTGGCAAGACGGTCTATTCCCAGATCTTTAACCCGGCAGTCCCTTTTCGTACTGTTGTGAAAGAGCCCTTTGCTAGTGACGCTGCTGAGAAATGTCTGAGGCTTTTATACCTTGTACGTTGTGATCTTGCTCTTCTGATACAGGAGGATTAGCTGGTTACAAATGTAGCTGCTTCTCTTCTCCCACCATAAGAAGGGCTGTGAAAACCAGTGGGCATTTGGGAATCCTTTGGAAATCTCTAGAACTTAAGCTTCTAATTTTTAATTTTAGGTTCCACCAATGATTTCATCTGTAGCTGTAAGACTTTGACGTCTACAGATCAGTGTAATATATAAACTCTAAGCACTTGGCAGCCTTCACTATGCAAACAGTTAAATTCTTATTTGAAAATTATTCTTGTACTGTTTCTGCAGTCATCTGGGAAACAAACGGCAAGAACAAATACCCATGTGTCAGTCCAGAACTTGAACTTCAAATGTGCCAAATTATGTTCTGAATCTAGAACTCGTAACATTCAAGTAGGGTCAATTCCTTCCACTCTAGAAGCAGTCCTCTTCCTGAACCAAAAAAGCACTCTAATTGTCTCATGAATACATCTTAATTGGGGCAGTTGAAAAAAGAGAATAGAAAACCAATAAATAAACACAAAGCAATTGGTGGAACGATTGATTACCGGTGTGTTTTCTTATTAAACGACAAACCCAGAAAAGGACCAAGTTACTAATTGTTTCCATTCTCTAGGTGATTTCTCAGTTTTATGAGGTACTGGGTAAGCACGCTGAAAAGGGGGGGAAATACTTGGGAATTTGGGTGTCAGGAGTATTTTTGGAAGCATGGTCTGTCTCTCACTGCACTTGCTTTTTTCTGGTCTGGGAATCTGAGTTGAGAGTTATACGATCCCTGGATTGTATACAGAGTAGCTGCAGTTTTGTTGTTTGTTTGTTTGTTATGACTTGATTATCCAAGTGCTCAGTCGTTAATTTCTTGTCATTCATCAAAATGCTCTCTCCTTATTTTACAATTGTTTACTTGCAAACAGCATCTGTTTGTTACCATAGATGGCAATGTTTTGAAGAGGATTAAGCCTATAATCCTCCAGTTCTCAGGATTTGAAATTTCATATCTACCTAAATGAGTCTCACCAGCAACCTGATCGCCTGCTTGTGTTGACTTTGAGGATTAGGCCAGAATTGTTCAACGTGGGTCCCTAAATCCATATTTAGGTGTCTAAATAAGTGGCCTTGTTTTCAGAAGTACTAAGCAGCCAACATTCCCATTAAAATCAGTAGGAGCTGTGGGAGGTCAGTAGTCCTGAACGTCAGGACTCCGATTTGGGTGCCTAAGTGTCTTGATAAATCAAGGCCATAAAGCACATACCTAACTTTAAACATGGGAGCGCACCGATTGACTTACGCACGAAGTTTGAGCATTGACATATCCTGTTCAGTCCAGACGTAAATGTAGTGTTAGGCATCCAAGTTTGAAAATGTGAGCAAGTATAAAAGTCCAAACCTTGTGTGGGGCTTGGTTGTAAACACCATGCTGTGGATTTTGTAGGTGGCTGAAGTTTTGAATGTGACCATAACTATTGGACGCTGCAGTGTACTGGTCTAGGTTTCCATTGACTGATGGGTGGGAATGTGACCATCTGCGAGAGAGAGAGAGAGGCTTTGAGAGTATGTTGGTGGCAAGAGATAGAGAAATGTGTGGCTGGTCCTGGTGTGTGTGGTAGACCTGATTTATTTTTTTTTTGTATGTGGAAACAGTTCTGTTTGGAGTTTTCTGGAAGCTGATGTGGTTTCTGTTGCAGTATAAATGAAAGAGAAGAATTGAGACTTTTAAAGAGAGGATGAAGGCGGGAGTTAATTCAGCTTGTTTTGGGAGAGGTGAAATAAAGCGGTGATGGTATTTATTGTTCATTCCCAAGGGAGGAAGAAAAATACAGGAGAAACCATTCCAGATTCGCTGCTGGTCCACTGACGCAGGTCCACTGTAGTCAGCAGAGTTTCACCTGCTGGTGAATAATGCCTATTAAGTAGATATTTGATCTTAATGCCACATCTTGATCCTATGGAACTGATGGGTATTTTGATAATGACTTGAATGGAATCAGCAATTGCCCCACAATGTTCTGTAGCAGGGGTGGAGCTAGACCTAGACGTGGTAAGTGCAGTGTTTTTTTTGCTTTTCTTTTGATCAGTAGAGATGGAACTGTTTGTGCAACAGACCTGCTTCTGCAATAGTGACTTGCCTGGTGGAAACAGTTGGCAACACTGTGTCCATGAAATTGATTTCCCAACTGGTAAATCAGTTGTGTGACTTACAGAAAACACCCCCCCTTCCCCCCCCCCCCCCACACACACACATACATTCTGTGATTAAATGTACTTCCCAGGTGGCGTCACCATTTGCTAATGACCATTTTTTGAAATGGTCCCTGTGAAACACCTTCCCAATCTCTGTCTGAAATGACAGAAAACTAAAGGCCTATTTGATCAGCCTTCAAGTCTGCCTTTTAAACACCGTGGTATAGAGTACGGAGTTTTGATCGGTGAAGAGGAATTTGTTTTACCTGCAAAGAACAAGGACTGCATCCAGAGTGGGAAAATTGACCTCCCCACCCCCCAAGTAAATGTTGTGTGTCTTCTGGCTGTGGTTTAGTGCCGGCCAGTCAGCGAGCATGCTTTATCCAGTGTGATATTCTAATGAGAAGTCATTGTGCTGGTCTGGGTCCGATTCTGAACATGTGTCAACTCCCACTGAAGGGATAGTGATATTCTCATTGTTCTTGCTCGCAGCCAGAGCAGGTGGCGATAGCCCTGCCTCTGGTAAAACATGATCCTTGTATGGTCCATGACCATCGGGTGGCCTTGATATCTTTTTTTAGCCTTTATTCTTCTTTGCTCACCCTAACTGTCTGATCCAGAGCTGGCTTCCTCGTCGTTTCTTTACTGGATATGATACAAATCAAGCATAATAACTGTGATTGGAATTATGAGGTCCAAACATTTTTGCCGCTAACGCTACAGGGTTCAGCTGATCTTCAGGCGTGCCACTGGCCTGTGGTGGGACTAAGAAGTGCACTAGTTGTAACGTTGGCCTCCTTTCTTGTATCCGGTTTTTGATTTGTTACATTCACAGAATACATCTTGCCGAGCAGTACTTGACCAATTCCTATTGCAATTCTTTTGGGATAAGCAGTGTTGGTGTGTTCACGTTTCTAGCAGAGTGTCTTCTGGAACAGTCAAGTGAAAATGTGTTTTATTCATTAACGATTAAAACTCTACGTGCATTACTTATTAAATGAAGACTATAAGCCATATTATCTGTCAAAGATAGTCCAAAACATGACATATGGCAACTATTGTGTATGTGAATACACATGTCAAAAATTTCAAACTGGTGTTGCCTACGTTTAGATTCCTAAATCCATATATAGGTATCTAATAATACCAGCTTGATCTTTCAGAGGTGCCAAACAGCCTCAGGGCCCATTGGAGCTGTAAGTGCTCAGAACCTTTTGAAAATCAAGATACTTCTATTTAAGAATCAGTCTGAAAAATGTTTGTTCAGCCATGATAAGCCTAAAATATGGTGGTCTGGCTTATGGACCCAGATTCCTCCAAGAAATGTCACAAATCAACATGATCATGTCCTGTACCATCATAGTGCCAGCTTTGGCATCTGTGTATTTGATTTGAGTGGAAAGATGGAAAAACTCTAAGCCATGCAGCTCCATATTGCGTGTCTATCGAGAATGTCCAGTCAGGGTTTTGGAATAAATGTCTGATAAACAAATGTCTGTCTGAAGTATCTGGGCTAAATCTTCTGAATTGCCCAAAGGCGCCAAACTGTGCTCCTTTTCCAGGCTTCTGCCTCCCTCATCTAGTAACCTGTGCTGTCGGGAGGGATGGCAGGATGCTGATGGAAGGGGGAAACAGCACACAGAAGCTTTTGTCCAGCCCTTTCTCAGCTAAAGTTTGGAGCGATTTAGACCATCTGCAGTGTTAGAGCAGCATGAGGACTCATGGAGCCATGGGCATGTCCTATTGTACAAAGCTTCAGACTCTCTTCCAAGGCTTTGCTCATACTGTCTTGAGTGATCGTTATTGTTTGCATGCACGTTTCATCAGAACAGCAGCCATCTCCACACCCGTGCATGATCCGCAGAGGCTTGTGAGGGACTTCCGAAGTTTCAGGGCTGTCTTCTCAGTTTTACTACAAGTTCTTGTGGTGTGAAACTACAATATTTAATGTCTCAGGCAGAGAGGGCTTGCTAAGTAGACTGTACTTGTGGTCATCTCCCAGTTCATTGATAGCTTGGACCAAAGGTGGTGCTAAATATCTTAATATTTGTAATATTTATGTTGTCTTTAAGTATGTTATCACAAAGATGCAGTGTTCTTTTAAAAAAGAAATCTAGCCCTTGGTTTTAGGACCTGGCAAAACCCCTGAGGGACTTTCAGGGGTCAGGGTTGTTGCTTATTAAAATTCGAGCAGGCTTCCTGTATTTTGAGGACCAGTGGGGGAAAGGATACTCCATCTTCAAATGCTTGCAGATTGTAAGATTTGGTTTGTGATAATTTTTTTGTATTTTGTTTACATCTCCTCTTATATGCCCTAAGAACAAAAATAAAGTTTTTTGATCATTTCGTGTCCATGATGTTGTTTTTTCCACCCCCACCCATTGCATTTTTGTTTAGTTACTGAACTCACTGTATTCATGAAAGTAAGGACAAATTCTCCTAATACATTCGTGCAATGGCAAAACCTGGTCTATTTCCGACTTGAGTAGATAGTAGGTTGGCTTGCGCTATTGACAGTCCCAGCAGTTTGGTGATGTGAAGCAGCCCCTATTCTTCCTTTCCCTCATCTTTAGACTCTTCTCCTTCCTGACCCACTAGAGTGTGGTGGAAATCTGACCTCCCCTTTTGACCTCAATAGTTTCAAACACAAAAGCCTTTGCATGTCGAGCCAGGTACCAGATGGAAAATGTCTGACCTACCTCGCCAGAAAAGTGGAGCAGGGGCCAGTGGGTTAGCATCTGTAAATGGGTGGAGCTGCCTCCTGGAAACCGCGGGCAGCCTCTTCCACAGTGGGAGGCACTCCTGACCCCCTATTGATGTGAGATGGATGCAGGCCACACACAGCTCAAGATTGAGCCCATGGAATGTACAAGGCCACTGGCTTAGCAAAAGCGGCACTCAGGCAATTGAATAGAAGGGTTTGATCCTGCACAACATAAAGGCACTGAGCACCATTACTTTTCCTACAGAGGGCCCCTGTGCATAGTCCTTGTCTGATTTTTTTGAGTGCTTGGGGTTAATGCAAATAATTGCAGGGAACAGTAGGGTTACTATATTCCTACAATCAAAAAAGAGGACACTGGGGGGGAAGCCCCGCCCCCATCCACTCTTTCCCACCTCCTAACTGCCCCCCTCAGAACCCCAACCCCCCTGCTTCTTGTCCCCTGACTGCCCCCTGCTGAGAACCCCCCAACCCTAGGACCCTACCTGTTCCCTGACTGCCCCAATCCTTATCCACTCGCATGGGTGGCAGGGTTGTAGAAATTTTGGTGGTGCCCAGAACCCTCCCCCCCCACCTGCCTAAGGCTCTGGGAGGGGGGTTGGAGGTCTGGGGTGCAGGCTCTGGGATAGAGTTTGGGTGCTGGGTGTAAGCTCTGGGCTGGGGGAGGGGGTGGGTGTGCAGGAGGGGGTGAGGGGTGCAGGCTCTGGGATGGAATTTGGGGGTGGGAGGCGGTGCAAAGGGAGGGGGGTGCAGGCTTTGGGAGGGAGTTTGAGGGAGGGAGGGGGTGGGTGGGAAGGGGGAGGGAGTTTGGGGATAGGAGGGGATGCAGGGGTGAGGGCTGTGGGTCTGAGGATGAGAGGTTCGTGATGCAGGTGGAGGCTCAGGGCTGGGGCAGAGGATTAGGGTGTAGGGGGCTGAGGGCAACAGGGCCGGCTTTAGGCTGATTCAGCTGAATTGGGCCCCGTGCCGCAGCTCTCCACCCCGTCCCCAGCTCACTTCTCCCTCCCTCCTCCCCTCCCCTACACACTCCGCCCCCTGCTCCTCCCCCGCCCCTGCTTTCCGCGAATCAGAGGTTCGCGGGAAGTCTGAAAAGAAGCAGGGGCGGGCAGATAGGCTGGCACCACCAGGTAAGCTGGGGTGGCAGGGGGCATGAGAAGGGCTCCAGGGAGGTGCGGCGCGGCCCAGTCCAGCCCCGGCCAAGCAGCTCCGGCCCCAGCAGCTCCGGCCCCGGGGCGCCGGCCCGGCTCCGGCCCAGGCCCCGCAGCCCGATTCGGGCCCGGCTCCGGGTCCGGCCCCTGCGGCTCGGCCCCCCCGGCTGAGCGGGTCCGGGTCCGGCCCCCGCGGCTCGGCCCCCCCTGCGGGCCCCACTCTTGCTAAAGCCGGCCCTGGAGGGCAAGGGCTGGGGCTGAGGGGTTTGGGGCATTGGAGAGGCTCGGGGCCAGGGTGGAAGGGCAGGGTAAGGGCCTGCCTTCCCATTAGTGGATAGGGGATGCTCGGAGCCGGGGGCAGCAGACAGCAGTTGCTGCTGGCTCTGGCAGTACAAGCAGGTGGGGGGGGGCATGGGCGAGGATGCGTGGGGGGGGTGGCAGGTGGAGGTCGGGGACCCATCCAACACTTCCCCCCACACACACTTCCCCCCTGGACTCCTCTTACCATTCTGGCTCCACATGTTTGCAAAACACGCTGCCCGGTGGGTCGGTTCGTGTGTTATACAGGGCTGCAGACAGAGGGAGGAGGGAGCAGGGGCGGGCTCTCTCTGCTAGAGGCCAATGGGAGTGGGTCAATCGGCCCAGCTGCCCAATCAGCAGCCGCACTCTGCATGGAAAGGAGGGAGGGAAGCGAGGGAGGAAAAAAACCCCGGACATTTTAACCTTGTTACCAATTCCTCCCGGACGGCTATTTAAAGACGCCAAAGCCGGATCTGTCCAGGGAAATACGGACGGCTGGTAACCCTAGCCCTGCAGAGGGAAGGAGAAAGACCTCCGCAATCTTTCCGCTTGTGTTCCTGATTCACCGAAGAGCGTATCTATTTGAATATGGACTGTAACTTCCTTTTGCTTTGTCTGACTGAGTTGGTGTGTGTGTGTTTAAGAGAAGAACTCTTGCTGGGAGGTTCAGCCTCAGCAGTGAGAGAGGAGGTTCACTAGATGGGAGGTGAGTCATTAGGAGTTAAAATTGAACCCCCTGAACAGCATTCTTCCTCATTGCTCTCTTTTCACTCTAGCAATGATCAGACCTCAGCATTTCGAGACAGAGCTGGTGCTTTCAGTCCTACCTGCTGCTGTTCATAGTACGAGTGCCAGCCAGGGTACGCTAATAGTCTCCATGCTAAGTGCTCCACTCAGCTGTGCTTGACAATTCAGAAGCAGAGAAACGACATCTATTTATTCATTAAGTATCCGAAAGTCAAACCTTGTTCCTGCTTTAGTGAATTCAGCCAACACCTACCTACTTCCTGGAGCAGCCATGTAGTCCTTTAGCCAAGGCAGCAGATGGTGCTGTTTAAGCACTGCTAGACTACTCCCCCTTGCATGCTGGAGCTCAGATTCAACTTGCTCGGTATTGAAAGTGCCATAGCATGCAAGCAGCCTGGGGTTTTGGCCAGAGCTAATCCCAGACCTGATTCCACAAGGCACGTTAACGTAGGGCTCACTCCTGTTCTCATGGAAGGGGAGTGTCAATGGGACAAAGCATAGCCCAGTGGTTTGAGCATTAGCCTGCTCAATGGAGGGTTGTGAGTTCAATCCTTGAAGGGGCCACTTACGGATCTGGGGCAATATCAGTACTTAGTCCTGCTAGTGAAGGCAGCGGGCTGGACTTAATGACCTTTTGGGGTCCCTTCCAGTTCTAGGAGATAGGTAGATCTCTATATATTATAAAAAGGGAAGGGATGGATTTCATTTATAAACCAGCCGGGCCATGGCACAGTCGAGCTGAAGCTCTATCTCAATGTGTCAGCAGCAGCTGACCATTAAGAAAAGCAGAAGTGCTGGACTGAAGCCTAATGGCTTTTTACTGCACTAGAGAAAATGCCTCCTCTTAGAGCACTGCTCGCGCCCACCTTCTAAAGCACAGGGAGGGGGTAGCTGGGAAGTGAGCTACAGCTGTAAATGATATGCCACGGGCCGTTGTGCAGCAGCGGTGTCGTCAACTGCAACCTCTGGTCTTCATTTCATCAGCTGATGCGCTGCAGGCTGCAAGTGAGCTGGCAAAGGCCTTCGCAAGGTGCTTTCTGCAGTCCGTTTGGACAGCCGCTCCACTACCCAAGGAAAAGGCTTTGGCTAAGATTCTTGCCCACCCCAGTGCAGTGCTGACGCGAGGCCTATGGCTTGTCGTGAGAATGTAGTGTAGGGCAGGGGTTCTCAACCTTTTTCTTTCCGAAGCCCCCCCAGCATGCTATAAACCCGCCCTGCTTGATAGGACTCCCTGAAACCTGCTCACGGCCCCCCAGCAGGCCCCACTGCTGTAGGTGATACAGACATAGCCTGGGAGCCAGCAGGGGTCCTGCTAAGCCTCAGAAAGCAGCGATGAGAGTCTGGAATTACTTCTGTTAGCAGAAGCGTCAGAAGGGGCTGGGCTAAGCTACCCCGAGCTGCCTTAAGCTACCCCGAGCTGGCCTGTTCAAACGTGCACTCTTCACAGCACAGTCTGCAGGAAGGGCAGCTGGAAGTACAGGTGCAGGAGCCTGCTCGCCTTTCCTCCGCTCATGCTGAAGGATTGGCAGCAGTAGTGGTTTGGGGCTGTCTTCACTGCAAAAAAATTTAAAAAGGGGGGGCTGTTTCTAGCATGATGTAAAAAGACAGTTTTGCTGTGAGGAGCGAGCCTGCGTGTTGGATTTTATACATAAGGGCACAGGGGCTTAGGATATTCTACTCAGCAGGGAAGTCCCAGGTTCAAATCCCCCTCTACCTGATAGGAAGTCTCCCTCCTCCAGCCTAGTTTGACTAAGCAGGCCTGTAACTGCTCCTCCACTTTTGTCAGAGACGGGGGCTGCAGCCCTAATGCCTTGGCAGGCTGGGGGTGAAATAGTGTTGTGCTTAGTAGCATTTTACCATCTCGTTGCACTGGGTGCAAGGAACTAGACCCTCAGGCCCTGAAGATCAAGCTGATGGGGTGCAGCCTGGATCCCTGACCCATGGGCCCAGCCATCTGTAATAAGGTGGGTAGCACTTGCGCGTTTTGGCTGCATGTACTCCAAGCCAATGGCCAATAACTGCGCCCTCACGCTGCTGTGGGATACCTAAAATCACCTTTATTCACAATCACAGTTATCCAATTTTCACAGAGTGGATTTTTCTGCTAGAACACAAACCATTGTAAAATAAAACCAGGAAATGGAGCTGACACCAGCACACATTGGAACCAACACCAATCCAACAAAAATGAGAGTTTTGTTTTGTTACTGCTTCTGCCCTGCTGCTCCCTGGGCTGGACCTTGCGTCTACTGTGGCACTAGTCAAACTACGGGAGGAAGAGGCGCAGCCCCTGACGGCGTATCTGCTCAGCACACTAAAGCCCAGGGCTTGCGACCGTGTTTCCAAGCCTATGGTTTAGCGATCACGCTGCAGCATTAAGCTGAGTTTACAAGTACTAGCCCCAGGTCTCACAGCTATTGCATTCATGCTGCCCTGGACAGACCACGTGCCTCGGCAAAGTGACAGGGTTTGGCCCAAGTCATACTGGTACTGAGGCGCTGACCAGCTCTCCTAGCAGGAGCCTGGGTGCTTCCTAGGGGGGCCAGGTCTCCGGTTTTCGACCAGCACACCCAGTCGAAAAAGGACCCGGCGGCTCTAGTCAGCGCCGCAGACTGGGCTTTTAATGGGCGCTTGGTGCTAAGCCAGGCTAGTCCGTACCTGTCCTGGCTGGCACCGTGCTGTGCCCTGGAAGTGTCCAGTAGGACAGGGCCGGCTCCTAGGCGGGGGCACCGGACAGCTCTGCGGGCTGCCCCTGCCCTGAACACTGGTGGTGGTGGGGTTGGTGCCTGCGGGTGAGAGCAGCACGTGGCGCCACCTGCTTCCAGGGCATGCACCGTGCGGTACCAGGACAGGCAGGCAGCCTGCCTTAGCATGCCCCCCCTTCACCCCCCGACCAGGAGCTGCCTGAGGTAAGCCTATGACCCTGCCCTGGGCCCCCCCCCCCCAAAACCCTCACCCCCCCCTTCTGCATCCCAACTCACAGCCCCCTCCTGCTCTCCAAAGCCCTCAGCCCCACCCTGGAACCCACACACCTCACCCCAGCCCACTGAGGGTGGAGGACAGCAAGGGTAGTGGGGGGAAGGGGGTTTGGGGAAGCGGGGTAGGGTGTTCAGTTTTGTGCGACTAGGAAGCTGGCAATCCTCGTGCTGCCGGAGCTGCGTCAGACTGATTTGTGTGTTGGCAGAAAGGCCCTTGAGCTCAAACCCGAGTCTGCAGCCAGGCGTTAGTGTAGCCCTCTCCTAACTCCCCAGCCTACTTGACAAAGCTTCCGCTAATGCCTGGAGTTTGATCCACCGTAAAACAAACACATTTTACTACATTTAAACATACTCAGTTCAGTCAGGGCTGGTACGGTGCCACGTGCCCACTCCCTTTTTGTACCGTCTTTAAAAGTCACGATGTAGCCGTTAACCAACCTAGTCTGGACAGACTGAATGGAGATGATGCTGACTGCGTTGGCTTTATATATATGTGCTCATTCGCCGCCCCCAGTGTTTCTTCCCGCTTCCTTACTCGCTTAGATCTGCATCGGTCTGGGGCCTACCAGGTTAGAGACAGCTGCTGGTATAAACACTGGTGCTGTCCCTCTGCTCTTGGTGTTTGGGCAAGTCAGTGATTATTTTCATCGAAAGCCAACAGGGTTTGCACGTAGTCAGATGGGGAAAGCCCCTATTCTAGCCCAGATGAGTTTGGCGTCCACTCCTGCAATGCTCAGGCAGGGGCAAGGCCTGTCTGAGCCAAAGGGCTGTTTCACAGGAGTACAGCCAGAGGGCCTAGTCCCTGTCATTTAATGCTGCAGCACTGTGGGTATTTCAGGTGCTGTAAGAATTAAAATGTAGGAACCTACACGCTCTGTATGCCAAAGGGGGGCTCTGCTGAGATTCCCACAAGTGGGGTTAGGAGCCACCCATCATCTGGCACGAGACCATCCCCGTTAAAAGTGATGCTTAAAACTACATCCGCCAGCTAACCCAAGCGCTGGGGACACAGCGGCTTTCCACGCACAGTAGCGGCATCAAGATAACGTTTATTAAGAAAATCAGCACAAGACTGCCTCTGCACTGAGTTGCTCCTTTCCACAGCCGGCTGTCGGGGAGGAGGATGCAGGAATGGCAGGGGAATTAACTCCAGTGCCATAACTCTATTTATATATTAAAATCTACAATATAGAAACAAATACAGTATTTGTGACTATTGGCAAAAATCTACTGGCACAAGAGGATTGTTTGCTGCACACCAGGAAGGCGGCTGGTACACCTGCATCAGCTGGGGCGGGGGGGGGGGGGGGGAGGAGCTGCTTACATTGCTACAGTACTTCATTGTGAAAATAATTAGGTATTAATTTCATTATGCTTCTGCTAGGAGCTTTTCCCCCCCCCTTCCCCACCAGCCAGCTGCTGATATATTACAAGGAAAAGTAACGATGAAAAGCAAAAACCAAACCAGTTTTACGTAACACCTTCTGCTTCCCGGCTGATCACCAACATGTCCCCCCATTTGCTCCTGACAGGTGTCTGAGCCTGTGTTTGACTTTGCCCAGTTCCTGGGAGCATGAGAGTTTTGCCCAAGTTAGACATGCAGGAGTGGGCTTGCTGTCTCCTGTGAAGAACTTGCCTGCTTTGTAAAGCACCAGCGGCAGGAGCGGCGCCAGGGTTTTTGGCGCCCTAGGCGGGGGGGTCCTTCCGCACTCCCGGTCTTCAGGGCACTTCAGGGGCGGGTCCCTGAGTGAGTGAAGGACCTGCCGCAGAATTGCCGCCGAAGACCCAGAGCGCGGCAGGAACCCCCCCCCCCCCCCCCCCCCGGCCGCCGCCAAATTGCCGATGAGGGCGGCAAAATGCCACACCCCCCACCCCCAAATCCTGGTGCCCTAGGTGACCACCTAGGCTGCCTAAATGTACGTGCCGGCCCTGACCAGAGGCCACAGAAAGATCTCATGCCTCATTGTAAGGATCATGCCTTGGACCAGAGCTCAGCCGGTATAAGTCAGTTTAGCAAGAGTGGAGGAGCTGGGCCCTGCGCCTTAGGGCAGCCAGATGCTATTTGTTCATCTTCTACACTTTCAGTTACTTACAAACGCGAGCGCCCTTGTGTAGTCTGGCGCTACCTCAGCCCCAGGCTTCCTCCTGCGAGCCGAGCTGAAAAGTAAGTTGCGCTCATGAAAAGGAGGCCGTGTGGGCAGTCGCGCTATTGGGAGCAGCAGCACTTTGATCATGGTCTGTAGCAAATCAGCATCATGGGTTACTGAGCAGAGCCACGTCCCTGCGTATAACAAAGACTCTCCCTTTCAGTGCTTTGGGGGGGCAGGACGGGACCATGCCCTGAAATGCACATGGGGCCTGATGTGCCAATAACTAACTGCTCTTGCTCCCAGGGTTGCTTGGTCACAGCGTCTAATAGAACTGACAGTGAATTTGCTTCCGTAAGTGCCCACAAGCTTCGAGAGGCCAGTACCTAAAGCAAAAGGCCTGGGCCTGCACTGGCCCGGCTCTCGTTGCAGTCAAGGGGCAGTGCAGCGGTACATGATCTACAGTGGTCCGTGGTGACTGAGCCCAGGATCTGGTCAGGCTCGACTGGGGGGGGGGGGGGGGGGGGGGGGGGAAGAGGTGTGTTCTGGGGCCATTAACACTAGAGAGGAGTATAAATGAGCCACAGCTTGCTTGCCTTCTCTGCCGTGCAGCCCCCTGGAAAGCAGCAGGCTTGCGTCATCTAATACTTCCCAGCAAGCTGGGGCCTTGCTTGAGCTCCCACTGAGGTCAATGGGAGCTAGCTGAGATCAAGCCCCTCCTCCAAGGTTTTCATTAGTGCCGCATTCGAGTCTGTTCAGAGGAGCCTGGTTTCCTGATGGGGCTTGTCGCGTTCTGAAAACGAGGCCACTTTATGGTGTCCCCAGTTAGTCACAAAAATCTCTAGGCCTCGCGTTTGCCACCACGCTGAGCCCCATGAACGCAATGGGCCCCCAGGGTGGACAGCTCAGCCCCAGAGGGATGGGGGCGTGCCTTGCTCGTAGTGCAGGTGCAGACCAGGGAGGACTGACAGACCTAAACTGAGATGGTTGTGGCCTGAGTGAGCCCCGGCCGAGCCTGGCGGCTGCCCAGTACTACACTTCCTAGAATGGGTGGTCACAAGGACTCACAGATAGACACACAAAATGGGTGGGGTGCAGAGAACCTGGCCACTCAAACTGATGGGGCGGCAGCAGGAGCAGCAGCAAACCAGTTCTCTCCCTTCCCTCCACCTACCTCTGGCCCTTTGGGGAGAGGGATAGCTCAGTGGTTTGAGCATTGGCCTGCTAAACCCAGGGTTGTGAGTTCAGCCCTTGAGAGGGCCAACTGGGGCAAACTCAGTACTTGGTCCTGCTAGTGAAGGTAGGGGGCTGGACTCGATGACCTTTCAAGGTCCCTTCCAGTTCTAGGAGATGGGATATCTCCATTTATTTATTTATTTTATTTTTATCAGAAGCTCCTTCATTAAAACAAAGAAACAAAATCTGTTTTAAGCCACTTTCTTCCTTTTTTGCTTGTTGATGACTAAGTGCATTGACCACCCTGTCACATCAGTGTGGCCAAGAGCGTGTAATCACCACCCAAGTTTCCTTCCTTTAAAGCAAAGAGAGACATTTAACACTCTACCATAAAAACAGAGCATTGGTGGGAGGGCAGGTGTAGACATTCTTCCTCAGTGTTTTTTGCAAGTGCTGATTGAGGGGTCAGGGGAGAGGCCTTTGGCTTGTGAAGGGCAGGGAGAACTCAGGAGCAAGCATCGGTGCAGTGGGGTTATAGTCGTGCAGTGCCACAAGGAGCCAGGCCGCTGGGGCAAGGCTGCTGAAAACGTAACCCCGTCACCTCGCTGGACGGCGACACGCAGAGCCATGCCCCCCTTAGAGTCTTTCGCAGGAACCACATGCTGCACACCCATCCGCTGCCATGGGCCTCACTCTCCCCCCACGCAGCACTCAGCACGTCGATTTCCAGCCACCGCTCCCCGGAGAGCATCGAGTGAGCAGGGTTCCTGGGAACTATTCCGCCACCAGCAAAAGGGTTTGGCTTTATAATGTATCTCCTGCCAGACTGGCCCTGTCACACCTTTGCCGCCAGCACTCCTGCTGGACACCCAGCTCTTCCGAACGGCCCACGCAGCCCTGCCCTTTTAAGAGGCTTTTGTGAAATGGGGTCAGTTGCCCCCAAAAGGCCGACTTTCTTCTCTGTATTACTGCCACTCACCAGCTGTCTACTGTCACTGTCCACCGGGCAGAAGGTGTGCCTCACCGCACCTTTCCCGCTAGCCTAGCGGCGGGGACATCCCTGGGCATGCTGTAGAAGAGGAAGAACGGCTCCAGCTGTTTTCTTAAGATTAAAATGTAAAACCCATTGGAAAGAGTGGTTCATCTTGACTTCCCTGATGTGCTGGAGTTCAGAACTCGTTAGGGGCAAAGGGAAGGGAAGAGCTGGCACCAGCAGGACCCTCCCCTCCCTGCCTCCAGCATCCTGGGGGTGGTTCAGATGTTGAATTTCACAAATGATGAGTGAAGACAGAGACCCCTCGCTCCTCTCACGTCTGCCCCCCCCCCCAACCCGTGCTGCTGGTCTAAGTGCTGCGATAAGTTTTGATGATATCCTTGATGGCCCGTCTGCAGATCGGGCAGCAGGCGTTGGCCATCTTCTTGAGTTTCAGCCCACACGGGTAGCAGAGACACATGTGTCCACAGGAGTAAATGACGGTATCTACCATGTTCTCGTAGCAGATGGTGCACTCGTCCCCCCAGATCCCTGAGCCAGATGGGGAGATGGGTGACTCCGGCATGCTGACGGGGGAGTTTGGCGCTGTGCCTGAAATGCAAGGAACACGGTCGCTCTTTACTCTGTCACGAGTGTCTCAGGGTTAGGGAGAGAGGAGTGACTCGGTCAGAGGAGACTCCTGGTGCACCTAGTACTGCAGGGAGCACCCTGCACAGGCAGGGGGTAGAATGGGTGATTTAACGGGTCTCCTTCAATAGCTTTTGCAGCTAACCATGTCCAATAGCTGAGGCCTCAGCAGAAGGTGAGAAAAGGCCGTAATGCTCCTGACTCAATGCACAATGCTGCACCATTGAGGAAGGGAGAATTCCTCTGGGCTCTGCTCTAGCCCATGAAAAATCCCACAACCCGGATTGGCATCATTCTGCCAACAAATCTGCAGTGCAGATACAGCAATGCTGACGGAAGAGGGCTTTGGGCAGCACAGCTAACGGCGTGCGGGGAGGTGGCGTTCCTATGCTGCCAGAAAACCACTTCTATTGGCGTACGTTGCGTGTACATGAGGGGGCTATGCCACCATAGGTGCTGTAGTGTAGACACAGCCTAAGAAATCTGGTTCTTCTAATAACAGGTCACAGAGTCTCCATGCTGGGACGGAGGGTGGTCATGTGTTAAGGTCACAAGCCTGAGAGGCAGGAGTCTTATGCTTTAGTCTCGGTTCTGCCACTGATGCACTGCATGGCCTTGGGCAAGTCACTCCCCCTCTTTGCGCCTCATTTCCCTCATTCGGCAAATGGGCACCATAACTCAGAACCTAGCTCACCTGAGCTGTGGTGAGAGGCCCAAGGTATGTCTGGAAAGGGGGCAGAGCTCCTGGCAAGGAAGGGGCTATATAAATGCAAGAGATTCTGAGGGTGGGTAACACTGCTTTTGTCATGGGATTAGTAGTAGAGCTGTGCAGTTTGCCTAGAGTTTAGGCCAATACACTGCAACGAAACAGCTGCTCACTGCACCGGGGGCCAACGGGAAAACTGGCTGCCTGATCACACGCCCAGCTGGCCCACAGAGGGAGCTCTGCAGTGTCCAAGCACTGTACAAACATTCACTACGGAGGGCAAATTGGAAGCTGCCAAATGGGTTAGCTGCTGCTTAATGGTTGGAAGGGAGGGCAGAGTGATGGCGGCACCAGCTCTAAGACTGGTGCATTGTTTGGTGACATGAGCAGGGGCCTGAGGCCTTGGGCAAGTCACAGATTGTGAGTTCTCTGGGCAGGGATGTGCATAGCTGGCATGGGGCACTACCCTCCTACAAACAGCCACAACCTCTCGATGCAACGGGAATTCTGCCTCCCTCCCTCACTCAGAGATTGTGAGGCTGGATGGAAACTTCTGACAGCCTCTGGGATTCATGGTAACGGGGCCTGGTGCAGAATAGCAAGGTAAACAGCCTCCAGGCTTCTCCCCAGAGGCAGCTGCATTTCACAGGAGGGTGTACACAGTCTAGAAAAAGAACAGGAGTACTTGTGGCACCTTAGAGACTAACAAATTTATTAGAGCATAAGCTTTCGTGGACTACAGCCCACTTCTTCGGATGCATATAGAATGGAACATATATTGAGGAGATATATATACACACATACAGAGAGCATGAACAGGTGGGAGTTGTCTTACCAACTCTGAGAGGCCAATTAAGTAAGAGAAAAAAAAACTTTTGAAGTGATAATCAAGCTAGCCCAGTACAGACAGGTTGATGAGAAGTGTGGCCTCTCAGAGTTGGTAAGACAACTCCCACCTGTTTATGCTCTCTGTATGTGTGTGTATATATATCTCCTCAATATATGTTCCATTCTATATGCATCCGAAGAAGTGGGCTGTAGTCCACGAAAGCTTATGCTCTAATAAATTTGTTAGTCTCTAAGGTGCCACAAGTACTCCTGTTCTTTTTGTGGATACAGACTAACACGGCTGCTACTCTGAAAACAGTCTAGAAAGGTTGTTAGCCCCCTTTGAGATTTTTGATGATGAAAGAGGCTACACAATTATTGCTGTCCAGTATCAAGACATCTGGGCGGCTTTCACATAAAAACATCCCTAGGGACTTCACGGGTCTCTGGCACTTCTCCCTCACTCGCTTCGGGAGCTGACAGGTGCATAGATGGATGCCGCCCCGTGCATTTAGCGCACCAATGGGCGTTGAACAGGGGAGCTGGAAGGGTGGCAGTGCAGAACATGGCAGGGGCCCGCGGATGTGGGCGGGGCACACTCACCGCTGATGGAGCTGCAGAGCAGACCGGAGCCATACGTACTCAGGATTGGATCAGAAACCCCGCTGCAGAGAACCGTGGGGGAATTTGGGGCTGAAGTGGGAGAGCTCGGTGTAGATGGGCCCAGTCGCTCGGCCAATATGGTGGAACCTGGACAATAAAACAAGCACACCCGTGGTTTTTAAAATAGCTTGTCCCCATGTGATTATTCCAGACACTAGGCCCTGCTCCTGCCCAGGGATACTTGCCCGGGGCTGGGCGTGCGTCGCTCATTCTGATCTGTGTTAAGTGCCATCACAATGAGAGCTGGGGGTGAAATCCTGGCCTTACTGAAGGCAATGGGTGTTTTACCATTGACTTCAATTGGACCAGAACGTAACCCTTAGTTTCCAGTCCTAACAAACCCATCCTAAGCCAAGCACAAGATGGCACCTCGCCCCCTTCCTCCCCCCGCCCCCCCTGCTGCTATCAGCTGGCCTAAAAGAGGTTTGAACACCCCCCCCCACACACACACACACACATAAGCTGGATCCCTGTGAGCCAGTGTAAATAGTTCTGCAGTTTTACACGTCGCTTTTCATTAAACGTCACCCACAGCCTCACCCTCCCATGTCCCGGCAGCGTCACATCCAGGGCTGGGGCTGGGGCCAGCGGGAGAGGCAGCAGACGGCTGGCCAGGCTGGAATGGAGCCCAAGGAGCTATCCCCTTGGTAATGAGTGCTGGACACCCCCAGAGCTTGGCACCACCAAGGCAGAAAAGCGCGAGTTCTGATCCCTGTCCTGCTCCACGTGCTGTGTGGCCTGAGCTGACTCATATCCCCGACCTTGGTGTCCTTTTCCTGTCTATAAAAAAGGCAACATCTTTGCAGCTGTTTGGAAGCCTCTGTTGTTCTCAGGTAACCCCCTGCCTGGACGTGGCCAGCCGGTGCTCAAAGGCAACAGACAGCAAATTAACGCGGGCACTCAAACTGGGAAACGAGAAAACAGGACAGGAAAGATTTGTACTAATTGGCCCTGTCTGGGCAGCTAACCCTTAAGAAACCATGTAGATACGAGCCTGCCATGCAGCCAAAGGGGGGCAAAGAGAACCAGACACTGAGTGCTGCAGTAAGTAGATGCAACTCCCCATACTTCGTGGCAGGCCTGAGTGTGATCCCTTCTTATGTTTGGGACTCGCCTGTCACAGGGCCCTGTTTGTGGAGTCCTCTACTAGTACACGCCTACACGCCTGCTCCCAGGCCACCGGAGGCAGAAGGTACTTGACCCACATTTTCCAGCTGTTTGCTGGGGAAGCAGCCAGCGCTGCAGGGGAGCCCCAGAGACAGCATTACAAACTCACTCCGGCTCAGCCTGCTTCTTGTCCTGTGGCTATGATAATAATCAGCTGAAATGTCTCCCCAGACAATCACAGGTGGTGACAAGGGTCCCCCCCTCCCCCGGGAAGGTGGATGGGGTCTGCTGGGTAACCATACTACCAATGGCTGAGGGAGGATGGCTAATGGAGATCAGAGCAGGCACAAAGGAGCAACTGGTTTTTCTGGAGTTCCAAGGTGTTCAGTCTCTTGTGGAAGAGACAACAGGGATAGTTCCCGACCAGAATTTAAATACCCACGGACGCTTAGCGTCCTTCATGTTACCATATATGGAGCTGAGAAAGCGGGATCTACAGCACAGTTCAATGAGTCGGCGGCTGCTTTCAAGTGAAAAAGCACCAGGAGGCCAGGAAAACAGTCCTGTGGATGGCATCTTGCTTCAATTTCCTTGTGGGGGCTGGGTAAGGCTAGCTGCACTTGGTAGTCAAACCAGGCTACAAACAAATCTTCGAGTCCAACAGGTTGAGCCACCCAAAAGCCTCCTGTAGACAACTGGAATGTAATCAAATGTCGGCCATCAGCCAGGCATCTGACCCATTTTTAAATGTAGCCAAGGTGCACTGCATGAGAAGGGCGTTGGATGGGAGGTGCAGAAAGAAAACTAGCCTGTTCCGCCTCCGTTTCCCTGTCGACACCACCGAAGAGCAAGTGAAATGAAGGCCTGGCCCACCTGGCTCACTGCGTGCGGAGTTACTTGTCTCACTTCTAACTCTGCTAAACGCCTTTTCTACTTGTTCCATTCCTGCTCTGACAGAGTGCACATGCCTCTGGTAAAGAGACAGCTAGGAAATACACCCAGAACACAGGACTGGGTCGCTGAAGAACAGGGACTGTAGGTTCTGTTCCTGTGCTGACACAGACTTGCTGTGAGACCTGAGACAAGTCACCCAGGGAGGTTTAGGCCCAGAGGCGATTTGCGAAATGGAGAGAAGAGATGAGTTGCATGGCTTAATTCATCAGTGTGGTTCAAGTGCACTGAGCTCCTCAGAGGGCAGCTACTATGCGAGGGCCAAGCTGTCTTTGGAAAAGTCAGGCACCTTCTTCTACACCGAAGTGAGCAGTGCCGGAATTCCTCTTCCGCTGTCAGCTGAATTGCTCCTGAAATACGCTAGGACGCCATGGTACAGCTCTCTTTCCCTGTCACTTTACTGTGCACAGCAAGTCTTTCCGACAGATCATAAAAAGCAAGGGCCTCTCTCCTCTGCATGGACGCTGAAGATCTCATGGCCATGGCCCTTTTCATAAGAGAATGCCTTTCCCACAACGTCCTTGATTACTATGCCTTCCCCTCTCTCGGCAGCGTGCTGTGTAACAGATGGCTGTGGGCACCACTCTCAGAGGTGGCTGCATTTCAGCAATGCTGTTCGGATGCAGTCTTGGAGGTGACCGGCGGTAAGAGCAGCAGGACGCTTTAAGTAACGTAAGTACTGAAAGTCTGTCTCTCCTTTACACAACTACCTCCTCACTTGGAGATGTTACTGAGGCTAAACCTCGGCACATACACAGCATTTCACACTGCCAAAAAGGTGTGTTTAATAGGTACGAACAAGCTACCCGGTGTCAGAATGTTTATTAGCTGTATTGCTGTGCGCTGTTAAACAGCTGCTGTGTTCCACCCCACAAGTAGCTGTGTTTCAGCAATCCCTGTGTATTTTATTATATGAATGATATTACTTAGCACGTATCGTGTACATCACATCTTCAAAGCTGGAGAAACTTTAACTAAATTCTTCTCAGAGCATGGTGAGGTCAGCAGGTATTCAAAGGGATTTGGGTGCCTCACTCGGTTAGGTTCCTTTGAAAATTCCAGCTGCTATCCTGTGAGTGTCTCCGTTTCCCTGGAGACAAGTTAGTTTCTGACTTGCGTGAGCTTTATCTCTGGGAGCTGGATTTGGGTCTCTGGATAGGACGGAGCCTGTCAAGTCATCGCTGGCCATACGGGCTGGGCATGTCCTGTTAAATCAAGCATTCTAAGCTGCCTGTACTAGAATTTTAATCATCTTGCTGCAAACCATACGGGGCAGCCATGTAGATTAAAAAACTCAACATCTCTGTGTGTTTTTCTTTTAAATGGGGATGGTTAACACAGGCAGCCAACGGATCTTGGAAATATTACCTGGCACGGTTCATTGCTCTTCTCAGAGTGCACAACAAAACCAGCAGGGGACTTGTTCCTTACGCCCCTGGTGTTTTGCCCTTATGGTATCAGATAACACCAAACCATGACCTCTGTCCAGCACTGTAACATAGCTACTGCTGAGGCAGGGTGTGAGAGCATACAGTAACCTAATATTGAGAGTATCAGCCTGCATGTGACCAAATGTTTCTATTGATAACTGCTGCCTTCTCCTGGAACATGCTCTGTAACCCTGGTGTGCGTGGGATGCGTCACACACATTTTATTACCTTTTTGGAACATTTCAGCTCCTTCATGTTGATTCTGCAATGTGCCAAGGCGGGACTGTCAGGGAGCTGACACTATTATGATAAATTCTGAAGGACCCGAAAGGTCCCTTTCTGGGAACAACACAGCGCCAGGACTGCAGACTGTCAGCTTAGATGCACCCAGGTTCCAGACCTGCTGTGATTCCCAGTCCTGTCATTTAGCCCTGCAACCAACCTGCCTGCCTTTATCCTAGAGCCCCTGTTTTCATCTGCCACAGACAGCACCGTTTGGTGACTCTTCCTCCCATCTGCTAGACGGCGGCACATAGAAAAGCCACTACAGAAGCTGCGGTTCTAACCAACTCAGTCGGCGTCTGCACGGTTATCTTCCCAGAACTGACAAGGCGGCTAGGTCTGCAGAGTCCTAGGGCATCAGCCGTGTTCTCAAGTGCACATGACGTGGGTATGTTGGTGTAAGTCATGGCCTCCCTCCACTCTGCCTGCTCCCTCCTCGGGAAATATACAAGAATGCCAGCCTGGGGCTGAGAGATGCTCGGCCCCCACCTCTTCCATTTCAGTCAGGGGGAGTGGCAGGTGCTCAATCCTTCTCAGCCCCCTAGAGAACCTATTCCTCAGGCTTGGGAAGAATGGATCAGCTGTGTGTGTCCATGACACAAACTTAACACTCTGGAGTGGTTGGAAGTATCAGGTTGCCTCCAGCATAGCCGGCATTTTATCCATTGTGCTGCCCTTGCCGGGGGTGGGGTGATCAGATTATTCTGTTCACGGTGGGTGGGACTTGGGAGGCGCGGGGAGGAAGGGGGCAGGCGCTGAGCCGCGGGGCCCTCTGGCAGGCAGGAGGCGCTGGGGAGGTGGAGAGGAGCTGATGGGGGGGGCTGCTGGTGGGTGCTCAGCACCCACCATTTTTTCCCCCTGGGTGCTCCAGCCCCGGGGCCCCCACGGAGTCGGCGCCTATGCTCAGATGGAAGGCAGAACTGGAGCCTGGAGGGCTGGCTACTCGAGGATGTGAAGGAGCTGCACGGAGCCTACGTTCACAGACACCAGCAATGGACGTCTCCAGTCTGAGGGATGATCTAGCAGTAAGCTGAGCTAATGGATAATATATAGTGTAAACAAGCCCAGCGGGGTATAGATCACAGCCCAGTCTCTATAAACACAACAACGGGGAACACCCACTAGCCAGAGGCATTTACAAAACAAAACCCTGCTTCTCATCCAATCAACCTGGATGACAGTCCCTTCATGAGGCTCAGGACAGGTTTTGTTCCTAACAACAGCCGGCAGCTCACCTCATTAAACTGAAAACAAACACAGGCCGCTGAATGCTCTTTTCCTGGGCTGGTCAGAGGAGCCTCTAATGTTACAGACCATGTACGAAATGAAGACGATCGTAGTCGACAGCCATGATCCATTGGCACATTAGAACTCTCCACAATCAGACTAAAGCTAGTCTCTGCTGGAGGAAAAGCAACGAACACCCAGGGAACTAAGGGCCACCCTCCCACACACCTCGCCACCTTGCTTTGACCTTGCCTTCTCCAACATAAATATATAGCCACCCGTCTATTAAAAGAGGCCTACTAAAACAAGACACTCCATCATGCACGTTTCTGCCCCGGTGGGAGAACAAGCCACACGTGACAGATGCTAGTCACGTTGATTAATGCACTGCTGGAAGGCGCTCAGATATTCCAGTGTCGAGTGTGGTATAAGAATCACTACAGGACACAATAGAATTACAAAAGCAGCAAAGAGTCCTGTGGCACCTTATAGACTAACAGACGTATTGGAGCATGAGCTTTCGTGGGTGAATACCCACTTCATCGGATCACATGCATCTGATGAAGTTGGTATTCACCCACGAAAGCTCATGCTCCAATACGTCTGTTAGTCTATAAGGTGTCACAGGACTCTTTGCTGCTTTTACAGATCCAGACTAACACGGCTCCCCCTCGGATAATAGAATTACAGTAATTGCCTCTAACTAATTCTAAACACACATGTACGTTTCAGACCAAACCCTGCCATCGTGTGTGTGAACATGGCTCCCATGGAACTCTACGGGACCAGCTGTGTACATCTGAGGGCAGGATCAGGTCCTTTAAAATATGAACAACTCTAAATATTGGAACATTCTTCTCCTCCGAGACGACTAACATTATGGCTTGGAGGGCCTGATCCGAAACGCGCTGAAAAGACACCCATTGACTTCAGTGGGCATTTGGCTCAGGCCCATATACCAGTAGGTTCATTGACACCATTTTCAAACCACTAGTATCAGCTAAAGGCCAATGCTGATGGAACAACAAGTAATAACTATCCTCTGCATTTCTGCAATATCTCCAAGAGAGGATCACAAAGCTCTTAACTTTTAAATGAATGAATGAATCCTCCCAACACCCCTGAGAAGGAAGAGAGTATAACTGTTAACTGCATTACTAACCCCATTTTGCAGAGAATACTTAATCTTGACCAAGCAACAAGGATGCTTTGGCTTTTGATCCGAGTGACAGAGCATTCGCCAAAGGGAACCTCAAGCGCTGGGTTCCCTCTCAGCAGAGATCAGTCACAGCCTACGTTTTCCCCAGTTTTAAATTAATTAAATAAATAAATTAATTAATGGAGATATCCCATCTCCTAGAACTGGAAGGGACCTTGAAAGGTCATCAAGTCCAGCCCCCTGCCTTCACTAGCAGGACCAAGTACTGATTTTGCCCCAGATCCCCAAGTGGCCCCCTCAAGGATTGAACTCACTACCCTGGGTTTAGCAGGCCAATGCTCAAACCACTGAGCTATCCCTCCCCCCCAGCAGCCTTTTCTTTGCTGAGGCTCGCTTTTGACTGTGGCTGGTGAAGTGCTGGTGGGAATTGGTCTCCTAGCTGCCTATTACTGGGCTCTGAGCTCCGTTAGGAAAGGTGCACTGTTTGAGGAGAGGATGGCTCCTAAATTGGGAAACAGTTTAGCAAAGTATGTAGCAAATACCGTATGTAAATGGAGCCCAGATGCTATGGTGACGGACTCCTAGAAATGTGGGAAATACAGAACACTGCATGGGAAGTCTAGTCTTTCGCATTAAATCATCTTTTCCTCTCAATGTAGGATATAACCAACACATCTACTTGTCCTTTTAACTAGGGTTACCATACGTCCGGATTTTCCCGGACATGTCCGGCTTTTGGGGGCTCAAATCCCCGTCCGGGGGGAAATCCCCAAAAGCCGGGCATGTCCGGGAAAATCGGGAGGGCTCGGTGGTGCTCGGCCGGGGCCACCGGTGAGGGGCCGGTGCGGGGCCGGGGGCATGGTGCCGGGCCGGGAACCAGGGGCGCAGTGCCGGGCCAGGGTCACAGTGCCGGGCCGGGCGCGGGGCCGGACGGGGAGCCGGGGGCGCGGTGCCGCTCCTGGAAGCCTCACAGAAGTGGACTCCACATGCTTAGAACTAACACTGCTTTGAAGAGAAAATAAGTTGGAAAGAAACATTTATGTCATAGGCTGGTGCTTTCCCTTTTAAATAGGAACAAACCCCCCACTTTGCTGAAAGAACAACAGTAGTGAACATGGGAACATCCGTGCTTTGTGGCAGGATCGAATGCTGTAAATGCTTTGTGGCAGCACACAACACCCCTGGCAAACACTAGCTCAGGTGGTTGATTCGGTTTCAGTTGTTTGCATTACCTGCCCATGCTTTTATGAGTGTTAGTCAAGCATCATAAATATAACATACACCCAAATGGTACAACCGGCAGGGCTGTATTTATCAGGGATCTTCCTAGTCTGCAAACTCAAACTTAGCTCTTCTTTCACAATAGATTGTCAGCAAACCACCACCATCTCAATTCAGCCTTATGCTGTCATTATTGTTTTTTTAATGGGCTTGTACTACCAGGGACTGGCCTGGCCTGCTAAATTTAGACCTTCCCCAAACAATGTAGTAAACGAACAATCCACCCTGGGTGCCACTTTCTCATCTTCTGTGGTGGAGGCAGAAACTCTTGAGGGAACCGCAACCTTATATGACCTATTGCTATGTCTCCACTGTTCATGTCGTTGGCACTTTGACTGCCCTTTCCCCCCAGGTGTAACACTTTGGCTGTGTAAAGAGCCCATCCAATAAAGACCGGTTAACTACCTTATTGTAACTGGTTCTTCTACAGGTTTTGTCCAGGTGGGTTCCATTTGTAGATGTAGCACATCATGCATACAATGGGGGACCTACACACCACAAATAGGGGCCACATCCACAAAGACTCAAAGGAGAACAGATGCTTGGCTACAGTTTTAAACTGGGATTTTCAAAAGTGCGTAAAAGAGTTTGTTGCCTAACATCCATCGTAGTCCAATGGAAGTTGGGCACCTAACTAGCTTAGATAACTTTAGAAATCCCACCCTTCACCTTTACTTGTTAGGAGCCAGATTTTTCTAAGAAGAGCTCAGCAGCTCCCCTAAAACAAACAAAACACACACACACACCCCTACCTCTTTTGAAAACTTGCCCATTTGTTTTGGTGCCTAAATAGGACCTGAGTTCTTTTACAAAGCTGGCCCCAGTTGTAGGTGTTCTCTGGAAAAATCTGTTCCTAGGAAGCGTTTGTTCCAGCGTATGTGGGTATCTGCACCATTCGAGGATTATGCCATTCATGAAGATAAATGCTAAGCCCCACAGACCTATGCACATGC
The DNA here is from genome assembly GCF_027887155.1 of Malaclemys terrapin pileata. Lineage (NCBI taxonomy): Eukaryota > Metazoa > Chordata > Testudines > Emydidae > Malaclemys > Malaclemys terrapin. The sequence continues at coordinate 123,102,500 of NC_071511.1, forward strand.
TTAATCATACATACTGCAAACAGTCCCATTGGAGGCCTTGGGGTCTCTCTTGTTCTGAATAGTAAAGCCCAGCTGATACCAGGCATCACAACCCCGGAGGCAGCCCTAGAACAGTCTTGGGAGGACCAGGGGGCCTGTACAATGGGAAACCACAGAGTGGGGTCTGAGCACACTTGCGAAGGACCAGAGTACTAGTCAACTTCAGACTAAGATGAGACCCCCTCAGGAGCTAATTGCAAGCAGGGGGACCCAGAGCACAGGCACACAGTGAGAGACAAAGGGAGGTGTTGATGGAGAAAGCAAGGGCAAGGCTCCCCCACCAAAAGAACAATATAAAACTGTAACATTTCTGGGGGTCAGTTCAGCTCTCTCCTTACCCATCTCCACTGTCTTCCATGACTTCAATGGCACAGGTGGACATAAGGCTTTAGCAGAACTAATCATCTATGAGCCATGTCATAATGGACCTGCAGTGACTCCACCCCTGCGTGGAGGAAGATTATATCCACAGCTTAAAGCGATACCAGGTGGACACTGGGTTAGGAAGGGGGAAAACAACAGAAAATTCACCTCCTATGGAAGAATTCAGAGCCAAAAAACCTGAGCTGCCAAGAGCTGGGGTTTTGGGATCGTCTTGCTTTTAAAAACCCTGAAAATCACGTGGTTTGCTTTGTTATGACAAAGACTATTAACTTCAGAGCTCTCAAGACTGATCTTAGATTAATCACCACCTTTCTGTGGGAGAAAGTCCAGCCCTATCCTCATAGCCATAGGAATATCATAGAAAGGCCGTTTGGCTCAGACACGCCAGTATTGTGAAGGTGGATGCTCTTTTCTGAACAAGAAGGAAACAGCCATCAGGACCAATGCTTGAAAGTTCAGCACTCATCCAGCAGAGATTGACAGTAATGAGGTGAGCTGGGGGGAGCGGGGGGGGGAAATCATCTAATCGCACTGAAAACTTTCCCCTCTTCCTCACTGCTGCTCTGAGCTTCTATCGTGTATTTCGTTGGGAGAAAAGAAAAACTGGGTGTTATCAGTGTTATCAGTGCGTTTAGTCTATTCTGTCACTATAACAAGTAGCCTGAATCACTAACTCATGCCAGTGTTAGTCCAAGATTTATGCAGACTTTATCTTTCATGACAGACGAGCCATAATTCAAAGAGGCTGGTAAATTATCCCAAATGCAGTTTATTCAATGCAGACAAGCAAAGGCGTGGTGAGATATGGGAGATCCATATATCACTGACTATGAACAGCTCATTGAATCCAGGGATATTTTATTATCTAGATGGTGATAAAGACTTAATTTCCATTGTCACGGAGGAATGAGTGCAAAGGGGAAGCATTTACAGCGCTATATGGTTTCTGCGCAGGCTGTCCCACAGCTGTCACTGGAAGGAATTGTGTTTGTTTTACGCAGTCGTGATCTATGGGAAGTAGATATGCTCCAAACAGCACTCATCTAAACTCTCATCCTGAGAGGTGCTGAGTGCCTATAATTCCCACCGGCTTCAGTGACAGCTGCAGAAGGGTCAACAACACACAGGATCTGGCTGTGAATGAAGGGGAGCATGACAGAGTGGAACCCTAGCTCCAAAACGTCACGTAACTTGCTACAGCAGGCAGTGCCAGGTCCCTGTCCTGTGTCTAACCCACACAGCCAAATTCCGCATGCCAGGAAACGCACTCATTGTATTGGGCTCCTGGAAAATAGACATCGCACCATCATGAGCTGTAGGCAGATCAGAATTCAAACAGTCACCCATGCCAGGCAGGAGCGTGTCTGCAGTTAGCCCGGGGGGGGCTGAGAGGCAGGACCCCTCTGTTCTTTCCACTGACATGGCAACTCAGTAATACTCTACATGTGTCATCTGCGGGTCTCAGACAGAGGCCTCTCATTATGCCCACTAGCTTTTTTTTAAAGTAAATGGGGAAACTGAGGCACAGAGCAGCGACGTGAGTTATTGAAGATCACATAGGCAGTCTGAGGCAGAGGCAAAGAGAGAAGCTAACTCCAAAATCCCTTCCACATCTAAAGCCTTCCTATAGCTCAGCTCCCTCCTCAGTATAAGGGACATGAATTGATAACACTACTATGCCTCCATGGGTGTTGGGTGGGTGAATTACAGTTTGTGAAGAGTCACGAGATCTTTGGCTGAAAGGTGCTGTGGACGTGTACAGAGACATGGTGTTCCCTATCACATCACCAGCACTGATGCGAGAGAAGGACAATGATGAGGCAAACCCCACACTGTCGCTGTTCTGCTCCAATGCATGGTTGCTAAAAAGCCGACTACCCAGTTTTGTACGATCCGTGCTAGGACAGCTTCTCATTATGCTAATTTCACTTTTAAATGAAGGGGAAACGGAAGGTACACAGAGGGCCATACGTAATGGCAGAGCAGCGCCCTGAAGCAATTGAGGATGCAATACTCTTGAGGCTCTCTTACAAATTAGCATTAGTAATGCCTGCCTAATTCACTGAGAAAAATAAAACCCAGCCTGACGGAAGGGCTTATCCAACCTGGGCATTTGACACACACTAATTTCTTTCCAAGACTTGTTGAACATTTTAAAAATTTTAGACATACACCAGAAACCCCCCAAAATGCTTCCAAATGGATTCTGCTAAAGCAATAAAGTGGCGTTTGCCCTGCGGTTCACCAGAACTTCAGGCAATTAAGTGCCATAGAATGCAGGGCTGTTAAATCCGTATCTCTTTAATGAGGCCATTTTCCATAGACAAAATCAAAAACATGGGCCATAAAACTCTGGGGCGCTCCCTAAGCGAATGCTTGTTAAAGGAAGAGGCCCATTATAGGCATTTTTGTACACTAATGTTATGCATTTAGCAGTAGGGTATTTTGTATTTATTTTAACCCATTGATTACTGGCCATTTCCAAATGCCCAGAGCAATACAAGACTCCCATGGTTCAGATTCGAAAAGGCAGAGCCCGGGGGAAATGTACTGGCTGTGTCTATGATCAGGTTGCCCTCTGGTGGCTAGCGCCTCAAGATCGTAAGGACCTACTACTACACAGCTCTCCTGTATCTCACATGTCAGAGACTCATTTCTTTGGTGCTGAAGACCCAGGATTCTAGTCCTAGGTCCCCACCTAGGTGTGCGATTTATCCAGCAACTGTACACACTATCTGCAGCACAGAGATGCATAGGCAACTAGTGCACACACAAATCCTCGTTTAGACACAACTGATCTGCATGCAAGGTGCAGTAAGTGCATGTGAATTGAACATACGATTGCGCACACGCAGTTTTAGCGGATATTTTGGGGGATGTTTTCTTGAACAAGTGCTGCATTATGGGTTGTTTCTGGGGTCCAAATGGGGAAAGAGCAGTGACGGCAGCAGGACCAGCAGGAGTGTTACAAGGACCTCAGGAAGGTGGGAAGGACAGGCTGTCTAACCATAGCAGGACTGTAGGGGAGACAGGCTCAGCTTCACTGCCCCCTGCAGAGTCAGAGGGGGATCAGGTCAGCCAGCTGCCCCAAAGACCCCAGGAAAGGGAGGGGACAACCTCCCTCTGCCAGAAACTTTGGGAGGGTAGATGCAGAAGATGCATCAAGAAGACAGTGGGTATGAAGGTCCTGGTCCTGGTGAGGAAAGGAGGAGTCTAGCCAGGGAGTGAGTTCAGTGCCTTGTGGACCACTAACGGTCTATGAAAAGCTGCTCGGTCACATGGTGCTGGCTTGTCCACCTCGTTTCCAGCTGAAACAGAACCAAAGTGACAGAAAACTAAACGAAAAGCAAAACGGGACAGTGCACGTAGCTTTGTAACCCAACACAAGGCAAATGCCATGTGTCAGCAACTGCATCGCTGCCTGCGAGATCTTACTCAATTGCACTTGGGATGGGATGTGGCTGCATGGAACAAGCTCTCTATTAAGATGTGGACCTCAGGCAGAAAAGCTTTGGGACTCCATGCCATAACTTATTCAGTCTCTGGCTTCTCTTCTGACACTGCCGATAAGGGTCCCAGTTAGTGCCAGTCATGATTACGTTTGTGTGATGGAATACGACCAGCCAACTAATAACTGGCCTGAATCCCAACTCTCCCTTCCCACTGAGCATCCATCAGATGGTAACAATCCTTAGCCACTAATGGTCTACACCAGATTTAAATGAATGACCTATAGACGCTGTATGCCATTATCACTGTCATTCACTGCCTCTTTTACCCATATACTAATGAAGCACCTGCTTGTTTGTTTTTTAATTACCTACAAGGAAACTTTGATCTCTATGCAAAGTTCACGTCCCCAGGGAAGCTCAAAAACAATTTGTTGCATGGAAGCAATTCATTCTGAGATACAGCAAAGTTAAAAACAATGATGTACCACCACTTGGCTTCCCAATGAGTTTCTATAGAGACTCACTGCAGCTTATGCTCCTCCAGACATGAGTCATAACTTCCAAAACCTTCTGAGGTCAATCAATTTTACTTTCTAAAATTAATTACAATGTAAAAGGCAGCCCAGTATATTCAGGCCAGCTCACTTCAGTCTTTCAGGGCTCTCGATAAACCTTTGCCTGATCCAAGACACTTACAAGCAAAATCTGGGAACAGTAAATCACTGTTGTAATACGCTGGTCGTGTCCACTTTACAAGAACATTAAACCTGAAACAATGAAGTTGCTAAGTGAAAGCTTTCAGTTCCAGGTTGTTTTGGTTGCACCATGGGCTGCTTCTTCCTCTTTTAACGTTCTCATAATTGAAGCACAGTGTCCTTTCTCGGTTATGAATCTTTCCTGGGTTGGGGTGAGGGTAGAAAGGGGAACATACAACATTAGGTTCCATATATGGTATGCAAAGCCTGTGTTTCATTTCTACTTGGCTACTCAGTCTCCTAGAGATCAGTAACATTCGAGTTCTCTGTTTTGTGATCGCCTCCCTTATACCCGAGAAGAGTCACAGAATTTAAGGTCACCCAGGACTATTGTGATAGGCTAGTTTAGCCGCCTGCACAACATAATCCAGAGATTTTCATCCAGAAATTCATGCACCAAGACCAGTAATTTGTGGTTGAACTAGAGCAAATCTTTGAGGAAGACTCTACCACCTCCTCTGATAATCTGCTCCAATGGCTAATTAATTACCCTTATTTCCAGTCTGAATTTGTCTAGCTTCAGCTTCCAGCCACTGGGTTGTCTTATGACTTTGTCTACAACTTTAGAGAGTCTGTACTGTCAGATATCACTTCCCCATGTAGGTACTTATACATTGTGATCCAGTTGCCTGCTACACCTTTGCTTTGAACTCTGAGCTCCTTACATCTTTCATTGTACGTCCCTGTAGCCTCTCGCCCAACTGTGATGGTGCTTGGAGTTTTATTTATTTTCTCCTTGCTTGAAAGATTAATTAATCTTAATTTTCTGTTTTATTACTTCCCCTAGGATGAATTTAGTTCTAGTGAATTGTACTGGGTTGATAAAGACTGAAGACAACACCCCTGTTTATTGCACCAGTCCCTGCAATGGCCTATCTCAGGCCTTGATCTTATAATGAGCTCTGTGCAGGTGCAGTGGTTTCCTCATGTGGAATTGTTTCTATGATACTACAGTACTTCTCGATCCTTAGCCCAGGAAATAACTCTGGTATGTCTGATACTGGTGGGACAGCTGCTGTTGGTAAATGTTGACTTTGTAATGGCAATTACAGTCATCAGATGGCAATGACTTTCATTTGTCATCATCCTGGGTCACAGCCAAATGGCTGATCTAGAGGTGGAAAAGTCAGTCTCCAATAATCAGTCTCCTAAGCCATCCAGTCCTCTAATTCACCCTTCTTAATTCTTCTAATTGTGCAATGGTGTTGCCAGTGGCCAGGAATAATTTTATCTGTATTGCAGAAAAAGCAGAAAGGCTGGAGAGGAGAATGGAACACCTTGACTTTAAATTCCCGGCTTTTGGAGTTCATGTCACAGCTCTTTGTTCCTTTCATTCAGTGTGGTGGTGCTTTACTTATTTTAAGAAGGGCTTGAGGGATACCCCTAGGAAGAGATTTACATCTGCTTTATAATATTTACTGCACTAGAATAAGCAACCAGAATGGTGCTTTTGGCACTATTTGTGTTTTCATTTCTTGTTGTCGTAATAGAGGTTTTGCATGTTTCCCATTGACTGCCAGAGAAGACGGATATCAATGACATTTCTTACGCTTCCGATTCACTATGGCATCATAGAAGCTAGAGATAGGAATACTCTATTAGGTCATCTAGTTCATCCTCCGGCCTGGAAATGATCCATCCGTATGACTGATCCTGTAACTAGAGCATCATGAAGTGGCTAGTATTGGTGAGAGTTTGATAACTGCTCTGTATAAACAGCCCAACTGTGTTAAAAACACTGACATTTTATAACAATCCAACCTAAGGCTGCAAAGTTACATTTATGGTTTAGGCATGTCTTATAATGTAGGCAGTGCACATGTCATAACATTGTACTGGATGATGCTAGGTACTGTTAGCCAGCATTACAATAGATGTACCAGCAGAGGGATCCTTATCCTTCCTTTGGGGACATTAGATTAATGCCAACAACTCCCCTCACTTACACTCCAGTTTAAAAAAATTCTAGCTTGTCCTCTTACAACTGCGTTCAGGAGACAGTTACCGTGTGTGCTCATGATACAGCTGGCAGAACGGGTGATCTGGTATCAAAGTAAACTGTGGCATGGTGGAAGCCGGATGGGTCTGTTCTTCCCTGTGCCTACCAGGCTAGATGGGACCTCCCTGCTCAAGTATAGTATCATTTAATCCTCTTTATTCCCCACGCAGGTCTCTTTGGCTTGATCTACCATTATCAGAATGATGTGCTAGCTGGGAAAAAAAAGCTAGCCAGGCTCTCTGTACAGCACACACAGGAACTGTAATCAAATTGGATCCCAGTGACTATTAGAAGATGAATAGTGGTTAAAGCAATAAATGGTAGTGTCACATTTGTTATGCTTGAGCATTTTAATTACACCAGGATGTTAGTAATAAAAACTTATGCCTAGGGTTCATAAGTCTTAAATAGATCACTTAAGGTATTTCTTCTCCTATTGCTAATAAGTCACTATAATCAAACTATACCATGAAAGAAAGCCTTGTAGACAGGTAGGCAGGTTCACCCCAAATCATCGTTAAAGGGGGTTATGCCCATTTCCTAGGAGGAGAGTTTAGCCACTAGCTCTTCCAAAAATAATTTGTTTTTTCTGTTTGATGGAGGGATTATTTTTGTAGTGGGCCTTTAAAAAAGCAAGGGTCCTATTTTCAAATTAAGTAATTATCATAGAATCATAGAATATTAGGGTTGGAAGAGACCTCAGGATGCCATCTATTCCAACCCCCTGCTCCAAGCAGGACCAACACCAACTAAATCATCTAAATTACACCGACGAATCCCATTAATTAGCTATATGCATGTGCAGTCCGGTCATTGTGTGCCCAAAGTAGGCATCTAATTGCAAGCCTAACTTTTTTAAAAATATTTGTTCCTAAAAGTGAAGTAATGCACTGCAGAAAGATTAGATTTCTTACTCTGAAAACTGTCATGCTTATACAGGGACTCAGATACCCCAGCGAGGAGCACATTCTAAATGCAAGATTCACTTGAGATGTAGATATGAGCTTGCAAGATCACCGGTATCTAGCCAACCCATCATAGATTAGGATAATCATATTTTCCCTTAAAATGCACCTTGAAAGAGTGAAGAGAGACGCAACTTCCCATAGGGACTTATAGGCAGAGTGCAGGTCTGCAGTCTGCCAGGGTTCCTAAATTCATACCTGAGCAGGAGGGCTGACAGGAGATTGGAGTGGAAGAGAATGGACAGTAAAAGGAAGTAGGAGACGGTTGGACTGTCTGTCTCTGAGGCTTGGTCTACACTACAGAGTTAGGTTGACGTAAAGCAGCTTACATCAACCTAATTACATCAGTATATACACTGCCGCCTTGCTCCCACCAATGTAAGTGCCCCACTACACCGACATATCAACTCCGCCTCCACGAGAGATGTCGGACTTATGCCGGTGTAGTTCGGGCGAGGCAGTGTCTGTGTAGACGCTGCAGGTACTTACATCGACTGTTGGATTTCTTGTCAATTTCACAGCTCCGTGCTGGAGCCGGGAGTGTCATGAACTAGGCATGGTAGTGAACCGGTAGCCAGGCTACCCAGACTGCAAGTAGCGCACTGCGGGAGCAGCATCTTTCGACCATTCAGTTTCAAATGGGGATTTGAAAAATTCTTTGGTTGACATCATATACCAGAAGTTTGGAAGAAATTCAGCCAAATGACTTTTCAAAGCCAAATGCCTGCACTGCCTTAAACTGCTGCTTCTCCCTCCACAGCAAAAGTGACACTAATTAGAGGATTTTAATTAACACCTATTTGTAAATCCTTTACGGAGTATTTAAATATTCAGCGTATTGCCATTGTTTTTGTCTAATGTGGTGCAACATCTAACGTCTGAGTCCAGCACTACAAGATAGCCTCCCTTTAGCTAAGGTTGAGACACGAGTGCTTTCCTAGGTTGTGTCTACACTTTAAATGCTGCAGCTGTGACACTGTCGCACTTCAGCGTAGACAATCCCGACAGTGATGGGAGGGGTTAATCCACCTCCCTGACAGGCAGTAGAATTGTTCTGTCGATGTAGCACTGTCTACACAGTGGGTTAGGTTAGCATAGCATCTACCTCTTAGGGGGTGTGGATTTTTCACACCTCTGAGAGATGTGGCTATGCCGATGTATGTTTTCATTGTAGACTAGCCCCTAACTAAATATCTTGAATGTACTGTTAGCAAATGAACCCCTTGTTATTTACATACTGGATATAAACTATAAAGGAACTGCTCTCTGAGGGCCAAATCTTGCTCCCACAGACTTCACTGCAAGTTTTGACACTGACATTAGCACGACCGGGACTTGGTCCACATTCAAGGCTAAGCTAAAGAAGACAGCTTGCACCGGCAAAAATGCTTGTGCTGGCACACAGCAGATACCCGCACACACAAATCTAAGAGTGTACAAGCAAAGGTGCGTGCACAAGCATTTTTTGCCTGCAGACTTCCACGCTTTCAAAATATTTCCTTCAGTGTTTGTTCTACACTTTCCACCTAGAAACATTCCAGTTAAAGGGACACTGTTGAGATAAATTTCAGAGTAGCAGCCGTGTTAGTCTGTATCCGCAAAAAGAAGAACAGGAGTACTTGTGGCACCTTAGAGACTAACAGATTTATTAGAGCATAAGCTTTCGTGGACTACAGCCCACTTCTTCTTATATGCATCCGAAGAAGTGGGCTGTAGTCCACAAAAGCTTATGCTCTAATAAATCTGTTAGTCTCTAAGGTGCCACAAGTACTCCTGTTCTTCTTCTTGTTGAGATAAAGATCATCTATTTTAAAAGATTTACTTACCTGCATCACTTACGCTTGCCTAATTAAAACAGAATGGGTCGTAAACATCTCATTGTTTGTTGGATTTCTGCTTTGCACTCGGATGCGAAGGTGAAGCAGTAGTTCATGTCACGGTGACTTCTTTGCATAATCTAACATGAGGGATTCAGGAGGACTTTCTCTGGTGACTGTTTGGTCTTGTGGTTAATGCATAGGAACAAGCTCTGCCACAGATTTTCTATGTGACCTCGGGCAAGTCATGACACCTCCTTTTCTCCATGTGCAAAAGGCTCACACTTCCTTATTTCACCAGGAGATTATGAGGATTCATTTCTTTGTATTTGCAAAGAGCTTGGAGATCTTTATGTGAAAGGTGCTATATACATGCAAAGTACAGTATTCTAACTCAGTATTCTTGGGTGTAGGTTCACAAAACTAGAGAGCCCTTGGGGGGGGGGGGTTTGAGGGTGGAAGGGAGGTAGATATAAAACTTTTTGTGTATGTGACCTAAAGTAAGCTGATCGCCTTCTAATCTTTTAATTCAATTCCCCTCCCCTACAAATCGGACCTCCTCAATATTTTTCATGTGAAATTTTAAAATAGACAAACATACCCAATACTCGAATTTGCATAACTGCTCCATGTAAACCAAAGAACATCCAGAGGGGCTGGGAACAGTCCACGCAGACCTGCATGCCGGCGCTGGCACCATTATGACTCAAATGCAGTTCGCCTTCTGAATTCACCATGAACCCCAAGATGTCTCCACTCTGAAGGGGCACCAAGACTCTACACACTGCCCAGAATTCCTTCCTGTCAACCAACGACTCTGGGTTATAAGGAAGGTCACTGGGCCTCAGAGTACTAGGGTCACAAGAGGTAACTCCGTATGACAGTGTGCCGGAGCGGGAGGCATTTGATTTGTTAATTTTGACAAAAATGGTTTCATTGATTCTAAGGGGTCTGCTGGTGAAAACCAAAGTCCTCTCTTCCCGGGCATGTTCCAGCCGGGCCACAGTTTGGTCGTCCAGGATTTTGACATGGGCTCCCCTGAGCTGGTGGAAGCGGAGGTCACTTTCGAGCTGGGATGGGAAGAGATGGGAATGCTGAGAATTGAGGGAATTCTGAGGGATGGGACACATGGTGGCCAGCACATGGAAGTTCTCTTCCTGGAGGTTGAGGTCGCAGAGGCTCACGGAGAGCCGGGTGTCCTCTGTCTCCCTGCGCAGCAAGGGCCGGCGAATTGCAGTGAAAGATCTCGGACGCAGGCAGTCGGGAGGAATAATTTCACTGTCTGTGAAACCAAACGAGAGAGAGAAGGATCACTCAAGAAATAATCAAAATATCCAGGATTTTAGGACTCACTGTTGGTTTGATTGATAAGTTGAAGGGAAAAGCAGAGAGCTTCTGCCTCGAATACGTTTTCCTTTAAAAAAAAAAAGAGCATAAAATAAAATATTTTTGCAGTTGTGTGCTAGTCCTGTGCTTTCCCCATAGCACCAGCCACCATAATCACTATATAACTCAATGCAGGTAGACTCAAATCAATAGAAAAAACTGACAGAGAGGAACTTCTTGGGGAGGGGAAGCAGAGATACATCATGAATGTATTGATCAAATAGCTATAAAGGCTGAGCTGTAACGCCTTGTCCATGTCTATAATCACGTCTCACAAGGGCCATGAAATGAGTAACTAAGTAGATATTTGGATTTTAAAACAAAATGCTAGTCTTGTAAATTTCAGTCCTATTTGTTATTTGCTACCACTTGAAATGTAATTCATATTTCTAGCGATAATTAATCGCCAGCCTACCCGTGTTTGCAGAAAGACAGCACAGAAGCGGATAATATCACAGCTTAGGAATTTTCTATAAATACAGCACAGTCACTCATTATCTCCAGAACAAATAATTAAAAATCAAACCAGCAGATAAACAACAAAGACGCATATGCCATTCAAATGCAACAGAGAAAAAATCATTACACATTATCCTTTCTGTTACGTCTCACTTGATGCTTCAAAAGCTGATCATCAATTTAATTCCTCTGCTAAACAATGTAGCCAGTTGGTTTTAATACTTAAATTACTTCTGTTTGGCACAATCTGAACCATGTTGCTACCTGTCAATGGTAAAGAGCAATACATGGAGGAAAAATGTTGAATCAACATAGTTTACAAACCTAAGCCCTGATCCTGCCACCCAGGCTTAACTTTATGAACTATGAGTAACTCTTTCAGGAACTATTCCGTGTGGGTAAAGTTAAGCAGGTGTCTAAATCTGTGCAGGATGGAGGCCTTATTATACCGGTTGTGGGCCAGACCTGGGAACCTTTCTCCACTTCAATTGGAGCTTTGCCTGAGTAGGGATTAAAGAGCAGATTGCGGCTATAAACCAAGGTCCAAATTACGTGGGCTTAGGATGCTCCACTCTGAGAGAAAAGCCGCTGAAGGATTTTTTGTTGACTCAGCTAGAATTCCTCCTTGGGCTCTGCAAGAGCACACACAGGGAGCAGCTCCATCACCATCTGAAAGGGTGCAGCATGAACCCCTGTATTCCCCATGCATGGCCATGGACCTCTCATCACAACCCCTTCGAGAAGGCGATCATCACCAGCAGCATTAGCTTGGAATAGTGCCTGCACTCCTCGGTCCAACAGGGACAACTCACTGTGCGGGGGAGCAGGTGGGAGGCAAAGGAAGGCTCCATGTACCCATCCTCCAACGCTGCACACTCACACATGGCTTCTGGCCCCAAGCAAGGGCCTCAAGATTTAGCCCCAAAATAGCCCAGCACTGACATGCAAGGGTGAAACAGAGCAACTGCAAAGCAAAATGCAACAACCCCAGACTCTAATTTAGGACAGGAAGCAAACCTGGTACTAGGTGAAGTCAGAGAAAGAACGTAGGTGAGGAGACAGCAATGAACATTTGATCAGTCAGCACCTCAGAGTTAACACTCTCTTAAGAACATAAGAATGGCCATACTGGGTCAGACCAAAGGTCCATCTAGCCCAGTATCCTGTCTTCCGACAGTGACCAGTGCCGGGTGCCCCAGAGGGAATGAACAGAACAGGTAATCGTCAAATGATCCATCCTGTCACCCATTCTCAGCTACTGGCAAACAGAGGCTAGGGACACCATCCCTGCCCATCCTGGCTAACAGCCATTGATGGACCTATCCTCCATGAATTTATCTAGTTCTTTTTTGAACCCTATTATAGTCTTGGCCTTCACAACACCCTCTGGCAAAGAGTTCCACAGATTGACTGTGCTTGCTAAATTTCTCCCTCAGATTATTTATTTTACGACAGCACATGGCCAGGGTCTCGAGTCCTCTGGAAGATGGCACCCCTGTTAGGATGGCTCCCCCTAGCACCTCTCCAGAATACTGGTTCAGTACTGACTCACCAAGGAGAAACACCATCTCTATTGAATCACTGAGAGCACATCTTGCAACATAGCGGCTCTCACCAATGATCTCTTATACCATTTCAACCCCGCTTATTTTGGAAGATCTAACAAGATCACCCCCAGAGGTTGCTGGGGTGCAGTATAACCTCTTTGGTTTGCTTAAGATGAATTGCTCCAGTCTCCTCTTTAATAATCTGCAATTTCCAGAGAATGTTGGAATATTCAAAATTAAAAAAGGACTGTCTGTTTGTATCACGTAATTGATCCTCCTCATCCTAGGAACAACTCCGAGCCCCAACAGTTAATGCAGGAAAAGAAGCAGAACAGGAACTGGTGTTACCCTGGATAATTTAGATCACAATTGCACTAATGCTTTCTATTATATTGGTTAGTGTTTATGTCATCACTGCCCCTGCTGGATAGAATCAGACTTCTGTCCCTCTTCCAGGCTGGAAACCCACAAAGGAGAAAAAATGAATACTGGCAGCTGACGCAGATTCTTCTGTGTAGGTGAACTGGTAGAGACCTTTGTGCATAGAAACAGAAGGTCCTTTAAATTTCATTCCCCTTAACCACATATGTGCAGCCTACTGATGTGTGGGTAGCTTGCAGTCAAGGTTTCAAAAAGCTGATTTTCCACAAGGATGCTTCACATTTCCCTTCAGCTGCTGGACAAAAAAATTGAATGGAAGTTTAGGGAGAAAGACTGTCTTGTGGCTGAGACACTGGACAGAGCTACATTCTATTCTGAACTGGTACTAACTTGTTTTTCGGCAAGCAATTCAACCTCGCAGTGGCTGGTTTTCCCCCTATAATGTGGCCCATCCATATAATGGCAATCACATTTCTCAACCCCACAGGGTGGCTTGTGAGGATCAATTGTAAAGATTGTTGGCCGAAAGGTTTATAGGAGAACAGAGTATTATTAATGTATAGAAGGAATTTGTGAACATCTAGAAGGGTGGATCTTTTAGGGTTGCCAGCCTGATCCTACTGATCTGATTTTTCATCAATCGAAAATGATGCAGCAGAATTGTAAAATCCCATCACGAGGAAATTAAAATATTAAGATTCATCCTGCATGAACGTAAGTCGTGTGTTGACATGAAGCATGGAACACCACTGATGCAGAATGATTCATGAGCTGTGGAGTTATGAACGAATAATTCCATCTGATCATTATGGTGAAATCTCAAACAAAAAAGAGGACATTGAGTGGTCGGTTGTCAGCAGAATCCCACACAGGCATTGTTTTCTTGCTTTAGTGCAGCTCCATTTCTCACTTTGGTAGTATAGAACAAGCTGCTAATAAGACACTGGTCCATGATCCAGCCTTGTTTCTCTGCTACAGCCAATCTCCAGCGTGAATGTTAAGAACATTTAAGACAGACCGTTTATTAGTTTCAAATGTATGTGTCTGTGTGTGTGTAGTGTGAGTGTGAGAATAAAATTGCACAATAGTCCACATGGTGAAATTCTGGAATGTGAGGTAGAGACACTGCTAGTTTTCACCTCTGTATATTGCCCCGATCAGTATGAAATTTCTCATTTCTGACAATGTCTTACTCTCACCCCACATATCAGAGTGGTAGCCGCGTTAGTCTGTATCCACAACAACGAGGAGTCCAGTGGCACCTTAAAGACTAACAGATTTATTTGGGCATAAGCTTTCATGGGTAAAAAACCCACTTCTTCAGATCCCCAAAGGACCCCAAAGAGTTTGGTCAACTGTGCAACATTATTTAAGAATCCTTGGGTTTTACTATGCTATTGATGTCAGTGTAAGGTTTGCCTGAGCAAGGACTGAGGTGACAAAATGAGCAAGGAATTCAGGGTTTGACCCCTACACTGAATTATGATGATGGATTTCTCAGTGACGTCTCTAACAGATATCACTGTTGTTGTATAGTAGGAAGTGACTGCAGTGTTCTACATGGAAAGGATTTTCCACTATGTGCTCTTTTTTTCCTGGGAGAGAATCTGGGGCATTCTAGGTGTGGTTTTTTTACAAAATTTGAGGGCCATACAAATCCCTTTTTCTCTTTCCTAGAGGATAAGGGTAAATTATCTGACTGATAAAGGGGCGGGGGATATGGGCGAGAAAAAGTTTTTAAGAGTATTTTCACTTCTCTGCTGCAAGTTTTTCCTCTTTCGGGGTTTCAGAGACTACAGCCTCACATAAAACGCCAACTGTTTAGCATGTGATACCCTCCCTAGGCAAGGGGCTTCAAAGGATTCCAGCTTCCAATGCAGATGGTTTGGAAGAAAAATCCTCAGGGTTCTGGGTAGTCCCTAGCTTAATTTAATAAAGCTTCAAACCAAGGAGTTGGCTTGAAGTGGAGGGGTTATCAGAATCCTCGTTCCAGGCTCTGCACCGCCTACATCTCTGCCTTGGTTTCTGTCTGCATCTCCTCCTCTTCCTCACTCTGCCAGCTCCTGATTTTTCATGCTGTCTGCTGTGGCTTGAAAGAGGCTCCCTGGTCAACCATGAACCCCTCCGTCAAGTCCCCCCTAAGAAAGCTCTTCTTTGAGCCAGCTTTCCACCACTACTCATCCCTTCATCTACCACCAAACATCCCTCTTCAAAGCGATAGGGGGAACGTGGTAGCTCAGCTACTCTGCATGCTGACTGCTGGCAAATGTTGACTTCTTAAAGACACCTCCTGCATACGTATATACAGATGCATGCACATACAACCATGGAGAGAATTATAATCTACAGCACTAACTAACCACCCTACAGCTACAAGACCCAAAAGGCACATATTATTGTCAGCATTTATAACATAGTGACTTTGTTATATCCATTCACCCTCTCCATTGTTGATACGTTGTCTATTGTCAACCAAAGAGCTTGATCCTCCAAGGTGAGGGGCACCTGCAGCTCCCACTGACTTCCTGCAACAACCAGGAACCAACCCACAACTCACAGCATCAACTGTTTCATCTGCAAGCTTTTGGGCACAGGGACCTTCTTCTTTTGACTAGTCTGCAAAGCACTGTGCGCACGTATGGTGCTAGAAATAATACATGATCCCCGTACATGACCTGCCAATGTGTATTAATGATGTGTAATGATCTAAAGAGGGTCTAATGTGAACAAAGGAAATTCAAATATTAGGACTGGAACAAAATGGTCTCTAAGACATTGGGAATCAGACTCATGGCCTTTGGTAAAAGAATACATTGCATCATAAAATGAAACTGCTTAATAGGAAACAGGAGTGTAGAGACTGCAAGGTAACAAGGAGAAAATTCATTGTATCTGTACACCACTCATGATTTTCTGTTGATGAAGTACAAGGGATCAACTCTGAACTTACTTGAATCAGTGTGATCCACTGAAGGAAACAGAAGTAAAAAAAAAAAAAAGGGTGTGTGTGTCAAAAATTCCTTCTTGCACGTCTCTTCGTTCTTTCTGTTCTTCTTGCTCTCCCTCCTCCCACCAACTTCATTTCTTCTCCTCCCCTCCCCCTTTGCATTCATTTGGTAATTTTGTCTTACTAATATTTTCACTCAACATTATATCTCCTTGTGAAGTTTTTGCAACTAAAACCCTGAAAACTGCAGAACCCCCAAAATGCTCACTGACGTCAACGGGAATTGCAAGTCCTGAGTCTGACATCTATTGGCTGAAATGTCATATAACTTTTCAAAATCAGCCTCCGCAAAAGGGGTTTTACAATTCTACTTGTGCCATTATATGGGACTCCACTCATAAGCAAGAAAATGGACCAGAGCTCCTTCTCAAACTCTCAGGGAGGAGCCCTCGGGGAAGAAGGGCATGATTCCAACACTTACAATGGGACACTCCCTCCTCCAAGGTCTTTAACAGGAGTTGTGCGGCTAAGAGGCCGTTTGGCACCGCATTGAAAATTTAGGGGGAAGTGTCTGAAATATAAAGCAGATGTGCCAGGCTGTAAAACAACATGGCCGTTAGAGATGGGCCTAAGTGGTTTGGCAAAAAGCAACCCATCTTTTGGATGAGAAGTAAAACTGTGTAACAGGCCACTTTGCAGTCAATCAAGATCCAACATCCCTCATAAGAGTAGGAGGGTAAGCCCAGCTTTCTCACTAAAAGTCCCAACTAAGACCTGTGCCTTTGCTAAACTCTCCTTGCAGTTGTTCAGTGATATTCTTTGCTTCCCATCCTAAATTAGTTGTGTAGTGCAGCGTAGTTGTGTAGTGCACAGTATTATACACTTGTCCCTTTTCAGCCCAGCAGTGGCTGCATTTCAGTGGTAGGTGGAATGATTGCTGTGCATAGTATATAACTCAATTTGTAAAGTACTTTGAGGGGACCGAGGATGGAAGATGCTGTATATATGCAAATTCATTATATCTAGAGCTGGGCAAAATTTTTCAGATGAAACTTTCGTTTTGCCAAAAGATGCATAGTTGGGTTGACCGAAACGTTTTGCAGATTTGTGTTCAATTTGCCAAATTGTTTCAGGCCAAAAAAAAAAAAAATTGAAAAAGTCAAAAATTTTAATTTTAATGTTTTCTAAATGAAGTGTTTTGATTTTATTTTAAATTATTTTTGTTTTGAGTTTTACTTTTTTTTTTAAAGGTAAATACCGTTGAAAAATAAATGTTTTTGTTTTACCCGAAACAAACAATTTTGTCGGCTTTTTCATTTGCCCAAAGTCAGGATCTAGGTTCAGATTTTCCCAGAGTTACAGGATGTTTGGTTCAGGCCCATCTCTAGTTTTGTGATATGTTTCTTAGAATAATAAATAATGGAGATATCCCATCTCCTGGAACTGGAAGGGACCTTGAAAGGTCATTGAGTCCAGCCCCCTACCTTCACTAGCAGGACCAAGTTCTGATTTTGCCCCAGATGCCCAAGAGGCCCCCTCAAGGATTGAACTCACAACCCTGGGTTTAGCAGGCCAATGCTCAAACCACTGAGCTATCCCTCCCCCTTTTTATTCTACTTGGGAAACCAAGAAAATGGAAAAACAAACTCACCCCCATTGAAAATAAACCCAAGTGGAAAATTCAAGAGGCAAACAAAAGAGAAATGAAAGGAAGGGGAGATGGAGACATTCCTTGTAGTAGTTAAGAGACAAAGCCAAGCTCACAAAGAATGGTAGGAGTGCTTTTACTTTTTGGCAATGTACCAAAATAGACACATTTTCTAAAAAAATTAACTTATTTGCTGTCAGAAAACTTGTATTCTTCATGGGAGGTCTGAGGAGCAGACAACTGCCTTTCTGCGCTATCATCGTGACCCTGTGGAAACCTAGAGTCACAAAATGCACAGGATCAGTCTGTGATGCTTTGCCTAGTTTTGTTTTATTTTTTCTGATACCTTTAAATCTTGAAGTTATAAGTCCTGGGGGCACTCCACTCTGTTTACTTCTCATAAACATTCAGGCGCCGGAATGCATCTTCCCAATTCATACAAAGAAGCCACTTTGGGAGCCTTATTGTAGAGGTGGGAGGCAATTGGATAAAATCCCACACAGGAATGACTCATACTTAAAACTTTCTCTGCTATATACAGAGAAACTCAACTCATCTCAATACATTTCCCCTTAAGAACAGACTGAAAAGTCAAACTACCTGACTAATTTCTGACCCACCATTCCTTCCTACTGCACCAGACAAAAGAGACACAAAACCCAAAGTCTTTAGTTACATAAAGATCTAGTTAGAGTCATATCGTTTATGACTTTATTTTAAAAGTCTTAATATGCCATTTTAAATAAAGCATGCCCTTTCTATCTTCCCTACGGGAATACACAACAGATTACAGTCAATGGACAAATTCCTTCTTGATGTAGCTCCATCAGCTTTAAATGTAAGATCATTTTCCTTGTCTTCAAGAGCAGGTACAATTTAGCTCCTGCCCCAGTAGTATCAGAGCTCGGGGGCTCACTGGTAGGGACTATACACTCACATCATAAGATACAATCCCTGCCCCAAAGAGCCTACCACCTAAATAGCAAGGATTAATCGAGGTGAGAGACCTGCGTGACCATTACAGACTCAGACGTGCCAACTCTCATGAACTGATCGCAAGAGTCACGATTTCTAAGCCTCACTCAGAAATCGTGTCAGCCAACCTGAGCGCAGCAGGGGCTCCTGCTGTCAGCAACCCTGGGGCGGCTGGGCCAGGCTCTCGCTGTCTGCCCTGGGGTGGCTGGACTACCGCTGTCAGCCCCAGGCACCGGCCGGGCTCTCATTGTCAGCCTGGGAAGTGGGAGAGAGGACCCCACTGCAGCCCCTCCCAGGCCTGGGAAGGATGAAGACCCCTAAAGAGAAGAGGTGAGGCTGGGGGCTGTAGGGGGGTGCTAATCATCCATTCATTTTTTTCCATGGGTGCTTAGAATAAAAAACTGCAAACTAACATCACAAACACAACACATGCCTCACTTCACCACTCAGCACCCTGCTTCTGCTGCTCGCCTACCCCCATCTATGTGTTGCCTCTTTAGAACGCAAGCTTTTCAAGGTGGGAGCCCTTTATCATTTTAGTCTGCATGCCAGCTCGCATACTTGTGGCAATATATAAATGAATAGTAGGGATAATTAACGATGACATCAGCCCAATGAGTCACACAGCAGGTTAAGACTGTCACCAAACAGACTATTCTGTGGGTTCTGATTTGCATTTGATCTTTGGAGAGATGTGGTTTCTGGGCGCCCATTGTCACCTTGCAGTGCGTCATGTTCTGCCCTTTAGGGGGCTCCAAAGGCCAAAAGCCGGAGCAATTATTCATTCATGCACTTCATACTCGTAAATCGTGGTGATACCAAGTTGACATCATTGTGTACTTAGTGGAGGGTAAACACATTTGCAAAGTGCTTTTATGGGGTTCATGCACAAGTTACTAGTTACATTTGGATTTTATATCCTATTCATTTCAATCTGGAAGCCAAAGTAACTCACGGGAGGCTATTTCATGCTATGAGGAACTGTTACAGACACACCATTGGCTGGCCCTGAATTAGCAGATAGGACATAGGATCTGGAAGTTTCAGACATACAGTAGAACCTCAGAGTTACAAACACCTCTGAAATGTTCGTAATTCTGAACAAAACATTACAGTTGTTTTTTCAAAAGTTTACAACTGAACATTGACTTCATACAGCTTTGAAACTTTACTATGCAGAAGAAAAATGCTGTTTTTAACCACCTTAATTTAAATGAAACAAGCACAGAAACAGTTTCCTTGCCATATCACATTTTTTTTAAAACTTTCCCTTTATTTCTTTACGGTAGTAGTTTACGTTTAACTGTGCTGTATTTGCTTTTTTTCCCCTGTGTCTCTGCTGCTGTCTGATTGCGTACTTCTGGTTCCAAATGAGGTTTGTGGTCAGGGGTGAAAGTAAGATAAATTACTTACTGGTACGGGGGCCCCCAGAAGGGGTGGTTCTTTGGGTCAGCCTCCCTCAGCCAGCCCTTCCACATTGCCTGGCCCATGCTGCCTGGAGCTCCGGTGGCGACTTAAAGGGCCTGGGGCTCCAACTGCTGCCTCAGTAGCTGCGACAGTGGCTGGAAGCCCCAGGCCCTTTTAAATCACCAGGCCCCAGGGCAGCTGCCCCCATCAGCAGCCCTGGGGGTGGGGAGGTAAAAGGGGCTGCAACAGCAGCACTTTAACGTCGGCTGCGTACGGGCCGGTACTGTTGGCCACTTCTTACTTGTATGCCGTACCGACCCGCTTTCACCTCTGTCTGTGGTTGACCGGTCAGTTTGTCACTCTGGTATTCGTAACTCTGAGGTTCTACAGTATTTCAAAGAAGGCTGTAAGTTCTGTAAGTAGCGTCCCAGGCAGATGTCTGCTCTGTCGCGAATTACACATATTTCATGACAGATAGTCGTATTCGTCAAGCGAACGACAGATGTGTGAGTCAAATGACTGAATCAGTTCCCCTTCGGACCAACAAGGACCAAATTAGCATTTTAGAGAGACTCACTATGTCTCTCCAATACTCTCTCAAGTATCAAAGAGAACTTCTACTGTAATCGAGCAGTCAGAAGTCAAAGTTCAAGCCAAGGGTTGGAGAAAGAGCACAAAGGGAGAGGAGAAGCAGTTTCACTGCAGGCGATGCGGCTGGATTGTCAGAAAGAATCATTTAGATTGTGACAAATCTACACAAGATTAAAACTAGGTTGCAAAAGAACCAATGCCAAAGTATTCTGGGGCCCAATTCTGTGAGGGGTTGAGCGTCCTCAGCTCCCTCTGAAGTCAGTCAGAGCAAGGATGCCGGAACAGGGGGAGACCAGGGGGCCCCGGCCCCATCACTTTTAAAAGTGGGAGGGCTACAGGTGAGCGATGGGGGGGGAGGCAGGAGAGAAGCAAGCGGGGGGCAGGGTCTTGGAGGGAAGAGGCAGCGCAGGAGCGGGGCCTTGGGGGGAATGGATGGCACAGGGGTGGGGTTTTGGGGAAAGGGGCGACACGAGGGTGGAGCCTGAGGGAGAAGGGGCAGTGCGAGGGGCAGGGCCACAGTTGGGGCACCAGTGCCCACACACACACACACACTTTTAGGGAGCTTCCACCAGTCCTGAGGCAGAGTGAACAGTGCTCAGCACTGTGAGGGATTGGCGTCTTTCTGTTTTAGATTTAAACTGGTTTATGTGTAAATTGGTTTGGATAAAATTAATTTCTTTGGCCTAATTTCAAACCCATCCAACACATCACGGAATTGAAAGTTAGACTCAAACTCAAAAATTATTGGGCTGGCATGTTCCAGTTTGAACAGATGGTGGCAAAGGGAAAGAAGGGGGAGAGCGCTATTAGCTATTCTCAGCGGGTAGCTGTTCAGAAAGCATTGCGTTTCATTTATCGTTCAACTGTGGTGGATTTTTCTGCCACTCTAGCACCAAATTTTGCCTTCTTCCACAGGAGCTGCGGACTTACACAATTTTGCTTAGACACAAAGTGTTTGTTTTCCTGCCAGGTGAGTGTGAATAGGCACTCCTGTGGGTTTTATTCAGAACACACACACATACTTCTATGCATATTAATATGTTTCACTTCCTTTGCTTAATGAGAATGCTATGCAGAATGCAGATTTCCCATCAGGAGGTTGTGAATACTCTATCAATACTACAGATAAAAATGCTACAGCAAAGTAGAAAAATCAGAAAACAGGAACCAGACCCTAAAAGAGGGGACAGAAACCAGACTCATCTACTGCCAGAATCTAAGATGAAACATCCAGAAAGAAGAAATGCAGAACGCCGAAGATAATAGAATTACAGACCTTGTTAGTCAGACCCAGCACAATTAGAAATTCCTATCTAGCTTGGTAATTGGATTGATCAACTGCATATTTTTTTCAAGAGTCTAAATAGTGAAAGGAAATACATTCATGCTTAAATAAGAAAGGAATCCAAAGTACAGAGGGTGAGTGTCCACTGATTAATAGTAGTTTCTGGGACAAATATTGTGTAATGAAGTGCCCTGAACCATCTTGTTCATCACACACACACACACACACACACACACACACAGAGGAAAAATTGGAAAGAGTCCAGCAGAGGGCAACAAAAATGATTAGGGGGCTGGAGCACATGACTTATGAGGAGAGGCTGAGGGAACTGAGATTGTTTAGTCTGCAGAAGAGAAGAATGAGGGGGGATTTGATAGCAGCTTTCAACTCCCTGAAAGGGGGTTCCAAAGAGGATGGATCTAGACTGTTCTCAGTGGTACCAGATGACAGAACAAAGAGTAATGGTCTCAAGTTGCAGTGGGGGAGGTTTAGGTTGGATATTAGGAAACACTATTTCACTAGGAGGGTGGTGAAGCACTGGAATGGGTTACCTAGGGAGGTGGTGGAATCTCCTTCCTTAGAGGCTTTTAAGGCCCGGCTTGACAAAGCCCTGGCTGGGATGATTTAGTTGGTGTTGGTCCTGCTTTGAGCAGGGAGTTGGACTAGATACCTCCTGAGGTCTCTTCCAACCCTAATCTTCTATGATTTCTATGAAAAAGCATTCTGTACATCATCTGTAAGCATTTCAAATTGATCTGCAAGTACAAAATGGCACAAAAAGCAGTCACTGTTTCCCTTAGTAAACAGGAATATTTTAGGGGAGCATGCCAGTAAGTTTTGAACAAGACACTCAAAGCTTCCATGCTAATTTTCTAGTTTGGAATTTGTTTATTTTGCAACCAAAGCCAATGGTCAGAGCAACTTGTGAGTTTTCATGCTTTCTCAGTAGCACAAACACACGTTGGCCCCCAGGCAGGAAGGCATCCCCATTTAAAAATGGTACTTAAGCATCTACTTCAGTCCCACTGAAGTCAATAGGACTCAAACATGTGCTTAAAGTTAAGCGTATGCTTAACTACTGTTCTGAACAAGGATAAACGTTAGCATGTTCTTAACTGCTTTTCTGAACTGTGGCCATTAGTAGCCCATTTGACTCTTTCTAAATGCTCAGAGATCAGAGGGAATATGGCCTGGTGCCTAATATTCAGAGGTGGAGGTCAAATGACTTGGGACCTATTCCTGAATCTGGAACAGATTGCTTGAGGAGATCAACTCAATTTCTGCGTGTCTCACTTTCCTCATCTGGATAATAATACCCACTTCTTGGGTGAGCTTGTGGTGAGGGTTATTTAATTAAATGTTTAGCAAGTGCTTTAAAATCTCTGCATGAAGACACTATATTGTTCATAGGGGCCGACTCCATGGGTGCTCCGGGGCTGGAGGGGAGCACCCAGCGAAAAAATAGTGGGTGCTCAGCACCCACTGGCAGCCCCGCGGATCAGCTCCTCCCTCTCCCTCCCAGTGCCTCCCGCCCACCACAATCAGCTGTTCAGCGGTGTTCAGGAGGCGCGGGGCAGAGGGAATAGCAGGGGCAAGGAACAGAACAGGGTGGGGTGGGAAGAGCAGGGTCCAGGTTTAGGGGAAGGGGGTGGATTGGGGAGTGAAGCCTGGGGTGTAGCGGGGATCGAGCACCCCCCAGGAACCGGGCACCTCTGATATTGCTTACATAATTCCAGAAGTGTCTCAGTGCTTTACAGACAAGTAAAAAGAAAAGGGGCAAAATGTTGGTTTGTTACATCCATGTAAATCCAGAGGAACTCAATTGAAGTTAATGCAATCGCTCGAGATTTGCACTGGTGTAAATCAGGAATTCTCAACCTTTTTCCTTCTGAGGCCCCTTCAACATGCTATAAAAACTCCAGGGCCTAGCGGGGGGTGAGGCTCCAGGCCAAGGGTGGGCATAGATGTTGTGATATATGAAGGGAGGGGTAGCTCCCTTTTAGGGACCCAGCCAACAAGCTAGCTATAAAATCCCTCTTAGTAGCTGTTTTCTACTTGCTTTACCTGTAAAGGGTTAAAAGTCACTGCTATGCATAGATAAAATGAAGTGAGTGGGCACCTGGCCAAAAGAGCCAATGGGAAGGCTAGAACTTTTTAAAATTGAAACAAGACTCCCTTTTTGTCTGTCTGTTGTTGTTCTCGGAGAGAGGCAGACAGGGCTGGAACTATGCTGTAAGAAGCTTGGAGCCAGGTATGAAAAATTATCGGTATCATACCTAGAAACTACTCATTTGAAACCCCAGATATGTACGTAGATCAGGAAATGTCTAGGAAGACGCGATCAGATTTATCTCCTTTTATTTCTTTATGGCTTGTGGCTTCCTGTGTGCTAACCCCAAATGTTTTTGTTTTGCTTGTAACCTTTAAGTTGGATCTTAAGAAAGCTATTTTGGTGCTTAATCCTTGTATTTGCTCTTTTAAAATGTAGCAGTAGCCTGAGTTTCCAGATGCATTTTCTTCCCTTTTTAAAAACAAATTTTTTTTTACCTTTTTTAAGAACAGGATTGGAATTCTGTGTCCTAAGAGGCTTGTGCATGTATTGTTTAATTAGCTCGTGGCAACAGCTGATTTCCTTTGTTTTCTTTCTCAGCTCTTCCCCGGAGGGTGTGTGTGTGAAAGGACTTGAGGGTACCCCACAGAAAGGAATTCCCAAGTGTGCCTTCCTGGGCTCTCAAAGGGGTTTTGCACTTGAGTGGTGGCAGTATCTACCCATCCAAGGTCAGAGAAAAGCTGTAACCTTGGGAGTTTAATACAAGCCTGGAGTGGCCAGTATTAATTTTTTAAATCTTTGCGGGCCCCACTTCTGCACTC
Organism: Malaclemys terrapin pileata; assembly: GCF_027887155.1. NCBI lineage: Eukaryota > Metazoa > Chordata > Testudines > Emydidae > Malaclemys > Malaclemys terrapin. The sequence goes on from NC_071511.1 coordinate 123,127,408, forward strand.
GAAGTGCCAGAGTGGGGAATCAGCCTTGACAGGTGTAGTTTGACTTCTATTGCAGGGGGAGGGGACAAGGGCCAGCTGGCTGGGCTCGGGCCAGTTCCACATAGCGGGGTTGAGGGAGGGACACCTCAGCAGGCCACCCACCTGTCTGGGGCTGTGTGCCGGTGACTGCTCCCTGAGGGCTCTGCCAGCCCTGGAGCCGGGTCCCTGCCCGGGCAGCTCTGACCGGCTATGTGAGCAGTCAAAGGGGGTTGGGAGCTGAGGAGCGGCTGCAACCCTGGCACCAGCAGCAGACGGGGAATGCCAGGGCTGCCCACTCCATGGCATTACCAGTCAGAGGAGCAGCTGCCCCGCACTGCCTAGCTCCGGCTTCCTGCCTAGGACCTGGCCAGACAGTGGAGCCTGAGGGGGCTGGGAGAGCAGAGGGGGGGCGGAGCTGCCCCCAGGACTGCCCCACTCTGGGTAAGGCACTGCAATTGGGGGGGCAACACCCTCATGCCCCCTCAACTCTGCCCATGGGCTCAGGGCTTCTGCCTGTGTCAGGGCTTCAGGCTCATGCCGCTCCCGGTTTCAGCCTGGGGGGAACACCGGGGTTTGGGGCTTCAGCCGGCGGGGGAATGCACAAGGGCTCAGGTTTCAGCGGCGGAGCCCCACAGCACCCCTGAAAGGGCTCCTGGAACCCCAGTTGAGAACCGCTGGTGTAAATGATACCAGGATCTGGCCCATGGATGCTGCCCTTATGACCTTACACTGTAAGGTCTTGTCTGTAGTAAGGAAAAAGGTATGTTCCTACCTCATGTTAGTTAAACCTTGTAAAATCCTAGTGAAGACAAAGCAATTATAACATTAACACGAGTTAGCACGTCAATGTAAACCCTAGGTCTTTACTTTGGCCAACTAACATGTGAGAAAAATACACATCTACAGTCTCCCAAGGTTTCTAGTTTGTTTTGCACTCATCTAAAGGAATGGTTCAACTATTTTATGTATTACATACAGTAGGTTTATACTCTGGAGTAACCTTAATCTGCAAGAAGCATTCACACAATGATGTAATAAACCTAGTAATAAATCTAGTTCTCTTTTGCTGACCCTTCCTAGCTTGTTTTTAAATAGCACAAGTATGGCTTTAGGTCGCAGTTCAGGAAAGACGCTGACCATGTGCTTCAGTCTATTCCTATTCAGGATAGCACTAAAGCACACATAAATGTATGTGTAAGTGCTTAAACCCCATTGAAGCCAACGGGACATAAGCCTAGGTTTACATGCTGTCTTGAATCAGGATGTGTTCCTGAATCAGGGCCACAAAGAGGAAGGAAAATGGGCTGTTGTGAAGATGTAAAACTGGATTCCACAGCTAAAAGGAGCTTTGATGTCAACATGTGCTTTTCAGTCCTCTCCTCTGTATCTTCGCAGTGAAGTGAACAGCTGCAAAGGAGATCTCCTAAAATAGTAGCTCAAAATTGTATGCCATGTAGTTGTAGCCACGTCGGTCCCAGGATATTAGAGACACAAGTTGGGTGAGGTAATATCTTTTATTGGACCAACTTCTGTTGGTGAGAGAGACGTGTCTCTCTAGCTCTAAACTGGTAATTTTAGCTGTCATGGCTGGATGAAACTGGAAGGGAACCAAAGGAGAAGTCTATGGTCATTTCAATCACACACCTTGTCATAAAAAAAATCATCTATTCAATGAATTCCTTATACATTCTGTGATAAATGTTCGTGAAGTTCTGATGGGGTCTAGCTAAGAACTTCTTTTCTCCATGATATTTTGAACTAAGGAGACTAAGATAAGCTCTAGCAGCAAGATTTATTGGCTTGATATCTTAGAAGCAAATAGACAAATTCTGCTCCCAGTTACAGGGTAAGCCTGGAGTAATTCCACTGACTTCTATGGAGCTATTCCAGATTTACACTAGTACGGGAGCTGGCTGGCCTAAAGAGATGAAGACAGAAAGCCAGCAGGGCAGCAGGCCTTTCTAAAGTTGTATATATATATATATATATATATATATATATATATATATATATATACACACATGTGTGTGTGTGTGTGTGTGTGTATATGTGTGTGTGTGTGTGTGTGTGTGTATATATATATATACACACACACACACACATGAATAAGGCAGGGGCCTATGAAGGGCCCTAGGTCGCATTCTGCTTTCAGTTATTTTGGTATAACCTCGCTGAAGTTCATGGGTAGGGCTCTAGCAAATTCACAGTCCATTTTGGTCAATTTCACAGTAATAGGATTTTTAAAATAATAAATGTCATGATTTCAGCTATTTAAATCTGAAATGTCAAGGTATTGTAATTGTAAGGGTCATGACCCAAAAAGGAGTTGGGGGGTGTCCACCAGGTTATTGGGGGGGGGGGGGGTTTGTGGTACTGCTACCCTTACTTCTGTGCTGATGCTGGTGACGGTGCTGCCTTCAGAGCTGAGCAGCTGGAGAGCGGTGGCTGCTGGCCGGGAGCCCAGCTCTGAAGGCAGAGCTGCCACCAGCAGCAGCGCAGAAGTAAGGATGGCCTGGTATGGTATTGCCACCCTTACTTCTGTGCTGTGGCCTGCAGAGCTGGGCCCTCAGTCAGCAGCCGCCACTCTCAGGCCGCCCAGCTCTGAAGGCAGCGCAGATGTAAGGATGGCAATACTGCAACCCCCCTAAAATAACCTTGTGACCCCCCCTGCAACTCCCTTTTGGGTCAGGACCCTCAATTTGAGAAACACTGGTATCCCCCATGAAATCTGTATAGCATAGAGTAAAAGCTAGGGTTGCAAACTGTGACTGAAGCTATTCCAGGAGATTCCCCCCCCCCCCCCCAACATGACGTAATGTCATTTTCTGAAAATATCCTATTAAAATCTCCCGGATTGCTTTTTTCAAGAGTCACCAGGAGACTCCAGGCCAAACCTGGAGGGTTGGCAACCCTTGAAAAAACACACAAAAGACCAGATTTCACAGGGGGAAGGGAACGACCAGATTTCATGGTCCATGATGCGTTTTTTATGGCTATGAATTTGGTAGGGCCGTATTCACGGATCTGGCTGTGCGTGTTAGCTGACGCGAACTGCAAATGTTCCTGTAACAGACACAAGCTTCTCCGCAGCGCTCAGCTACCCCCGGACAATATGGCCATCAGGGAAGAACAAACAGGGCTGGATAAAAACAGAACTTAACCAAACTGCATTAAGCCTTTTATGAGCTAACCCTCAGAAGTGTCTCTGACAATAAGCTCCCCTGCCCCAGGGATACCTGTTCTGCTGCTGCCGTTCAGAGGCAGATCCATATAGATGTCAGGTGCACCTGGGCAGAAAAGCCACTAGCCAGTTATGAAGTGCTCCCTTTGGTCCAGGGCTCAGAAGGTACTACCAAGGTCTGCCCACTACCTAACCCTGTACCTGGAACCCCTCTTTCCCACACCCCACCCTAAATCTTTCAGTCCGACAGTTCCAGACTCTGTCAGCTGTTCGAAGTTAGATCTGCATGGAAGAGTCCATAGAGAAGTTCAGAGAGAAATCTGCTCTCCCAGGTTCTAGCCAACTCTGCTTTTCTTCCCTTCTCTTCCGACTGCATCTGATGTTTTAAATATAGTCTTCACAGGAGCTGGGTCAATGTACATTGATTTTTTAAAAAAAAAATAGCTTTGCTGTAGTGGTCTAAAGATTTGTCAATTTCAGCCATGGTTAATGAAGCATGAGAATCAAGTCTGGCCAGCAGGGCACTGTACAGGGAGCAGGTGCTGCCTTTGATGGAGCATGCAGCGTTGCCGGCACTACTGTATATTATGTCAAGGTTTGTCACACTGGGCTGAGGCACTCTGAAGAATCCACCTGCCAAGCCACCTCTGAGACTACTGCAGCACAATTACCAGGCCACCATGCGCTATCTTTAAATGGTCAGGTACACAATACTTCCTGTCGTGGAAGGAGCTGGACGAGACATCTGACATAGACACTGAGGGCACGTCCAGCGCCATCGGAACAATTTGTATAGCAGGGGTGCGGAAAGCAACCGAATCAGACTGTAAACCGTGTATATGATGGAAACCACTTCAAGCCAGGGGGTGCTGCTGCACCCCATAACCCTTAGTTCCAGCACCTCTGGGTACGTTTACACTACAGATGGGAACATGCCCGAGCAGACAGACATACACTGTCACTGCTCCAGCTAGCGCACTAAAAACAGCAACATGGGTGTTCTGGCATGGACCCAGGGCATCAGGCGGTTTGTACTCGGGTGGCTAGCCCGTCTGCTGCCTGTGCTGCAACGTTCACACTGCTATTTTTAGTGCACGAACTGGAGCGGACCTAGCACATGTCTGACTACCCAGGCTGGGAGGCACTCTCCCAGAGGCAGGGTAGACATAGCCTGACTAATGTGCTGTTACAGAGACAGACTGGGTGAGGTAATGTCTTTTATTGGACCAGCTTCTGTGGGTAAAAGAGACAAGCTTCCGAGCTTACTCAGAGCAGTTATTAATTCTGTGGGCATCTGAGAGGGGGATCTGCAAGTGAGATGCAGTCATATTAAAAGGCATTCAACACAGTTATTTCTGGTTGCTCATCGCTACCTTCTCTCTAGGATTGATTTGTTTTTCCCTGGGCCTTTCTGAGCTTTTAAAAAGCTAAGTGAAGCACTTAAGCCAGAAGTGACAAAACGTATACACCTTAGTGGACACTTTACTCTCCCAATTTCCATTGTAGGGAGATCCTTCCACGGCTACTCTACCCATGAAGATTTCTATGCTATGTTCAGTGGCTAAAGGCTAATGAGGGGCTGAACCAAAAATCCAGATCAGAATATTCCCAGACTGTGGGATATTTAAAATCTGGATCTGAAGCAATTTGAGCCCATCTCTACTGAAGACAGACACTGACATCCTGTACTAGCTTGGATCCCAACCTTGCTGCTTGAAGGCTGACTCCAGTACCCCCGGTTACTGCACAGAGGTCCAACTGCCCAGAATCCATTACAGGATCAGGGTCTTTGTCTTTGCTTGCTATTGTTACCACATTTGTCCATATGTTTTTATCATCTGAGTCCCTTTGCCCTCACTTCCATTTTCAGCAGGACTCGTTTTCTTTCCCTTTCTTCGTTGCTCTCTCCCCACAGGCTCTTGTTAAATTTCAGTGCTCTGAATCCCCATCAATTCTTCCTTCTCATCAGCATCCTTCCCTCAGGTGATACCATGCTCTGCCTTTAATACATTTTCACTATGACTTAACCTTTCCGCTTACTTCCTCCCTTTCCTTCTTTGTGACTCAAGCTCCGAATTTCCTCCTCGCCTTCTGAGTCCAATAATAACTCCGCAACCTGTTTTCTCGGTTACTCTCCAACTAGAAACAAGTATAAATGTTCATTTTCTTCTTTCGATGGCTCCTCTATACAATATTCTAGGGTAGTCCTATAATGCTTGTTTATCCCTTTCCTCCCTCTATTTCTGTTGGTTTGCTCACTACTCTGATCTGATTGGGGAGGAGAGAGCGGAGCACTCCCCTGCTTTTGGGGGCTTGTAAAGGGGGCAGAGATGGGGATTCAACTCAGAATGTTGTGAACGATCTTGTTCTTGGAGAACAGGCTGGTGGGATGCTGCCAATAACAAAACACCAGGGGCAGCAACTCACCAGCCTAACTCTTGTAAGAACTGGAAGACGGAGAGTTGGGCTTGAACCGAACAGCTGCAAAAACATCACAATTGGCCCTGTATAAAAACGACAAATCCTCTTCCACCAAGGGACAATCAGGTCCCACTTTGACACTGAGCGTCCCCTTGTTTCACAGCACAGGGTGTCACTGTCCAAGGGCCTCCTGCTGCAATTGTAGCCTCCAAATAACTAACCCAGCCTTTTGAGCGTTCACATTTCCATTAATTCTCACCACACGCAGGACAGGCCCGGGAGGTAAAGTGGATGATAAACATGTGGCTCCAATTCAGATGAAAGCTGGGTCGGAGGTAAAAGCAGATGCTATGCACAAAATCTGTCTTTACTCTCCTGTACCAACATCCAACCAAGAAACAAAGAGAAGGATGCAACTGGATGCATTTCTGTTCTGCAGCCCCTGGAAGCACTCGCAACAGCAGCTCCCCCTTCATTTCACGTCAGTGAAAAAAACCCCAGGAACCCAGATGACTTATTATCAGGAGAGGAAAAGCTTGTAGATGACCGCAAATAAGAACACCCAAGTCACGCACATTCTGTTCCAATTCTAGCTGGAGCTGCATTACCAGATCTGCGTGTGCTCTGTTTTTCTTATCGACAAACAGCATAGACAGCTGTTGCCATAGCTACGTACTTATGTCCTGGCAGCAAATTCCCCTGTGCACAGAATTATTATTTATGAAGTGCCTAAGCTGTGCCTTGCGCTTGACAGTTAAAAATGACAGGTCCCAGCCCAGAGGAGCTTACAGTCTAAATTAGACGTAACATAGCAAGGGGGTACAGTAAACAAAGGACAGGGTAAGGAGGGTCACAGCAATGAGCAATCATGAGATGTTACACATGGATCTTGTTTTTACTTTTTCTGTGTGACAAATCTGTGGCCATATTACACTTGTCACTACACTGAACACCCTAGCTACTTGGTATGTCATGGCACTGGTGGAGATGGAACCCACATCCCCCTGCATCAAAAGTACAGTCCTCGACCACTTGACCTAAATAATAATCTCCACTAGCTATTAGGACTATAGGGTCTATGAACAGTGGTTGACAGGCTCTGATTTTATCCACTAGGTGGCAGTGGTTTGCACATATCCCTGCCTGTTCTTTGTACTATGGAATAAAGGCTGGGGGGGTCAGGAGGGGACTGCCAACTATTATTTCATCATACAGCCTGATCTACCACCTCTGGTAGGTGCTTAAAACATTCAGTTCGGGGTTTTGAGTGAGTGAGAGATTAGGCGTATTCACAAGACCAGCTGCCAGAGTGAACCAGGAGCAAACTTGTTTGAACATCAGCAATATTTACTGTAAAGAGAGCACCAAGGGATTAAGGCTACGGTGAAATTTACAGTCAACCTGTCTTCCCCGTCCTATGTCCAAACCATTAAAACCAGCTTGCTCAGATCTCAGTATCAAAGGTGCTGGTTTGACAGCACGGGAAACTGAAGTTCTGTAGAGCCACGAGAGGTAGACAGTGGGCAAAGACAGAGCAGACTTGACCACTGTCAACTTTTCTCATGCTGAGTTGGAGGCATCCCACCTCTGAAGTAAGAGGAATGGGTTTATCTCCATAGTCTAGTCAGTCCATAGCTTCTCACCACAAAAACTCACCTGGCTGCTCAGAAAAGAGCAGAAATCATCAACTCTGAAACCTAAAGATCAATAATGTGAACATCAACATTGTTGACTGCTGCATTTCACTGATCATTCCAGCAGAAACATCCTGCTAATATGCTACATGCATTCTTACCCCCCACACCTTCCCAGGTGCTTAAGACCCACTTGTCTCCTCCACAATTGCTGAAGTCTCCAGCTTCCCCGATACAGTGATGCACTTTCTGTACAAAAGTCTGCAGCTCTTTGAACGTTCAAATGTGAGGACAATGTAAAATCTGAATTTAACATCAGCTCAAATAACAGAATGGCTGCTGTACTGGCTGTACTTGTTTTCATATCTACTGAATTAAAAAAAACACCTCTTTTATTTCACACACACACACACACACACACACACACTTCATCTGGAGCACCTAGAGAATCTCCAGTCCATTGCACCAGAGTGATGCCAAATCCAGAAGCCCGAATGCAGAATTGAGTTCTAGGTGGCTGCAGAGTACATGGCATCTCAACCATATGAAACATCACAGACATCTAAAGTGGAACTTGAGTCAAATAAAATAAAACAGCTCATGCTCCTAACTCCATGCTGTCATAGAATCATAGAACCATAGGGTTAGAAGGGACCACAAAGGTCATCTAGTCTAACCGCCTGCCAAGATGCAGGATTTGTTGGGTCTAAACCATCCATGACAGATGGCTCCAGCCTCCTTTTGAAAACCTCCAGTGAAGAAGCTTCCACAACCTCCCTAGGAGTCTGTGCCATTGTCCTACTATTCTTACAGTTAGGAAGTGTCTGTTCACATGTTAACACTGAGAGAGGTCACGAAAGACTGTTGAGTAAGATACTTGAGCCTTGAAATCTACACTTAGCAGGACATGGTGATCACCAAACACCACCCCCTTTCTTCTGAAAGTTCTTCATTCCCCAAGCATATAGTGTCGTGAGGTGAGGAGTAGGCACTAGGAGCAAGAAGTCTGACTGACCCTACTCAGAGACCCATGGTCTTACAATTCTCTCCACGGTGCATTTGAAATTAGCCATCAATAGTAACTTCAGAATCTATTTCCTCCCATCTCCAAGCCCTCAGGGAAACCCTCTCCTCCCCAGAAATCTGACATTTCTTAATCCGAACTCATTTTCTAGGTCAGTGATCTCATTTCTCAGCACTTTCTGGTCTTTTCGCACTGGCATTTCAAAGGCTAGCTTTATCTGCCTCTCCCAGTCACTCCTGCCAACCCCTTCTATATCACAAACAATTGTAGCCGGAATCAGACACATGCATGCACAGTATGTGGCGTCTTAACCATATGAAACTTCACAGACATCTAAAGTGGAACCTGAGTCAAAGAGGATAAAACAGCTTGTTCCCCCAACTCCAATCAGAGGCTTAGAAGGGACTGCAAGAGTCATTGGTGCTATATTGCCTCACTGAAACCAAGTTCTTCTGGTATTGTACCCGGCCCGCCAATATGGTGCCAGAGCATTTGCTAATGGGCATATCTGCTGGTCACTGAAATCTAGGGGAAGAAAATGATTATTTAGCAGACAGACCCGAAAGGATGTGTGGTGACCACTGGCTGGGCTAAGTCCCTAACAATTAATGGAGATATCCCATCTCCTAGAACTGGAAGGGACCTTGAAAGGTCATTGAGTCCAGCCCCCTGCCTTCACTAGCAGGACCAAGTACTGATTTGGCCCCAGATCCCCAAGTGCCCCCTCAAGGATTGAACTCACAATCCTGGGTTTAACAGGCCAATGCTCGAACCACTGAGCTATCCCTCCCCCCCAGTAGTAGTTCTGCAGGCTTGTGTGTGACTGGAGACTTAGGGTCCTTCTCCTTACCTTAATAACAAGCTTGATGTGTGCCTGCTGCTGCTTATTTCCTATTCAAAGATTTGACCTGCAATGGAACTTGCAGAGCTAGGTTGGAAACAGACCAAGTTCCACGGTGGGTTACAGCTCACACAACTGAACGAGAGGCATGAGATGTTGGTTAGTGTAGTCAAGGTCACCTCTGGGAAAGGGGTACAGGTGCCACAAAAAGTCCAAGCAACAACAAAGACATAGCTAGAATTGTCACACGGCAACTCTAAAATCCCAAACTGGAGGAGGACTGAGATTCATTTGTCATTATGGCCAGTGAATTAAATATTTATTTTGCCCTAAAAGACACTGTACCTAGCATTGCGAAGCTGGCAAAAATGGTGTTCCGTTGACTAGCCTGACAGAGACCGAAAAGACCTGTGTCATTTTGTCATTTCATCTACCCTTGGCCTGCCACGGACACAGGGTTATTTCCTGCAATAGGACCAGCAAGATCTATTCTCCTGGTTGGCTCTTTTCAGGATAGGACCCGGGACCTTTCACGCCCAAAGTGACATATCAACGTAGATTAACCCATCCCGAGAAGATGAAACCTAACATTGCCTCTAGACTCAGTCTCACAAACTGCTCAAGCTCTAGTTTAACTTGAAGAATATGTCTGCCTCATTGCAGTTTAGTATCAGCATCAGATTTCTGAAGAGTACGTGGAGAACATTCTGTGGCTTTCCATTGAAAACATGTTGCTATGGAGAGCCTGGCACAGGAATGGGAAATGACTAAAAATGCACTGCTGCACGTGCCCGAGCAGCCCACAGCTTCTGCTGATATTTGCAGACTCTCCTGTCCCCTCCTCCCCCAATGCTGAAAATAGATCAAAAGCCGAATGAAGCATCTATAATATTCTGTTTCTCCTCCTGCTGCCTGAAGGCACTGCAACCTTTTCCAAAATCATATAAAGCATCTTGCATTTACTTAAATGGCAGGTAACTGTTCACTAATTTCCATATGGGCAAACGCCTTGTAAATCAAGACCCAGGTAGCTTCAGCACCCTCATTTTAATGGTGAGGGGAATCCAGGAGAAGCAATGCTACTGTCCAATGCAGGGTTCCCCCTGCCCACCTGCTCCATTGCATTTACACAATGCAGATACTGCTCAGTACAAATACTCCACTAACCCTGGCATGGAGAAAGCTCCTTGGGCTAGTCCATCTCCCAGAGGGACGGCTCTTGAGTACCCTCATCTTTCATTTAAAGTGCTACCTGGGGTCACGCAGCAGCTGGAGGTGCTCGGTACTCCCAGAGTGATGTCAAGTGCAGTGGTGACACGGCTGCTTCATTAAACCCAGCATTTATACCCTCCATGCTGTATGGTCTTGATCTAGCAAGGTGCTGAGTGCTTTCAGTTCCCACTGATTTGAATGGGCCTCGACTGTTCTCTACACCTGGCCAAAGTGACCCAGATAGGAATTTGCAACAACCCAAGTTATATATGGAGATATCCTATCTCCTAGAACCGGAACGGACCCCAAAAGGTCATCGAGTCCAGCCCCCTGCCTTCACTAGCAGGACAAAGTACTGATTTTGCCCCAGATCCCTAAGTGGCCCCTTCAAGGATTGAACTCACAGTGCTGGGTTTAGCAACCCAATGCGCAAACCACTGAGCTTTGCTAATCTCATTGTTAAAAGAGCTGAAATACTGTTTGTTTTCTTTCTCGTGTTCTGGAGGAGTCAATAAATCCTCAGCCACAGCATAAACACGCAGCCATCCGCCCTTGATTTCTAAAAATGTAGTATTTGTATTATGCTAAGAAATTATGTACAGTCTCCATAAACATCCTCCCAGCATAGTCCATCTGGCAGCTGAGAGAGGGACTTGGAATTCACTAATTTACTTACACTGTAAACCACTTTGTAATAAATAAATAAACTCTTAATATCGTACCCACAAAAAGAGGCCTGGCCTGCACAGAACCATATTTAGGGCTGCTTTCGGAACTGCCGGGGGCTACAGGTCTGAAAAACTTGAGAATTTTTATTGCGGTCAAATAAGTCTTTAGCTGGAAGTCCTTATTTTTTAACCCTTCTTCTGTATATCTGAAATTTTGTTTTGCCTGATTTTGGGGTAAGTCAGATGAAGCCAACTGGATTACACGCGATTTTACACTGAAGTAACAATAAAATGTGAGGGGCTGAGCAAGGGAGTCCTGAATAATCAGCGCTACACAGATTCAGGCCTTTACAGGTAAAGTGACAAATTGAGCCCCTGGATGGGAGAGGCTTTGACATAGCCCCAGAAGTAGTACAACATAGACAACAACCTGCCCTTACCATGCTTCCTGGCAAAAGACCTAACTGCTGACCTCTATGCAATGAGACGGTGCTCAGTCTCTGGGCCCATCTGACCCTTAATGGATATGTGTGTGTAATCTCCCCTGATGAGTAACAATTAAGGCTGGTGAGTTTTGGCCAGGTGGCAACTTGTCTACAAAGAACTACAGACACGCATAGGCCTCAAGCATGTCTACAAGGCGACACTCAGGCTAGGTCTACACTACCCGCCTGAATTGGCAGGTAGAAATCGACCTCTCGGGGATCGATTTATCGCGTCCCGTTGGGACGCGACAATCGATCCCCGAATCGACGCTCTTACTCCACCAGCGAAGGTGGGAGTAAGCGCCGTCAACGGGAAGTCACAGCAGTCGATTTTGCCACCATCCCTACAGCGGGGTAAGTCGGCTGCGATACGTCGAATTCAGCTACGCGAATTTGCGTATCTTAAATCGACCCCCCCTGTAGTGAAGACCTGCCCTCAGGAAAGGTGATTAGCTAAAGATGTGAACTCAATGTGGTTAAATTAAACCAAATGAACCTTCCCAGTGTGCGGCCTTTGATCCACTGTAACTTAATCCTCCTCCAAGGTGTATTAAGTTACAGTGATTTAAGACCATTTTACTCCAGAATGGGAGCACCCACAGTGGGAGATTTAACACGGTTTAACTCCTGTGCATTGCCTTCACACCTTTAGGCTAGTCTACGCTACCAGCAGGGGTGTGATTCCCCTGCTTGGAGACACGCGCACTCGCTCTCGTCAAGCTAGCAGGAGCATGAGTAGCAGCGTCGCTGTAGTAACGTGGTAGCAGCAGTGGAAGCACAGCTGAGCTGTGCCGAGTACACACACATATCGGTTTGGGTCTGGTTTGTTCTCCGCACAGCCTTGCCGCTTCCAGTGCTACCGTGGTGACACTGCTATTTATATTCGCTCTAGCGCGACGAGAGCTCACGCAAATCAGTGTACACGGGGAGGGGCATCACACCGCAGCTCATGGCATAGACGGAACCTCAGTGAAGTTGCCTTAACTTTCCCGAGCGTCCCCATGGAGACATGCCCTCAGTGTAAAAGGGACCCAAAGCGGCACAGAACATCACAGAGTGAGGACCGGGAGGAAGAGCTGAATAAAACATTTGGAATTGTTCAGGTTATGTTATTAATTGTTTGGCAGATTAAAGGAACTGACCTTTCTTCCACAGAAGCTGATGGGATTTTTTCTATTGACTAATGAGAGCAGCTGTAATATCCAGACCTTAATTATGACCGGGCTTTTTACTGGAACCCATTGGTTTGACCGGAAAAAGCCTCACTATTGCCCTTGATGTAAGCAGATGCAACTTTGTTGAGGTCAATGGAGTTACGCCAGTTCATCCCAGTGGTGAATTTCATTCATAAGAATGTCACTATTCAGACAAGTTTCAGAGTAACAGCCGTGTTAGTCTGTATCCGCAAAAAGAAGAACAGGAGTACTTGTGGCACCTTAGAGACTAACAAATTTATTAGAGCATAAGCTCATATGCATCCGAAGAAGTGGGCTGTAGTCCACGAAAGCTTATGCTCTAATAAATTTGTTAGTCTCTAAGGTGCCACAAGTACTACTATTCAGACAGCATCTCCAAGGGGATCTGCACTGGGGAAAGGAAATGCATCAGGGTGAGAAGGGGTGATGAGAAGGAGAGCTGTCACTCTCTGCATCATGCTCCAAATAAACCAGTCACTGCGTCTAAATTAATGCTGCCACCTAACGTATTAACATATGTTCTGCCCATGCAACCTGCCCGGATGGGGGATTATTGCAATGGAAGTAGACTCAATAAAGGAGGGGATGAGGAGGTCGGTCAGCACAGCAAAGAGCAGGCCACTTTGCTGGGTTAGTGCTGCCTTACAGGTGTTACTGAAGAATGTCCGGCCTCTACTTTGCTCTCATGACCCAGCCACCACCTGCCGTGTCATGTGCACAATGAAAGAATGACTGGCCAGCCAGCTTCTAAAGCAAGCACTCCACACGCTCCATCTGCTTCTGTGGAAGGATGACCCAGGTTAGTTCATGTACTGGATACGGAGGGTATTTAAGATGGTGCAGTCATGATTTTAAATGTCAGTAAAATCCATGATGGCATCTCTCAGGGAAATTATGATGAATGGCGGATTTAAGGCAATCTTTTGTAAGGTCAGGTCAAATTTGGTCTTGAATTTGTTTTGTAAATAATAACAACAACAATCCTTTACAAGGCCTAAGGCAAAATGGAAAAGCTTAAATGGACATTCAAAAATACCCCCAATGGATTTTTTTTTAAAAGAAGTGATAACATTTCCCTGCAACATTAGCACAAAGAACCCGAGAGTGAGGCTGACTAACAGACAGGAGAGAAAGTGACTAATCTATTTTTCACTGTCCACGCTGAGAAAAAAAAATAAGGTTCTTCCTCATTATACCTTTAACCTGCAATAATTCATCAAAAAAATCAGAGACAAAACAAAAAAACAACCACCCAGGTAATTATTTATGGAAAGATAAAACACTGATAACACGGTTACATCAAAAAAGCTATTAGGCACAATCAATCCCTCTCCCAGCTCCATCCCGCGATGAGCAAGTATCCTTCTTATTCGATTGCTGACTGACACTTTCTGAAACAGAAGAATGGCTTAGCATGTAAGTTATTCAGGGCAACGACTCTTCTTGTTATATATTTGTACAGCGCCTAGCACAATGGGACCTTCACTGGGGCATCTGGGCACAACAGCAAGACAAACAGTCTCTCATCAGTCTTTTTCTCATTTTGCACCTAAGTGTAGTTATTGCAATACTTCACGATGCATAGATTGTGCTTCCTGTTAATGGTTTAGAAAACCAAAGAGTATGTTTTGATTTTTTTAATTAAACAAGTAGCCAGTTGCTTTTAAGAACATCCGTACTGTAATGCCAACGATTTTAATGCATTTACATCAAGGATGAACTTATCCAGTTTTAAATGCCACATTCATAGATGGCATGAACAAATGTTACCTGTTAAAGGGGAATCACTCTGCTACTCACACTGCATATTCAGAATTGTGTTACTCAAAATCAGGCCTTGGGCAACGTGAAAGATTACAGAAATCCATCCCTGCTGTCACTGGAAAGTGAGGTTTCTATCTGAAAAACTGAATGTCCCCTTAGAGCAGGGGTGGGCAAACTACAGCCCGGGGGCCGCATCTGGCCCTTCAGACATTTTAATCCGGCCCTTGAGTTCCTGCTGGGGTGCGGTTGGGGGCTTGCTTCACGCAGCTGCCGGAAGCAGTGGCATGTCCCCGCTCCGACTCCTACACGTAGAGGCAGCATGCAGAGCCACCTGGCCGCACCTCCGTGTAGGAGCCAGAGCGGGACATGCCGCTGCTTCTGGGAGTTGCTTGAGGTAAGCGCCACCCGGAGCCTGCACCCTGACCCCCTCCTGCACTCCAACCCCTTGCCCCATCTCTGATCCCCCTCCCGCCCTCCGAACCCCTCAGTCCCACCCTCCTGCATCCCAGAGCCCGCACCCCCAGCCGGAGCCCTCATCCCCCCACCTGCACCCCAACCCCCGTCCCAGCCTGAGCCCCCTCCCGCACTCTGAACTTATTTCTGGCCCCACCCCAGAGCCTGCACCCCCAGCTGGAGCCCTCACTCCCTCCCGCACCCCAACCCCCAGTTTCACGAGCATTCATGGTCCACCATACAATTTCCATACCCAGATGTGGCCCTCGGGCCAAAAAGTTTGCCCACCCCTGCCTTAGAGTTTTGTAAGGCACTTAGGTTCTGGGATTACAAAGTTCTATTGTCAAAATACTTCAGGATAACATACAAGTAGGAAGGAAAAACATGACCACTGCAGCATTATGGGATAAGGAGGTGCTGCGGGAATCCTGGGTGGGATGGACACCTCTGCCAGGAAATGGGTTGTCAGGTTTGCTAAAACAGAATCGATTCATACAGTAGATTAGAAAATATTAACGGCCACGAGCGCTGATAAACAACAGGTCTTAGTGCAGAAATGAAACTTGTTTTGATTGGTCGGCATATATATGATGAATTATTTATACAGACGCTCTAAAGTTAGCCCGGTGAGCATTTTGTGAGCTAACTGCTTTCAGTGGGATCACCGCTGTTCCCCAACTGGAGCAACGGAAAACAAAGTGCCACCTAGGAAACCAACAATATTTAAATGAACCAAACTGGAACAGGTGCAGAGAAGGGCTAGTATGATGATCAGAGGAATAGAGAGCCTACCTTATGAGGGGGGACTTAAAACCAACAAGGAGCTTCACTTGTTTTAACAAAATAAAAGGCTGAGGGGAGATATGATTGATCTCTATAAATACATCAGAGGGATAAACACCAGGAAGGGAGAGAAGTTAAGGCACATGTCCAGTCCAGTTTCAGATAGGAACTGTGAGAAGACAGATCATGCCCAGCCTAGATGGAATTGTCAAAAAATGTTTCAGCCAAACCAATAAGTCTCTACTAAGCATGTGAGAAGCATGTGAGATTTATCAGAGGCTTAGACCATGTCCCTAGTTGGAGAAATTCTCTGTTGGATGACAAAAGGCAAATCACTGGCACTTCAGTGCAGTTAATTGTGAGGTGCTTTTGAGACAACTGTGGGACCTCACGGGGCTATAAGGAAATGTTTTAAAGTGGTTCTGCTTAATACTTCTGAAGGAATCCCGGGGGGCGGGGGGGAGGGTCGTGCTGGGCGACTGCTCTTCCTCCTGACAGGGCTCTCGGCCTGAAGTCCTACGATGCTCAAACTCGTCACTCACTTGTTCAACAGTTATGTGAGACTGCTTGAGAGATCATGAAGCTTAATGGGCTTCAGAGACTCAGTATGCTGACAACACGCAGATTTAAGCCTCTTTTTATCAGAAACAGATGGAGCTCCAAGTGTAGAGCTTAATCCACTTTATGGATTAGGCTAATTTGGAAGAAGGCACTTTTATTCCGTAAAAAGAGCATCCACATATGGAGTTAATCAGAAATAATTAATCTGCCTTAAATTGACACCCTATCTTATTTCGGATTAGCCTTCCCATGTAGGCAGGCGCTAATATGCAATAGTCTGGGTGTTGAAACCCTGCTGAAACTTTGTCACTTATCCCAAGCCTTGCTGCATAGACTAATCTGTCAGTATGTTACTTACCATGCTGGAGATTGAACCCATCCCATAGAATTAGCCTTCCAAGTCATTTCTGTAGTAATTGACAATACAAACTGTACCTACAAAGTAGCTTTGTGTTCTGTAATTCTGGGCGCCTAAATGACAGCTAAAAAATTAGAAGGTATTTCATTTTTGAAATTATTTGCCAAATTTCCCCCTACCTCCTTGAACACAGTAAAAATTACACTTTGTACCTGTTGTACAATACAAGGGAAAACACAAGAAGGCCAAGGGGGACATTTCTACGACAAGCAAAGATTTCTAACTTTTCCCTGTTTTAGACTCACACAGGATTGACTCGCTCATTATAAAGTTCCAAATCAGAGAGAAGGATTTCCCCTTGGAGGGTCAGTCCATTTAAGGTATGCCTAAACTTCTGTTTTGTCTAAGATTGTTCACTAGATTGATGTTCTCATCCATCATTAACAATATTTGCTGTAGATGCAGTATGCTGTCATAAGATCGAAGTCTAAGCTGATTTTTTCTTTGTTCCCTGGCTGTGAAAAATGGCTGGGATCAATTTCAGCCTCAGGTGCCCTTTCTAAATTTCCAAGACGGAGGGAGACAGTTTGCTTTTCGCATGCATTGGCACATAAACCACTTTGGTTGAAAACAGTGAGGGAGGAAATGATTTAAAACCATCTCCATCTCATGACGTCTGCTCTCCTCTAGGCACGTGCGTTATTCCAATTTACAGCTGTTCGAAAAGTCATTGCAAACATTTTAATGAAACTTCTTTTCTCCTGTTTTTGCAGGCAAATTTCAAAATTTTGGAAGGTTTCCAATCACTCCACTGGTGATGGGAGCTGCACATATTCATATGGAGAACTTTCTACAGGATGCTGTTATTTTCACTTAGAAAGACAGGGGAGTGGCTTCCAGTCCTATACCACCATTGAGATTTCTTAAGAAGTTCAGTAAGAGGCAGATTACTCAGTGACTAAAACGGCAATTATGATTTCCCCAGAGAAAAAGCCAGCACTGCACCATGCAACCCCTGTGAAACAATCAGCATGTGGGAGAACCACTCCACCCACCCTACTGAACTTTCCACAGACCTCAAACCAAACCTGAACTGAACATTTTCTGAGGGTTGAAACGATAAAATTACAAAACGTCTTAGATTAAGATGATTTTTCCTCCATCAGTCTCCACAATCAGCCTAGAAGGACCAAAATATGGAGAGAAAGCCTACTCTTGTGACATTTCCTGCCCATATTCACAGACCCAAGAGGTTAAGCACAAGTTATAGTGTTCATCCACATCCCAGACAAGCAACCACATTGCTAATCCAACCTTCTGAGGTGCAGCAGTCAATTGCCTGAATTCTACCAAGGAAACTTCTAAGCACCTCACAAGATTTTCCAGTTACGCTGGCCTGCATAATGAAAGGCAAGTCAATAGGCAGAATGTGAGAGTGATTTGAACCTATCTATTGGACCGTTATTGTGTGTATACAACTGAAAACCATGTGGTTTCAGTGATCAAAGCTGCTTCTTCGATAGGCATGTGAAAAAAGAAATCAGAAAATGGAAAGAAAAAATGCAAGGGCATGGCCAAGGACTGAGACCATTAGCCAGCTCGGCTCCTCCATCCCACAGTGAAATTTGGCTTTATGCTGTTCTGGAATTATTCTTAGTTCAGCACTAATCATTTTACAAACATATTTAAGGTGGAACTCAACCAGTTTTCCCTTAATGTTTTGCAGCAGAGGTACATTAGCTGCCCACACTTAGACCACAAATATATAACGAATTAACTTCCATATCTGCCATCCCTACTCTTCTGGTGCTTTTGAAAAGTTTGTATGTATGCCTCATAGAGAAAATGCTTTGATGGTAATATGAGGTTTGTTAAGCAAGGGGTAGAATCTCAGCTGGTTCTATTTGGTTAAGCACTCAAAAGTGTGAATGCTTATCTTACCTATACAAGCCCTGAGCTATAAAACTGGGCTAGAAACTCCAGAAATGTAGGCCGCCTCATGAGATTTCTGCTATTTCCCCCTTCCCAGCTGAGCCAGAAACACCAGTCTATACTGGTCTACAATGGGGGGGGGGGGGAAATCGATCTAAGTTACGCAACTTCAGCGACGTGAATAACGTAGCTGAAGTCGATGTACTTAGACCTACTCACCGCGGTGTCTTCACTACGGTGAGTCGACTGCTTCCACTCACCCATCGACTCTGCCTTCGCCTCTTGCCGAGCTGGAGTACAGGAATCGACGGGAGAGCGCTCAGGGATCAATGTATCGTGTCTAGACTAGACACGATAAATCAATCCCTGCTGGATTGATTGTGGCCCGCCGAGCCGGCCAGTAGCGAAGACACACCCTCACAGCATTTTGTCTGTTCTGCTGTTGGACCTGGCCAATTCCAAAAAGGGCAAAGTGTCAGTGAAAGTGACTGAGTTATTTAAGTTAACAGAAATTTTTCATCTCGTTGAAAGTTTCAATTCAGGCTTGGTTTGAGAACTGAACAAAGATTGTGGCTGGCTCTTATTTTATCCAAACCAGTTCCTCCACTACGAATCCTGATGATCCAATCACTGTTCTGTAGACAGCAACTGATTAACTGTTAAAAATTTCAAAACCTCTGGGCATCTAGGTGGAAACGTACTTGAAGTCTGAGGTAGCACTTATGTGATTAGTCATTAGAAATGGGCCCAAACCAAAATATTAGCTCTGAAAACCCTGTAAACTTTGGGGAAGTTTAGATTCAGTTCTGGATCTGAGCTTTGTAGCTTTAGCTGATCATTACAGGTAATAATTTACCTCCAACTACTTATAAGTGAAATGAATGGATGCTCTTTAAAGGCACTGTATATACCTTCTCAGCGTCTGACCAGACTACCTATTATTCATATGAAACAGCGTCTTTTCTGACTAAGGTGACCAGAGGGCAAGTGTGAAAAATCAGGCCGGGGTGGGGGGTAATAGGTGCCTATATAAGGAAAAGCCCCCAAAATCGGGACTGTTCCTATAAAATTGGGTCATCTGGTCACTCTATTTCTGACAGCAGTGCTTTTTGTTTAACATTATACTGTCTCCCTGTCGTTGTGTCATGTCATGCACTGTGCCATAATACAGGAGGAAATCATGTCCCTGGGCATCACTTGATGTGCGCCTTAGATATTCTCTACATCCTGGATCGTATACGGTCTACCCATTCAGGCAGCAAATATCCATACAAACCGAATGTGACAAATAGCGTGAAGGCAACTCAGCGAACTGCAAATTATTTCTGCTGCCTGCACACCGAAAGCCACCAACCACTGTCAGATACAGATATGCAAAATGTCATATTTCCCCATGTATTATGTGCATTGTTAAACTGTCTCACACCCCTTTGCACCAGCAGGCAGATATGTAACAGAGAGCCCAAAGAACATTCAGTGCAGTTGGTATTTCATCACAGTGTGCTCTGGACAGTCTGGCATTGCTGGCAGTAGAAAATAGGCAATGAGCTTTGGACTGCTGGGAGGACACTGAAAAAATGAATGGCTTCGTGGTAGCAGTTATCCACGGGCCTGCACGGGGGTGATGGGGAGTTGCAGCACTCCATGAGGGATGGAAGACGGGGAAAGCCACAGCATCACTTTGGATGCTCCCCCTTTCGACATCTAACCAACTCTGATAATTGGTACATAGAGAGGACAGGCCCCTGCCAGGAAAGCCTGATGACCATGAAGGATGAGAATCAATATCATATCAGTAATAGCATGGCACAGATGCGAGGCTCCCTGACTAAGATTTTGCTGGAAGAAATTCACATTGGATTTCAGCACTGAAGGTAATGCCCGGCGGGAGAGCCTGCTCAAACAAGCAGAATGGATGTGCGTGGCATGCGGCCGCACGTGCTGTAATTCGGAAACACTGAAGCCAGAAACAACAATCGTTTTACATCTGAGCACGTGAATCATTATCGAGGAAGAAAAATAAAATCTGGGTATTTCAGCAACACACCGGGGAGGGATATTAGGGCAGAAATTCTGTTCTGTGCAATGCTTGAAATTAATATGCATTGAGGGGGCAAGGCTGCGGGGAATAAAATCCTCCTTTCCCCTGCGTTGTGGGGCTGCCTGGATCATTCTTGTGAGCAGGCAGGGTATTAAACCGTAAAACCATCCCTCTGAACCAACCGTTCAGCAGACAGAGCCTTTTGTTATTATTAAAAAAAAAAAACACAATGAAAGAAGAAATCATATTCTGAACACAACGAAAGTTATTCACACTTCATTGGGCACCCCTGGATCCGACATCAGCTCTGGGTGCTAATTTTATTTGTATAGAAAATAAATGTTATAATTGGCTAAACAAGGCCTCCTCAGAGGCAGCAGACCAGGGCAGTATCAATGTAGCAGGCATGGCTGGCTGCAGAGGGGTCATGCAGGGGGACACCACAGAAGATATGTTATGGCTCAATGGGCTTGATGCAGGAAGGACTGGGTGAATTTCTATGGCCTGTGTTAGTCACAGATTTTAAGGACAGAAAGGACCATTATGATAGTCCAGTCTGACTTCCTATATAACCTAGACCATAGAACCTCACCCAGGAATTTCAAATGCAGGAGGTCAGACTAGATGGCTACTGTGGTCCACTCTGGTTTAAAAACAAATCATCTATGAATCCATGAACCTGCACGTGGCGGGCGAGAGGAGGAAATGGACATGACCAATGGTAGTGTGGCTTCTCTGCCCTAAACATGTGCTTACTGGCTGCACGGCATGATTCCGGCCCCGTGTCTGCAGAAGGTACTCCATGCCCGGACCTTGGCCTGGGCGAGGGGAAGAATTCTCTCCCTGTATGGATTCCAGGTACAAAGCCTATTTACTCAAGCTTTGCACATGAGACCAGGACTTGTTCCAGGAGACCCATGGCAATAAAGAAGAGTAACAGTGCTTTGCATCCAAGGGTCTCAAAGGCCTTTACAATGTCAATTAATTAATGACCACCGACTTTTGTTTCTAAATTCTGGTAAGAGGACCTAGAAATAGCCAACTACAGAGAATATACCAAAATCCCTAGGAGCTGAACTTTTAGGTTTCTAACTGGAACATTCACTACTTTGTTATGTGCCTGGATTGTGCCCAATCTTTTGCAAGCATATTAATGGTGTGGTCTTGTTGGATACAAGCAGCAGGTTACTGGTGCAACAAACTACCAGTAATGCTTAGCACTCTGTATCTCTGCATCTAATCTCAGTGACCCAGAACACACAGATGTGGCCTTCCCCAGCCGCCCCAGGATGGGATATTATGCAATTATATGGTTTAAATAAAGGAGCAACCCATACATAGAACTCCTGTGTGATGATTTCTGGGGTACAGTATATTACAAATGGCTTTTTTTCTGGAGAACTGTGTTACTGGACAGCAGTGAAGTTTTATCCTTCACTTTGGGGTTGGGTTTTTTGTATGTATATGATGAATTGACATTCCTCACTTGTCACCTCTGTGCTTAGATTGTTTAATTCTGCAGCTAAAAATGACAAATTGAAAAACATATTAGATTGACAGTATTGCAGCTGATGTGAACACACTGCCTCTCCAAGCCACTCTGAACTCAACATTATTATACACCAACCAGGCCCTTTGAGTTTGGTAGAAAACAGTGTTGAACCTACTCAGCTGGGAGACGTTTGTATTTATATGCTGTAGATTTGTGGTGCATATTTTAAACATCTGAAAGTTATTACTCTGGTCAGTTGTCTAGCCCCTTGATTCCTGGCTGACAAGGGGGGAAATGGTTTAAATTATTGTTAAGCATAGGCCCTGTTTTAAGTGGA
The DNA here is from genome assembly GCF_027887155.1 of Malaclemys terrapin pileata. NCBI lineage: Eukaryota > Metazoa > Chordata > Testudines > Emydidae > Malaclemys > Malaclemys terrapin. The sequence goes on from NC_071511.1 coordinate 123,149,809, forward strand.
TGGCTTTCAACAATCATGGTGAACATGGGAGTGCACTGCAAAAAGCTACATTTCCAAATCATGCAAACTTGTCAGAGGGTCACTGCTGTAAACCTGACAGAACCTGAGATTTTCTGCCAACATAGAATCGTAGGACTGGAAGGGACGTTGAGAGGTCGTCTAGTCCAGTCCCCTGCACTCATGGTAGGACTATGTGTTATCTTAGACCATCCCTGACAGGTGTTTGTCTCTTAAAAATCTCCAATGATGGAGACTCCACAACCTCCCTAGGCAATTTATTCCAGTGTTTAACCACCCTGACCGTTAGGACGTTTTTTCTAATGTCCAACCTAAACCGCCCTCGCTGCAATTTAAGCCCATTGCTTCTTATCCTATACTCAGAGGTTAAAGAGAACAATTTTTCTCCCTCCTCCTTGTAACAACCTTTTATGTACTTGAAAACTGTTATTATGTCCCCTTTCAGCCTTCTCTTCTCCAGACTAAACAAACCCAATTTTTTCAATCTTCCTTCACAGGTCACATTTTCTAGACCTTTAATTATTTTTGTTGGTCTTCTCTGGACTTTCTCCAATTTGTCCACATCTTTCCTGAAATGTGGTGCCCAGAACTGGATACAATATGCCAGTTGAGGCCTAATCAGCGCGGAGTAGAGTGGAAGAATTACTTCTCATGCCTTGCTTACAACTCTCCAACTAATACATTCTAGAATGATGTTCACTTTTTTTTTTTGGGGGGTGGGGGGGGAGGGCAACAGTGTCACACTGTTCACTCATATTTAGCTTGTGATCCACTATGACCCCCAGATCCCTTTCCGCAGTACACCTTTCTAGGCAGTTTTTTCCCATTTTGTATGCGTGCAACGGATTGTTCCTTTCTAAGTGGAGTACTTTGCATTTGTCCTTATTGAATTTCATCCTATTTACTTCAGACCATTTCTCCAGTTTGTCCAGACCATTTTGAATTTTAATCCTATCCTCCAAAGCACTTGCAACCCCTCCCAGCTTGGTATTGTCCACAAACTTTATAAGTGTACTCTCTGCCATTATCTAAGGGCTAGTCTACACTGGAAACTTTAAACATGGCTTGTGTAGTTGTGGCACAGCGCTTCTCTCTCAGCGCTCTAAAAAACCCACCTCCAGGAGGGGTGTGGCTCCCAGCACTGGTGCACTGTCTACACTGGTGCTTTACAGCGCTGAAACTTGCTGCGCTCAGGGGGTATGTTTTTTCACACCCCTGAGCAAGAAAGTTGCCGCGCTATAAAGTGCCAGTGTAGACAAGCCCTTAAATCAATGATGAAGATATTGAACAGAACCGGACCCAGAACTGATCCCTGCAGGATCCCATTCGATATGCCCTTCCAACATCAAGTATCACACTTCTGATTTCAAAAATGACACCTGTGCAGCTCATTGAAAGATGCTACCATAAAAAAAAACCTCTGGATCGCTAGCACTTCCATCTAATTGCAATCATTTTAATTAAGAAAAACAAATTTATAAGAAAAAAAGATGTAGCAATTTTCATCTACTCATTGAACTCAGCGGGTGAACCTTAATCAGTTTTTTAAAGTGCTTTTGAATTGCAAGTGATTTATGCGTCCCTAAATTGAATTAGGTTATGGATATTGTTATTTTAGATCTGTTTTTAATGAAGAGTTTGCTGATTTATTCTGAGTTATAAATACTTTTAAAGATGATTATATTGTAACATATTAAATCAGAGCATTACATTTGTTTCATCTGCGAAGGATTTGTTTCCCATCATTTTAATACATTATGGATGTCTTACTGCGTGATTACATTCAGCCCATGCTTACACTTTCCACTACAGACAAATCTGACAGATTCTGGGACCAGAGAGAGGTCTTTTTACTCCCACAATATTTTACTGCTCAACCTGCCAAAGATCAAATGTGACACGTATTGAGTCCAAATTCTGCAGTCCTTATTCAGGCAAAAGTCCCAGTAGGTATAAAGCTGACTGGATCTCTCCCATGTGCAGGAGAAAGGGGAAGGAAGACAGACTTTACCCAGTTTCCAGTGAGAAGGGTTTTTCCTCCCTGTACCATGTGACAGGCTCACAGTTAATATCCTCAGTCTTCAGAGATCTCATTTCCCATGTGTATAAATTCCTATATCAAAAGTGAGAGAACCTCAAATCTGCTTGGGGCACAGAACTCAAACTGGGGCTAGAATGAATGACTCTTCCACATAAACGAAGGATCGGGGAAGTGGGATTGTTGATGGGGGAACCACACAAAGTCTGGAGGTTCAGTTCAGAGAAACCCCCAGGTGTCTGTATGTTTATCCAAGGACAATTCAAACTATCCTAATCTCTAATGTCCATCAAGTTCTGTTGGAAATTTCATCAGAACTGGGTTCTCTTACTGGATTTTTAGTCACTCCTGCTGCCAGCTAAGCAGGAGATACCGCCAGAAGAACTTTTGCCATTAACAACATTCACATATGTAACACTGTACACCGAAACAGTGCTTTATAAAACCAAGTACTGTATGGTGTGTTGCCTGACCCCCGGAGCTCACAATCGGAGTCAAATCAGACAAAGACAAGACACTACTCCACATCTGATAACTTCCCCTCCTCACGGTAATAGCGGAGCAGCTTACAATCATGAGCAGATTTCATCTTCAGAACGCCCTGGAGTGTTTGGACATGAGTGTCCCCATTTGACAGGTGGGGGGTAGATTAAGTGACTTGCCCAAGGTACAGAGGAGTCTGTGACTAAGATAGGAACTGAACCAATGTCTTGAGTTCCAGTCCAGTGCCTGGTCCACTAGACAATCCATCCTTCCTACTCTATTTGACCATGTAAATTTAGGGTGGTGTTTTTCCTCCCTTACCCCTGAATCGTCAGTTATTGGTGTGATCTGCTCACATTCCTATACAAAAGGCCTGCCCCCCCCCCTCAAGTGTTTGATTGTTTTCCTGTGCAATGTTACATCATATTTGATAAATACCCTTTCTTCACAAACCCAAAAATAAGGTAACCAACATTTGCCCATGTGTTTCTTTTCCTTTTTGTAGGAGAAAAAAAAAAATCAATGGCCATAAAAATCTTTCAAGTACCCTATTCCAGAGCCCAGCAAAATCACAGATAGAAATCGCTTGAGTCATAAAACAAAACAAAAACCTCACAAGGATTAAACTAGCTCTTTAAAATCACGCTGGGTGCTTTTGAAACCATGAACATTTCTTTGAAGCAGAGCTGAATACTTTGCACAGAATGATGGATTGGCAGAATGGCTTCAAAAGAAGCTTCCTGATTGCAGCAAATAGGTCTGGGTCTTTAGTTCAATCATAAGGTATCAGGGCAGGAACTGGTGGGTGCAATTCTGTCGCCAGTTGTGCAGGGGGGTCAGAGTAGACGAGCATTGTTACCCCTCCTGGTCCTGAAATCTATTCATCTGATGGGGTTGCAAGCTATTTTTTGGAGTCACCAGACTGCTTTGAGTCAGCAAACCTTGTGCATACACCCAGAATTTACACCCATTTCCCCCGCGCCCAGGATGACTCGATGCAAAATAAATAATAAAAAGTGGCTGTGCTCTATAAAGCGTGGTGGGGGCTCTCCTCTCTGCGAGGGTGTTCCAAACTCTGATACCTTTGGGGAGGCAGGAATTCCATCGCTTCAACACGCAGCTCTAGCCCAAGGCCTTTATTCACATGTACAGAATCCTGGTATCACTGACAAGAAGTTCGTGGGAGTACAGAATAAACCCCAGATGTCTAAAAGGACCCCCCCTCCCTCAGTCACACTCTCAACTGCCCTGCCAACCGTAGCTCCTTAGCTCTAGATTACGGCAACTTCCTTCTCTTTGGGCGGTGCCCAATCCTTCTATTTGGTGCAGGCTTATAGGAACTATGTGCTCAGGCTGTTCCCCAGTCATGAGGTCAGACAACCTGCAAGTTGCTTTACTTTTCCGTGCCTCAGTTTCCCCATCAGTAAAATGGGGATAATTATACGGACCTCCTTTGTAAGGTGCTTTATTATCTACTGATGGAAAGTGCTATGTAAGAGGTAGGTATGGTAACTGTGTCCCTGCAGCAGCAACAAACGCCTCTCCACTGATCTGTGAAGTGGAGGACTCCAAAGAAGGAGGTGTGGGGGAACAGGCTGAAAACCCCATTTTCTCTAAAAGCTAGGCTGCCACAAGGGAGTGCCCTGTGTCTGGTGTGTACTGCTGTATGGTTTCATTAGAAATATTCTCTCCACTTCTTTGCTCCGTTTTTCATTTTGCAACTTCAACAACTTTTTGCGTGGAATTTATTATAATGGGCACTAAGGGTAATGGTCTCCCTTCTGCTGGAAAATGCCAAACTATTTATCCAAAATTTATGCTGAAGCAAATTATGGGGCAAGACACTGGGACCAATCCTGCCTGCCTTGCATATGCAAATCTCTTCAAGTCAACAGGACTATTAGATGCACCGCGAATGGACTAGGACTATTGCAGGTTCTCTCCCATTGAGCAACCAATGTGATCACTGGCTCCAAGGCATGGTATTTTAGCATCTATATTTATTTAAGAAACAGTTTGTACAAGGAGCATCCCATATGCAACGTATTTTCCTATGCTTTCTCCAGTCTAGTTTTAGATAAATCAAGAGATGGGCGAAGGACATGAGAGATGAAATTCTAGGGAGAGCTGCTTATTTGAACAGGAGTACTTGTGGCACCTTAGAGACTAACAAATTTATTAGAGCATAAGCTTTCGTGGGCTACAACTCACTTCTTCGGATGCATTTGTTAGGCTCTAAGGTGCCACAAGTACTCCTGTTCTTTTTGAGGATACAGACTAACACGGCTGCTACCCTGAAACCTGCTTATTTGAAAGCATCATGCCAGAAAGCCTTACAATGAGCAGAGACAGCATATTTTGCCAGACATGATCGATATGATGCAACAGGTTTGGAAACCCATTCATATTACGTTCTCAAATCTCAACATTAAAACTCATTAAAACCACTGTGTTCCTTTCCCATCTGCAACCCAAGATTGCTTAATAGTCACAGAATTAACTCCTGCCAACTCTTGCTTTTGGATTCATCTCAGTGCTATGTTGCTGGCTGGGACTCAGCTAACGATTCATGGGAGAATGGATTTTTATTTATTTTAAAGATATTCCTGTGTGAAACCCCCATTTTCAGCTGACCCACCGGCTGTTAAAAAACCAGCCATCTCCAACAAAAATCACAGCCACCTGTATTGATTGACTCTTTTCCTCATCAGAGATTCAGAGAAAGGATATTAAATCTGTGGGCAGCACGGCAATCCAGCTTCCTGAGAAAATAACAACCCAGGAAAGTCTGACTCATGCTTATTTGTAACCAAGGACTGTGATTGAGATTACCCCCCGTCCCCCAGGGAATCAAATCAGATTTTCATGGATGTGTCAAGCTGAATTCATTCTCATCATAAAACTGGAAAAGATTTAACATCTCAACATCAGAGCAGCATTTTTAGAATGGCAGCAGGACACGGAGGCTGCAGGAAGGGAGCAAACACGATTATGGGGCTGGAAAGATTGACGACAGTCAAGGAAGATTAAAAAGAACTAAATAGACCATAAAAATAACAGCGTGGTTAAATAACTGCCAATGGGGATGAGCTGTGGAGGCATCAACAATTAGGGGCTTTTGGAACCTGAGGTGGTGGGGGAAAGAATTAGGGATTGTGGAACAAATACTAGATGGAAGTCTGTATGCTAAAATGACCAACAATGAAATATGCAGTGTTGTAGCCAAGACAAGGTGGATGAGGTGATATCTTTTATTGGACCACTTTCTGTTGGTGAGAGAGAGAAGATTTTGAGCTCATACAATACTGACATTTAAATGATCATGGTTAGAAATAGAGTTCAGATTTAGCCGCCCACTGAAACTTGGGGACAGTCTGGAAAGTTAATCGCGATTCACTAAAGGTGTGAATTTATCATAGAATCATAGGGACCTTGAGAGGTCATCTAGTCTAGTCCCCTGCACTCATGGCAGGACTACATATTATCTAGACCATCCCTGACAGGTGTTTGTCCAACCTGCTCTTAAAAATCTCCAACCATGGGGATTCCACAACCTCCCAAGACAAATTAGTTCACTGCATTAATCCCATGTGGAAACACTTATTCAGAACCAAAGGGACCTTGCTTTGGTTTACCATTTGGTGTAACTGAATTCACTTTTAAATTAAACTAAACCAAATGAAGACCACTTTGATTCTGAATAAGAATGTCCACACAGCGTTTAACTAAACCACTTTAAATTGACACTTTTAGGGTACATCTACACTACAGCGGGGAGTCGATTTAAGATACGCAAATTCAGCTACGTGAATAGCGTAGCTGAATTCGACATATTGCAGCCGACTTACCCCGTTGTGAGGACGGCGGCAAAATCGACTTCTGCCGCTTTTTGTCGGCGGCGCTTAGTACCACCTCTGCTGGTGGAGTTAGAGCACCGATTCGGGGATCGATTGTCGCGTCCCGACGGGTCGCGATAAATCGATCCCCAGGAGGTCGATTTCTACCCGCCGATTCAGGCGGGTAGTATAGACCAGACCTTAGTTAATTCCGATTAACTTGCTTTAAGTGTTCTTGTGTGGACAACTCCTCAGGAAGACAACACTGCACTGCTTTGCACTCAGTTCATGTTTTCAAAGTTTGTTTTGCAGCCAAGAGCACTAGAAACAGATTTTTTTAATGAAAACTTGGGATCTAGAGTACAAACAATTCTGCAACAACCAGTATATTTGCAGCAAATTCCATAACCACAGAGTTGTGGAGTACATTCCCTCCCCCCCAATACAATTGTTAAATCTGCCCTTTCCTTTCATCAAGTCTTCTAATCCTGTTTATGTGCCTGATCTAAAAATGTTCCTTTTGATATTTTTTAAGGTTTAGCATTAGCAATAAACATCTAGAAGAAATTAGCTGCATGCTAAAAGGAACCTTTGAATGACGTATGTTTAAGACAAACAAGTGTTATTTCATTTAGGATAGACACCAGCTTTACTTTCAGTTTCGGAAACATATTGGACTCCAACATTTCCTGTTGTCAGTTTTCTCTTGTGTTTCTAGGATCTCTTGGCTAGTCATGGAGTCAGTATGATGTTCCTGACCTGCTAAAATAGCTGCTTATGCACTGGAGTTACGTCAGGTATCTGAAGTACCAATTCAACATGTCTGACCTCGAGTGGACTGCTTCTAATATCGGAGTGCAAATGGAACAGTGCTGCTGCTCCAGGGCGAAGGGACGTGGGTCCAAAACTAGGTAGGGACCATCTCAAATTACAAACCTAATCTGAACTCAGCAAACCAGCTGGGCAATAAATACACTGTTCAATGTATCTGATGTCTGACGAAGTGGGCATTCACCCACGAAAGCTTATGCTCCAATACATCTGTTAGTCTTAAAGGTGCCACAGGACTCTGTTGCTTTTTACAGATCCAGACTAACACGGCTACCCCTCTGATACTGTTCAATGGATTGTCCATACCGTTCAATGGATTGTTTTACCTCCTCGCTTCTGGTTCCTTCTTCACTCCTCAGGGACTGAGGGCTGGTCTACTTTACAAAGTTAAGTCAGCCTAACTACAGTTCTCGGGGCTGTGAAAAATTTCATGCCCTGTGCAATGTAATTAAGCCTACCTAAGCCCCAGTCTAGACCACAGCTAGATCGATGGAAGATTTATTCCACTAACCTAGTTACCACCTTTTGCAGAGTGGTACCACATAACATTTCTATTGCTGTAGTAAGTACCTATACTCCAGCACAGACTGGCTAACTTAGTGAGGAGGGCTTTAAACTAGGTTCGACGGGGACAGGTGAGCAAAGTCCACAGGTAAGTGGGGAACATGGAGACGGGTCGGAAATAGGAGGGAGCGTGGGCCATAATGGCAGAGAGAAAGGAGGGTCAGGGCAAAACTGGGAGGCAAGATCAAATCAGTATCTTAGATGCCTATATACAAATGCGAGAAGTATGGGTAATAAGCAGGAAGAACTGGAAGCGCTAATAAATAAATACAACTATGACATTGTTGGCATCACCAAAACTTGGAGAGATAATACACATGATTCTGGGATGTATTAACAGGTGTGTTGTGAGCAAGACACAAGAAGTCATTCTTCCGCTCTACTCTGCGCTGGTTAGGCCTCAACTGGAGCATTGTGTCCAGTTCTGGGCACCGCATTTCAAGAAAGATGTGGAGAAATTGGAGAGGGCCAGAGAAGAGCAACAAGAATGATTAAAGGTCTTGAGAACATGACCTATGAAGGAAGGCTGAAAGAATTGGGTTTGTTTAGTTTGAAAAAGAGAAGACTGAGAAGGGACATGATAGCAGTTTTCAGGTATCTAAAAGGATGTCATAAGGAGGAGGGAGAAAACTTGTTCACCTTAGCCTCTAAGGATAGAACAAGAAGCAATGGGTTTAAACTGCAGCAAGGGAGGTCTAGGTTGGACATTAGGAAAAAGTTCCTAACTGTCAGGGTGGTTAAACACTGGAATAAATTGCCTAGGGAGGTTGTGGAATCTCCATCTCTGGAGATATTTAAGAGTAGGTTAGATAAATGTCTATCTGGGATGGTCTAGACAGTATTGGGTCCTGCCATGGGGGCAGGAGACTGGACTCAATGACCTCTCGAGGTCCCTTCCAGTCCTAGAATCTATGAATAAGATTTTTCATAAGGAAGGTAACATCAAGGCCAGCCACATGCACAGACATATACTCAGGTTCATGGAGATATTTGGCTAGTTGCAGCCAGATCAGAACAGGTTTGGAATCAGGAACAGAAAGGGACAGGGATTTTTTTTACTTGCAAACATGTTTTCACTACAAACATTCTGGGTTAACAAAACCAGTTCACCTGACGTATGTGAACAGACCTTGGAGGATGCCTGCCTGCAGCTGCTGCTAATAGGTGACAGAAAAAGTGTGTGAAATGAGAAGGAAAATATAACTCCATCAAATGGGGGTAGAGACGTAATTAGCTATGGAAATGCATTTATCACACCATCCTCCTCCTGGTTCTGATAAGCACTGTAGGCACATCCCACAAGGTGCTGGGTGCTCTCAGCTTCCCTGGACTGCCAAGAGAGTTGAAAGTGCACAGCTGTAAAACAAACCTGAAGGATTCAGGCAAGGCCCTGTATTAAAAGTACTACAGTCTGTGTTGACATAATGCAGACATGGGGGAAGGATTATTTGATTCCAAAGGCTCTCTTCCTATTAAAAGAAAGTAGGACATTTAAACATTTTATAATTTATTTTTTGAAGATACTTAACTGTTCTTAAAGAGAAGGGACCATTAGGTGCATAATATGAGGTCTTCACCTTCTTCTGAAACTTCAGGTGCTGGCCATTGTCAAGAGGTAGAATATTGGATTTCATGGGCCAACAATCTGTTCTGATCTGCCAAATCCTATATTCTTAGTTACATGCTCAAAATTTACTAGCTTTTTTTTTTTTCCTCTCTTTTTTTTTTTTTTTAAACAAGCCGACAGAAATAGAAATGCCTTATTTTTAAATGTATCTGAGACCCAAATAAAACCAGAATTATGATGGTACATGAGAAACAGAAATTGAAAATGACTATAAGAAAAAATTAAACAAACCAGTCTAGTTTCACTGCTCAAGATTGAGTGAAATGCAAAATAAATAAAATACAATACAAAATGAAGAGCATGAAGGTAAAATGTAAACCTGATATTCTTTTTGTTTTAATAATCTGGAGATGTTATTAGTAACAAAGCCATCTCTGAGGAAATGTTTTTTAAACTGAGAGTTATGTTAACAATGTCCTTTTAATAATTTCCATAACAATGAGCAGCAGCACTTACACGGTACATGTTGATACCCAGGATATTATTTTTATTGTACGTCACAAAATAAATGGGGGAAATGTAAGCTTGGCAGAAGAGCACATTAGGAACAATAGGGAAGAGTGTAGGGCCTGAATCTCCCAATCACCATCAGGAGTTGGGGGCTCTCAGAACCACACAGGAAGATCTCAGCACGCACCAGCATCAGTTGGAATGTACTCTAAGTTAAACAAACAGTGGATCTGGAAAGACTTTGGAGAACAATGGTTGTTGGTGCTGGTAGGTGTTAGAGAAGGTGGGAAATGAGCAGAAAAAATGAACTTTTTTGGAGCAGAAACTATAGGCCCAGTTCTGATCTCATTGAGATCAGCATAAATCAGGAATTAGTGGGGTTATAGTGGCATAAAACTAGTGCAATCAACAGTAGGATTATCAGGCCCAGGTCTTATTTGTGAAGTGATATGCACACCTACCCTGCTGTATGAGAACACAAGAACGGCCACACTGGGTCAGACCAATGGTCCTTCTAGCCCAGTATCCTTTCTTCTGACACTGGCCAATGCCAGGTGCCCCAGAGGGAATGAACAGAACAGAGCAATTATCAAGTGATCCATCCCCCATCATCCAATCCCAGCTTCTGGCAGACAGAGGTGTAGAGACACCCAGAGCATGGAGTTGCATCCCGGATCATCTTGGCTAATAGCCATTGATGGATTTACCCTCCATGAACTCATCTAATTCTTTCGGCTTTCACAACATCCCCTGGCAATAAGTTCCACAGGTCAACTGTGCGTTGTGTAAAGAAAGACTTCCTTATGTTTGTTGTAAACCTGCTGCCTATTCATGACCCCTAATTCTTGTGTTATGTGAAGGGGTAAATAATTCTTCCTTATTCACTTTCTCCACCCCATTTATGATTTTATAGACCTCTATCATAGCCCCCCCTTAGTCATCTCTTTTCTAAGCTTAATATTCCATCTTTTTAAATTTTTCCTCATACGGTAGCTGTTCCATACCCCTAAATTTGTGTTGCTGTTCTCTGTACCTTTTCCATTCTTTTTTAAGATGGGGTGGCAAAAATACAATGGGGAAATATAGAAAACTGGCAGAAGATCATGACTAAAAGTAATCAGTGAATATGAGATGGATGGTGAGAAAAAGAAAATCTTTATGATGCCATCTGAAAGCTTCTAATATACCTGGAGGCAGGACTTGAGATTTTATGTTCATAAAGGCTAGGTCTTGCTTTCAAAGTCAATGGCAAAATTCCTATTGACTTCAATGGGGGCACAATTAGGTCCAAAGACAGGAGACATCAAACTAAGGCCTGGTCTACACACCAGGCTGCACTTGTTCAGTTTTTTAACTAACTTAAGTCAAGTCCAGGCAATTTCTATCTAGACAAGTCCTAAGTCTCACAATATTATTTATATAGAAACCCAGAATAGAATGAGCTGTACTTCTCACAAATCACAATGGAGCCACTTATGGTTGATGGACAGAGTGAATATTTTGGGTCATAAAATCCCAACTGATTCATTCATTTAGAGTAAAAGAAAAAAGTAATTCTAGCCTATGCTTTGGTTTAAGGCCTCGTCACAGCACAGTTTGAAATACTAAGGGCTTGTCTATACTTACCGCGCTGGTTCGGCGGCAGGCAATCGAACTTCTGGGTTCGACTTATCGCGTCTAGTCTGGACGCGATAAATCGAACTCAGAAGTGCTCCCCGTCGACTCCGGTAATCCTGCTCGCCGCGAGGAGTACGCGGAGTCGACAGGGGAGCCTGCCTGCCGCGTCTGGACGGCGGTAAGTTCGAACTAAGGTATGTTGACTTCAGCTACGTTATTCACGTAGCTGAAGTTGCGTACCTTAGTTCGATTTGGGGGTTTAGTGTAGACCAAGCCTAGGTTTGCAATCCTGATTACAATGCTGTTTAAATGTGGTAGGATTCAAGTACAATTTTCCCTGAGTGATGTGGACAAGAATTTTTTTCTTCTGAAAAACATGCCATAACCTGGCAACTACTGTATTGTTAGCATGGTTTCAACCTAGCTGGATAGGACTGCAGTATCTCAGAAAGCAGCACAACGTACTAGGTGCAGGACCCAGGCAGGATGCCACCCCGCTCCTCTCACTTTATAGAGACTGACAGTGTTTGTTTTTGACTCAATCCTGTTTCTACTGAAGTCAATGGGAGTTTTCCCATGGACATTAGTATGTGCAGGTCCTTAATGAAATGTTTTTGGTCTACAGCTGATAGAGAGCTGTGCAAGCTGCACTTTCACCCCCTTGTGACCAGTTGTGGCCCTGCATGCATTGCACACTCCTGGGAAGTGGCTTCTCTTCTCACTCACAAGGTGGTCATACCATTGATACATGGGAGGGAAACACGCCTTGGTGGTTCCTTGAATCACAACTGGTTCAGCATGTCTGAATAGCCTTTTTAGGCTAGGCCAAGAGGCAGGCAGTGGGAATTGCAGGCGCTCAGAATCCGGCCAAACAGCAGTTTTGACTGAATACAAACTCAGGGTCAGATTCTGCTCTCATTTGTACCACTGTAAATCCAGAGTGATTCCACTGAAGTCAGAAAGTCACCCTGAATTTACATCGGTATAGTTGAAAGCAGAACCAGGCCTCGAGACTTGGCCAAGTGACAATGGATTAGCTTGTAAAGTTTGGAGGAACAAAATGGATGCAGTTTGAGAGAGAGCCTCACTTTTCAAGGTTATGGCTGGTGTGGTAGAAAAAGCCAACATTCATGTTTTCAGTAGGTATAAAAAAAATTACAGTACAGATACACAGGGGTGATAAACACATTTACTTTGTACTAATATAGAAAGTATACTCAACAGCTGTGATACCAGGTGCTGAAATGACGACATACTGTCTAAGGTCAGCCGACATATACTGTATAGACTGCCTGTTTAGTTTTTTGGAACCTGCCTTGTTTAGCTGTCATCTGTCATACAGGCTTAGGGAACAAGAACCTCCACAACTGGAGCGGCTGGAATTGCAGGATTAAAACAATGCATATTTATGCCTGCCCCCATATTTCTCACTCACTCTGGATACAGAACTCATCTCACTTTTAATTGTATATATGGTGGTAATTTTTCTTTGGGATCCTTTGGTTTGTTTTTGGCAAGCTTCACTGTGAACTGAACAGGAGTAAATTCTTGGCTTTGGACAAGTTAGAATCATAGAAGTGTAGGGCTGGAAGGCACCTCAAGAGGTCATCCAGTCCATGCCCCTGGATTGAAGAGGATTAAGTACATTCAGGGCAGTGGTCCCCAAACTTTTTACCTCTCACCCCCCTTGCCCATGCCCCCCGAGCCAGGACCAGGAGTGGGGCCATAGCTCCAGGAGGGGGGAACACAGACAGGGGTAAGGGGGCCAAAGCTGGGGGCATGGGTGGGGCCCAGGGCCCACAGCCGGATCACCCGGCACAGGGCTGATGGACGGATCCCCAGGAGTGGCGCCTGCAGCCACGGCTGTGAGAGGAGCCCTGGGAATAGGTCCGGCAGCCTCCAGTCTCCAGGAGAGCATCTCCCACCGACATGGCAGTGTGGACACCACTTTAAGTTGATGTACCGGTAGCTTATTTCACCCGGGGGAGTGTCATTTTCACACCACTGTAAGTTACATAGACTTAGGTGGTAGTGTAGACCAGCTCTTAGATCATCCCTGACAGGCATTTGTCTAATATGCTCTTAAAAACTTCCAAGGATGGGGATTCCACAACCTGGGTTTAACTATCCTAATATTTAGAAAGTTTTCCCTAATATCTAACTTAAATCTCCCTTGCTGCAGAGGTTAAACTTCTTTACTAAATAGTGCATGGCCTTTTAAGGTAGATTGCAAAGATTAATTCCTATACAGGGATATTCACTTTCAACCCTTTTATAGACTTCCGCATTGTATGTGGAATTATAATAGCAATCATGTAGTCCAAAAGGAAATAGACTAAATTGTACATTACATAATCACCAGTTAGGAAGATGTATTTTTCTCCTTAACAATGGTAGAAATATCTTATCCTAATATTCAGCACCACCCTTATGGTTCAATTCAAAACACCAAGTTTTCTGCCAAAGAAAGTAACTCTTTGTAATCTCTCTTTAGTAGCCAGTATTTGCTAGATACATGTCCCCTTCCAGCATCACATTCCCTCTCTTATTTTCAAAGGTCTTATCTACACCAGAAATGTGTACGTCTTTAACTATATCAGTATAGTTAAAACAGTATAACCACCTCATGTGGACACAGTTATTCCAGTGTAAAAATGTGTATACTGGTATAGCTTATTCCAGTACAACAAGGGGAATTAGCTAACAGGTATAAGGCACCTTTATATTGGTATAACTGTGTCCACACTAGTCTTTTAACCATTACAACTATTTCAGTAAAAAAAAAAAAAAGTCATCTTCTTACCCAAAACATTTAACTTTACATGTAGACCAGGGTTAAACAATTCTCCTTCCTTGAAATAGCCACACCACTTAGAACTGTTATGAAACATGGAGACCTATCTCAGTTCTTATTCTAGTGTCCATGAACATTGCGTCAGAATCTCTGAGCTACTAAACACACACACACACACACATAATATTTCCTTGTACTTTGAGACAAAGTTAAAAATCTTATTTAAAAAAAGACAACATTATTTCTCATGTAAGACACAACACCTTGGATGTTCTGAGCTGAGACAGACAGTTTTAAAATGCTGAATTTATTTTTCCACCAGTTATGCTGCTTGGTTAATTTCTGCATTTCTCTCAGTTTGGACACATAAAACAAACCAGTCAGTTTCACTTTTATCCACTGTCCCCTTCACTTCCAGGTTCCTACATACCACCACCACGCAATATTTGTGTTGAATACATTACAGGGGAATGCTCATTTACTAAAAACTCTGTCTACAATTCATTATGTGCCAGCTCCTGTCACACTTTCTCACACTTAACAACACCTTAGCTTACCCTAGGAGTAGTTCCACTGAAAGCAATGGGAATATTTGCAAAGTGAAAAGGGCAGAATATGGCCCTAAATAAAGACGATCCCTGTGATCTCTACACCACCCAGTCATTCAGCGCCTTACCCTACATCCATTAAAGTCAATAGTGTTGTTCCATTGGAGACCTCAGTGTATTCTGCATCTGAAATGTTCTAACCTATCCAACTGAATGGCAAACCCTGAAACTCTCAATAGCAGAGCTCCATTGAAGCCAATGTGAGCAGTACACACAGAAGACATGCAGGATCAGGCACTTGGATTGTAAGCTCATTGGAGCAGAGACCAGACTTATCTTTCTCTAAGTATTGCACAGTGCTAGGCTGACAAGCCATCGTCCTGCTCCCATCTCTTTTCTAGCCACACATCACTCAGAGAGCATCTTCTGGTCAAACACTTGGTGCAATTTATTTACAGTGTTCTTTCTACCACCCTTACAAACTTGTGCAGCTCTGTATTTCCACTGGCATGGACTCCTTAGAGCTCTCCTGGCTCCAGCTCTTAAAAGCCCACCAGCCCGTCTCTTCCCCCTTAAGCACTTCCTTCTTGTGCCTTTTCTACTTTCTGGGCTAATGGGTTAATTAAATGGGTCATAGCTCTCTCCCACCCATCTCCAATCTATCAATTTGGCATGTGATCAGAGTGCTGGTACAATGGCTGACATCCAGCACTCTGTCACATAGCCACAAAGATGGTCCTCAATAAAAATGGCTGCATTCAAAACTAATGGAAACTGAAACCCCAGGCATTCACAGAGCCAGTAAAGAGCAGCACAACCGGGCTCTGGCCTGTTAGAAGCAACAGCCTCCGGGGGTCATATCTCATACGCACACAGAGAGAGAGAGAGCAGATAAGTTTTAGGATACTGAAGGCACTGGCCCTCAGGTGAAACTCTGGACCCCCTATCACAGAAAAATGAATGTCCCTCCAGAGGCCTTCATGCAAAGTGGGTTTGATTAAAACAGGAACAGATGAGTTATTTATTAAACTGGGGTCACATTTTAAACCATGTTAGAGAACTTCCTGGAGCTGTCAGAGACAACCACATACAGACAATAAAACTTTATGAGCAATTTAAATTCTCTATCTCCTTAGCAGATGCAGAACAATAGAGACAATTGACTGTTTGCAGGTGGTGTATATTTTCCTTTCATTAGCTAGGACTCTGGTTAAACACATATTATTCTTTTATATGAGATCGCCCCAATCTTCAGGGAAGTTAAATTATTCATGGCTCCTTTTTTCACATAATACACTATAAAAATATACTGCATTTATGTTCAATTAGCCAAATACCTCGTTTATTGTGAGCCAACATAAGAAGAGCAATGATTTGTCTAGGTTAGGATATTAACAGAAACTGATTCCTGGGGGTGCTGAAGAAAGAAAATGTGTTTTACATACACTCACGCACACCGCATATACATGTTAGTAATACCCATGTGATAAAATTGCAGACCCATGTAATAAATGACATTTATCACACAACTTTAACCATGTCACCTGCATTCCACCCATTAACCCATCTCACTCAGGATTTATTCTAACATCCCAAATCCTGGAGCAATTTGCTACAACTGGAATTAATTTGTTTAAAAGTTAGCCTGTGATTAAAAAAAAGAAGATGTTTTCCTTCCTCTCTTACAAAATGACTAATTCCCCTCCATAAATTTACACTGGCCTGAGGCCCACAATGGGCAACTTTCCATCACAGACCAGTTCAAATGTTAAGGTTTTATACCGTGTGGACATACATAGGTAGAAAGCTCAAAATAGGATTGTAAGCAGGTTCCTCCTTCAGCCCCAGGCATCTTGGCTGGTAAGTCCTCCTGGTAATTAAACAACACACATGCACTACCAGCTACCTTCACTACGCCTCTTCATTAATTATTATTATTTCTTGCTTCCACTCACACAATGTAGCAACAGATAGACAGGGCCTTCTTCTTGCTCAGCCTTTTATACTACTTGCATTCTTCTCCTAGCTAGCCAGCTGGTGCGCTAATTACCTCATTAACTCATCAAATTCCCTACAGGTGCAGCTGATCCTTACTAACCCTTCAGATCCAATCAGACTGCCTCGCTCCTGCCTATGCTAACTATACACTAACTAATAACTGTGTTATTGAAGTGATCAGGGTGCTAACGCCCCTCTGTTTATAGCTGCTAACAGAACCTTGTTACAAGGATCTTTCTCCTTTCCAGTGCTGATTCCCAAATAATGTGATACACAGCACTTGCTTCTAGCTATATATAATGCTAGAAGAACACATATACAATCACACTTTTATGTAAGGCATATACCAGTACACGTACCTAATATAGTAATATAAAGAAAATGGGTTTGAAGCAGTTAGGATTGCTACAGATATAACATACCTGACTCAAAGGCACAAGAGCAAGGAAACGAAAAGTTAAGTGACCTAACGTACCCTCTTCTCTTTCATCCACAGACACAGACTTTACCATGACCATAACTACCTTATACTGCAGCCTTAACGCTGTCTCCCTCAATACTCCCTGTACCTCACACCTTTACCAAACTGCCATCTCCTAGCAGGGTTACTTGTGGATGTTTGTCATGGTGTGATGTGCTTGGAGAGGACATTCTGGTAGAGGGAGTGATGGAAGGCTGGCAGCCCTAGAGGGACGCAGTCGGTTGTAATGCCTGCTCGACAAACCTGTTGTGTGAGCTCCAGCAAGTCATTTCACCTCTCTGTGCTTCCGTCCCCTGCCACCTCTCGGCTGTCTTGTCTATTTAGATGTGTGACCCTTTCAAGCAGGGACTGTCTCACGGCGTGTGTGTACAGTGCCTAACATGCTGGGGACCCAATTTTGGTTGGGCCATAAATAACAACATTACATTGTAACTCTCTGGGGGTGGAAGCAAATGTTGTGTGTTCCACTGCAAAGCTGGGACCTCGCACTGATGCAGGACTGATTTGTTCCTAACCTGAGCCTTGGGCAAGTGCAATTTTGCAGGTTAAATTCCATCCTGGGGGGAAAAACAACAACATTTATCTGGGCAAATGGATGATAAATAAGAAGGCATCTGACTGAAAATGAAAAACAGTCATTCAGCTACGTGGTGGCACGTTGTGAAAACAGACCAGTGCTGTTCAGATGTTAAAAGCTAGTCTTGGCAAAGTTAGATTATCCCTGGGAAAGGTGCTCTCATGAGACTTCAAGTACATCCTGGTTTTGGCTGGGCTGGAAACTCTGTTGACCAGGGCCGGCTCCAGGCACCAGACGAGAAAGCACGTGCCTGGAGCGGCACATTCTAAGGGGCGGCATTCCGGCCAATCTTGGGGCTGCCAGCCCAGCCCTGAAGGGGCACGGACCACGGCCCGGGGGGGCAGGAACTAGTGATCCCCGCTGCTCATCGTGCCACCGGGCTCCCCAGGACGCGCCACTCCCCGCCGCCTGCACCGGCCTCCGCCTCCCGCGCTGCTCTGAGCCCGGCCCGGCCGAGCCGCCTTTAAAGGAGTGGCTGAGCCAGCACCTCCTGCAGCCCCCGGGCACTGGAAGGAGAGAGAGTTCTGCGGCGGCCCGGCGGGCAGCAGAGGCAGGGAGGGAGGGTTCTGCCGCAGCCCGGCAGGCAGCGGTGGCAGGGACGGTTCTACGGTGGCCCGGCAGGCACCGGAAGGAGGGAGGGTTCTGCGGCGGCCCGGTGGGCAGCGGTGGCAGGGACAGTTCTGCGGTGGCCCGGCGGGCACCGGAGGGGCGGGCCCCACTGATCCTGGCGCTGTTTGCACTGTGCCGAGCCACGCTGCAATGCCAGCCCCACACGGAGGTCGCAGACCCCAGCCAGCGCTGCCTGTGTCAGCCCCCTTGGAGCCTACCCGGCTGGGAGAGGCACCCCAAGGCCAGAGGGGGGAGCCCCTCTCGCCCGGCTGCAAGCGGACTGCAGGCCTGGCTGCCCACGGGCAGAGGGAGTGTGCGGGTGCCGCCCTTCACCCCCCTGCAAGTGGCCTTGACTGCCCTCCACGCGCTCCCTGCGGCTGCTGTTTCTTTTTGGGTTTTTTTTGCTTTGGCAGTCCGGCCGCCTCTTTTTTTTTGCCAGGGGCGGCAAAAAAGCTACAGCCGGCCCTGCTGTTGGCCAAATCCTCTCCCCTGTACAGGGAATTCTGCCATACTTGGGGTGGAATGGATTCCTCTTTCTCGGGCCACATAGCGACAGAACAGCGGCTATTGCACTCCCAGGGCTATGCTCCTGGTCGTTTACCTGCATCATCTGTAATTCTACTGCAGTTCTAGATCAGTCAGCTGAGTCAAGTTATTTAGTAGCGACTTAGCTTTATGCCCATGTGCAAAACCAAAATGTATTACAGTAAAACAGAAAACGAAATCCAAATAAAATGTTAACATACAGATAAAGAAGGATTAAAAAGAATATAAAGTATTAATCATATATAACTACTGCACCACTGGCTTTTCCTTATATTATTGGCTGGCCACGCAAATAGGGCAACTGCTCAGCTCACAGACACATTATCAGTTCCTAACAAATATTCTGTTTTTTGAGAGGTCGTAGAAAAAGGCAGAAAATATGCAGAGCAATATTGACCTTAACTGGAAATATAAATTCCAACATAAATAATGGGGTAGGTCTTCTACCTGCCCTGAGGCACACCGACAAAGGCATTCTACAGCAAATATTCTTTTTGGAAAAAAGATTTGGGATCAAGAAGGAATTTCCCCCGGGTCAGATTGGCAGATACCCTGTGGGGGGTTCACCTTCCTCTGCAGCATGAGGCATGGGTCACTTGCAGGTTTAAACTACTGTAAATGGTGAACTCTCTGTCACTTGAAGTCTTTAAACCATGGTTTGAGGACTTGAGTAATTCAGCCAGAGGTTAGGGGTCTATTACAGGAGTGGGTGGGTGAGATGCTGTTGCCTGCAATGTGCAGGTCAGACTAGATGATCATGATGGTCCCTTCTGACCTTAAAGTCTACAAGAATCTTACAGGCCAATTTCTTCCCTTCAGTGTACACACCTGGCTTCCACTAACTCCAGTGGGACCTCTGTGAGACACAGAAGGGCAAATCCTGCCCCCAATTTGTGGCTAGGTCATATTAAAGATAGAACTGAGTCTCCAAATCAAAAGCTCCATATCTCAGCTCCCTTGAACTTTGGAGAAGTTTGGCCTGTAGTATGTGTTTAGATGCCTGTATTAAAATAGCATGTAAGATCTGCAGTGGGTATACAGAGATGGTAGGTTGCAAGACTTTAGGTGCTGCATGCGTTCTAGTGCTGCACAGTGGGGAATCAAGACTCAGACGTTTCAGCACAGTTGTTGGGATTAAAGCCCGCTGAAGTCTGCTGCAACGTGCTATAAATATATTTCTGAGCACTGAGCCAACTGCATAAACTCGGAAGCAGCCTATTTCATTCGAAGGGTTTGTGTCAGCAAAAGCCTGAATTAGAATCTTGGAGGCACGTGCACAGCAGAGCTGGCCCCACCAGGGATGGATCACTGGTTGGCAAAGGCAAAGGCAAAGGCAAAGGCTCTCACCCTTTGAGGGCATTCAAAGGCAAAAAGAGATGGTGAAAAGGGTAAGGCAGAATACAGGGGAAACACAGAATGTGAGATCATCACTCTGGGTATTTTGAAAACAAATGTCTAGCTTGGAGTGAGGGATGTGGCTGACCTTAGCAAGCATCCACTCCGGGATGGCCTCTGGGGGACAAAATCTCAAGTGAACAGCTTGTGAGATTTTGGTGCTACTTCTAAACTACCTCGTATCTGAACCCTCAGCTCCAGATCCAATCACCGCTTTCTTGGCCCAACTTCAGTTCATGTGACACGGGTGCACAAGCAGATTCACAACGAACGATAAATCCTTCCACTCTTGAGGCAAAGCGAAGTGCTGCCTAGAGATGCCTTAATGCATCCTGCTTGTGCAGTCTGAGGGTTTGGGTTTTTTTTATTTTTAAGGAGATGGTGCGCATAGTTTGATCCTAGAGCTATGAGTTTCTTTAGGTTTGTCTACATGGTGGGATAATGTGGTGTAGACACTGTTGGTGCTGTTTGAAACAGCACTACATTCAAGTGCACTAGGGAACTTTTAGTGCACACCAACAGGGTCTATTACACAGACCAATCAACGTGGAACACATTAGTGCACTTTAGCAATCCCCTGTAAAGCACATTACCCCACTGTGTAAACAAGCCCTTTGCATCTTGAATGCAGTGTTAGCTTCCATACAGCGGTACATCACTACAGCCAGTATTGCCACCCTGATTTAGTAGCAACAAGTGATGCAGGAAGCAGGCTGAGCTGTCAGAAACAGGGTTGACTAAACACCGAGGGTGTGTCTTCACTAGCATCAAGGGCATGTTCTTACCACATATTAGCCAACACAAGGTAACTAACGCAAGGTAAAATCCCAGTGGAGGCAGTTTGTAGTTTTCCACAAGTTAGCAGGGCAAACCCTAGGCTTCTCCATAGGCTTCTTAACCTGCTAACTTGTGTTAAAACTACAAACGCTCTGTCTTCGTTTGAATGTTACCTCATGTTAGTTACCACAGGCTAGTTAACACAGATAAAAAACATAACGCTTTTCCTAATGAAAACAAAGCGGCCAGCATTATATGCTGAGGCGCTAGTGTCTGTTTCTCTGCTATGCCCTTTGGCCTTCATTGCTGAGTCTTTGGTTCCTCACTAATCTAGCTCCTTCTTGAAACAAGACCCTTGGAGGTACTTCCATTCTGTTCAGAAAAGACCCTCAAAGCTGGGATGTCCAGAGCTCTTGGGTCTGCAAACTCGGAGCCTGATCACCTCCTGTGAGGGGGCCAAACTTCCACAATTCCCACTGGATTCATTCAGAGATGAGGTTGCTCGGCACCTCTCATACCACACCCCCAACCATGTTTCCAATCTTTTGGGTCCAGAGAATGGATCCAGTTCCTCTGAGCTATTTTGAAAACGATGTTTTCCACTACATAACAACTGCTTATCCCAGAATATGTGGCTGGAGCATAAGCTATAAGTCTCCCACTTACCCACCCAGAGAATCATGGTATTGCCATCAGAAAAAGAATTACACATTAGCAATAAAATGCATTTCCCCGCCCCATAACTGGGAAAGCAAATACGACAGAGGAAGTTTTATAAGGTACATTCCACACTGCAGCACGTGCAGCGATGTAGTTTCATTGGTGCAAGTTCTCTTGGCAGAAATTCCTTTATTTACTGACAGTTGCTAGTGATTTATTGTTTCCCACCCTCCCACTCCTATAATAAATGTTTGCTTAGCTTTAAACACACTAATTATTATGGGTTCAGATTGTAAGATTTACCCTGATGGAATTTAACAACCTTTTCCTTTCTCAGCAGCAGGTTTGTCACAGTGAGTCGGATTTTTTTTTAATCTACTGGACAGACAGTACCTGGCTAATTTATCATTGGGATTTGTCCAGCCTCATTTCTTAGCTGTAGAACATAGTACGTAGACTCGAAGCACTCAGGTCAAGAAATAGCACTTTCAGAAAGGCACCTACCTAATAGCTGCACCCCACGGGTGAGTCCGTACACGTCAATCAAAGCCCACAGGGGTTCCATGATCCTCACCCCACTGAAGAACAACATCGCAGCAGAGTCATTGACCCGATAAAACACCCGGCCCTTTTTGTCCACCCAGAATGCTATGATGTTTCCTTCATTTGCAAACTCTTCTGGCAGGGCCTTGGCCCAGAATCCACTCTGGGAAACCAAGTCCGGGCAAGCGTACTTTGGCAATGTGTCAGGATTAATCCGGGAGGGATCCTTGGAAGTAAATCCGAGTCGGAGAGCCCCACTCCAGCAACACTGCTTCTTTGTTATCTGCAAAGATAACAGCAATAAGAACATCTTGCATTCCAATAGCACTTTACAGGCTACGAGCTCCATGCCGTGCCATGCTGAAGCCCTCCTGCATGGTTCTGAGCGCTCTCAGCTCCCACTGGATTGGGTCCTGTATGTTCTAGAATAATTTAATCCACCACTAAAAATGTGGCCACCTCTGGGGTAGGACATGGCATCTGCGTAACAGCACACAGCAAGACTGCAGAAAAGGTTAAGACATAACGTCAAAGAGACTGTATCAAGTTAAAACTACAGGGGGGATATAATTAGCCCTGGTGCGCGAACTAAATTCCATTTCTGGGGTAATTACATTCTGCCTTGCAAACCTACTCTTGGCAGAAGCACCAACAAATCTTTTCTGGTCAGAGGATTTTACATCTCATATGAAAGATGGCGCCTCCAGCAGCCCGTAGCACTGGGCTAGGGCATTGGTTCTTTCTTGACTCAGGGTGCCGAGTGCTGCCTACTGAAAAACCATCACTACTTCCCACAGCACCTTAAGGCTCTCCTAAGAGGTCTCCCAGCTACGTAAAAAACGATCTGCCGCCTGCTTAGCTTGTCAGATGGGATGACATCACAGCCCTACGGTAGCTGATTTGGATGCAGCAAAATGCAATAAGGCATATTTAATGACATTAACTATATAAAATGGAAATGACAGAAGTCCATTTGTCGCTGAAAAACTGGGATTATTTATTGTAGCAATTTCACTGCAAATCCTAACTCCTCCTGGGACCTAGATAAATACGGCCTCGTTGTACAACTTGCTCTGCGGTGTCTTGCCAATATTTTATACTAATCACATGCTACACAAGTAAATATTCATATGGCGATATGGGGAGTATATCCCCTTGTATTCATCAGCCCCTACAAATAATCAGTTGCCAACACAGGCTGACTATAGGTAGTATCTGGGTTGAAAACTAGTGTAAACCCTGCCAAGCATTTGCATAGCTGGACACCCAAACATACTAATTTTTGCTTAAAAAAAAAAAAAGGCAATGATTAATGATGGGCCAAATCCTCTGCTCAGCAAACACCCCTATTTGACAGGCTGGGGAGGGCCACGGGGCGTGGGCTGGGGAGGGAACAGGCATCTGCCATGCCTAGACTGTAAAGTTGTTCCATGACTGCTACCACAGTCTGGGGCTGCTGCTTCCTACATCCCACCTCCACAGATCCACTAACTCTGGCCCCAGCCACACCCACTGCCTGGGATTCCACCTCCAAGAAGCTCCATCAGAACACAGATCCACATCACACTGGACATCTCCACTTGCTGGCACTCTGGCCTGCTGAACAACTCTGGATTCATTGCCTAGTGGGCTTCTTAGAAGACTTAGAGGAGCAGAGAAGGGTGTAGGATTAATTCTGAAATGACATCTGGCAAACAAGGTCAAATCCCACAGTCCCTCACTCAGTCCTGCAGTGGGAGTTTTGCCTGAACATGAGCTGTGGGATTGGAGGCATAGAAAAGAAGTTGGTGAGAATCTGACATAGAAAACACAAAAGCTTAGAGATGACAGTTTGGGGAAAGAAAGAAAAAAAAAGACTGCTGGAAATGGACTCAGCAGAAAATAGACACAGAAAGGCAAAGGCATTCTTCACATTTATGTCAATCCCCAAGGCACTTTTTCTGCTTATGCTTGTTGATTATTCATGTGCAAAATTCCCATTAGTTTCAGTGGGAGCTCTGTTCGTAAAGCCCTAGTGCACAGATGAAAGTCCTGCCCGCTAATGCTTCATGTGTGTTATAGAAGATAAAATCCTAATATACATTGTCAAATACAAACATCGAGCTTCCTGAGTAGGGACAGGAGAACTGGTTCAGAACATAGAAATGACCCATAATCTTTGCCTAAAATGCAAACTTTTGGTGAGGTTTTTCAAAAACAAAATAATTAGTTAACTCTCATCTCCCATCCCAACCATCTCAGAATTTGTCAGGGTCATTTGTCTCTGCATTTCCCAGCTTCCAGCCAAAAATGCAACGTAACTAGATCAGTCCTGCTGCATTTCCAGCCTGCATGGAAGCAGGAAATGAATAGAAGCCTGTGTGAGGGATTTGTCCACCCAAGGGCCAGAACCAGAGAGGTGTTGAGTGCTCTCATTTCCTACTGACTTCAATTGGAATGAGGAAGCTTGGCACCTCTCAGAAAGCACTCAGCTCCAAGCTCTCAGCTCCACATTTGCAGACCCAAAAGCTTTGGATATTTCAGAGACAGACTCAGACTTTTAAGGTCTTATCTGAATTGAAAGGAAGAACCTCTGAGCCTTTGGATATGCCCTAAAGGTGGTTCAGCCGCTAAAGAGCCATAGCTAAACCCCTTCAGACCTCAATGCAAGGAACAGCATGTGAACTACAAGTCAGGCTACATGTGGTTTGTCTGAAGGCTTTGATGCAAAGAGATATCTGGCCAGGAGAAGTGGTGCCCTCCAGGCAGGGCCGGCACTTCCACTAGGCGACCCTAGATGGTCGCCTAGGGCAGCAGGATGTGGGTGTCGGCATTTCTCCACCCTCTGCAGAATTTTGGCGGCGAGGGGCTTCTTCCGCTCCAGGTCTTCAGCGGCGGGTCCTTCACTCGCTCCAGGACCCACCGCCAGAGTGCCCCGAAGACCCAGAGCAGAAGGACGCCCGCCGCCGAGAATGCAGCTTCAGAGGAGGAGCTGCCGCCGATTACTGTGGAGAAGCACTGCCGCCTAGGGCGGCAAAACCCCTGGCGCCGCTCCTGCCTCCAGGAGAAGCCCTAAGCAGCAATCTATGTCGCCCTTCAGTGCACATGCCACAAAGGAGGTGATTCAGTCTGATCCCAGTGAGGAAGTGGGATTTCTGCAACCTCGTCTTCTCTGATCTTGACAGATGCAATCTTGGCCTGCTCATATTCCCATTGCTGCAAAGATCATTCTCCTGGCCCATCACTTTGACCATGTGATCCTTCTCTTTGCATCCCTGTAGTGGCTCCCCTTTCTGTATCACATCAAACACCAAGCTGCTTGTCTTCACTTTCCAGGCCCTTCATGACCTATCCCCATCCTACTTATCTCTCATGAGCCATCAAGATGTCCACTCCTGCCTCTGACCAGCCCACGGTGCCAGTCTCCATTGCCCACTAGTTACATTTTCAAGCAAGCATCTTTGTGCTTTCTCACATGCTGCCCCTCATGCTTGGGAGGAGCTCCCTGAAAACATAGGCAAAGTGACCATATTCCCCTCTGTGAAATCTCTCCTTAAAACTCTCCTTTGCTGTGATGCCTACAAAAAAAATAAACCTAGACTAGGGTTAGGCTGCTGGTGCGCTGACAGCACTGCCTGTCATGCTGAGCGGTATTATCTCATTATTTCCTTGTATTGCCCCGTCTAGCTACACCTTTCTCTGGTCATATTGTACGTTCTTTGGGGCAGGGACTGTCTTTTTGTTCTGCATCTGTACAGCACCTAGCAAAGTAGAGTCCTGGTCTATGACTAGGGTTCCTAGACACAATGATAATACAAATAATTGATAATAATACGAATAAAGCAAGAGGATGGCATAGGCACAAGGTCGGTCAGACCAAGAGCCTAGGACTCTGTGTTCCAGGAAAGGGATGGAAAACATAGGAACATAAGAACGGTCATAGTGGGTCAAACCAAAGATCCATCTAGTCCAGTATCCTGTCTTCCGACAGGGACCAATGCCAGGTGCCCCAGAAGGAATGAACAAAATAGGGAATCATCGAGTGAACCATCCCCTGTCGTCCATTCCCAGCTTCTGGCAAACAGAGGCTAGGGACACCATCCCTGCCCATCCTGGCTAATAACCATTGATGGGCCTATCCTCCATTAACTTATCTAGTTCTTTTTTGAACCCTGTTATAGTCTTCACAACATCCTGTGGCAAAGAGTTCCAAAGGTTGACTGTGCATTGTATGAAGAGGTCTGGTACTAAAACTAAGATGTCCCAATGGGCAAACTCTCTCAGTGTTGATATACACCCACTACCATGAGCCATACTTCCCTCACCCAAGACTCCCATCTATGCTTCTCTGGGAATTATGTTATATACAGGGTTCTGCTATAACTCACTAATATTTTACACCTAGTCTTTCCTGCTAGCACTTGAGGCCGTTACAATGGCGATAAGGAAGGAGTCATTTACTCACCTTTAACCTGACCTGCTCGTAGATCACGATAGGCCTGTTGCTGAAGGTGATGGCGTTGCAGAAGCTGGCCTGCCGCTTCACTGCCTTCTGTGCCGTGTCCATGATGATCTGGGACCCCTTGGTGTGGGGATGGAAAAGCAGTGGGCTTATTGACAAAGCTCCGCACTGCGTGATGGGCAGACAATGCTTCTGCTTGTGGTGGCATCGGTGAGAGGAAGCCGGAAAGGGTCCACCTATAGAGTCTGAGACAGCATTTTAAAAAAGTGACATTTTAAATCTGATCTGAGTAATAATAGGAATCTCTCAGAGCCAAATCACAAGGCGACGTTAGAGGGAACTGCAGTGTGAGATAAGAGCTAGTCTAAATGCCTACACTGTAAATCACTAAAAAGTCTTTCTACAGTGCCTTGAACATAATAGAAGTCTCTAACCATATAGATGGCTGCCCTCTAGAGAGTCTGATGATGCAGAGCATGACACGGGGAAGGCAGCTCAGCATCGGAGTGCATGGAAAGTTTCAGGGACACGTTTTCAGAAACAGAGGTCAAAACTCAGTTCCGAAAATTTACCTGCAAATGTGCACGTGCAACTGCAAGCCACTAAAGTGAATCCATGCAGAGATGGCTGGCAGTCCCCACTTCCTGACTGCTTTCCTGCCCAGCCACCACCAAGATGCACCTACACCTGACCTGTCCCGCCACCCCGACCTTCCAACTGCAGCCCCACCAGTCCCTCCCCTCCGTTTGCTCCCAAGATGCTGTTGTATCCAGCCTCCTCCAGCACTTGCCCGCTGTTTCTCTCCCCACTCACACTCTGCAATGCCATGTTCCAGCAACCTCCTACTGCCAACCCAACTGGTCTCCTGCACCAACCAACATCCTTCCTCCCCAATGCTTCGCCAGCTGCAACCTTAGGTGAGATCCCATTTTTACACTGTCATTCAGGAATGAGAAGCTAATGGTTATGGTGGAGCAGGGGAGCTAAGAGGTGCATGAAGCAGGACAGGGATTATGTGCATATCTAGCCAAGGATCCAAACAGACAGTTTATAAATTAATTGACCTGGTCACTGCAGTAGCTTTATTGGTTCATGAATGAATTGATTCATCTTTGTTTCTTCATAACATACAAAGCATGCAGCTGTTTGAACACAAAACAATCATTATATCAAGAACAAGTCATCGGCTTCCTTCTCCACATGCACAATAGTGTGTTTATGTACACTGGTTGAAGGGTCCATAGAAGTAAGATACAGAAAGTCAATAGAAATAAATTGATTATTTGACGGTACACGAGAAACACAACCAAAGCAACGTTAACTCATGTGTTAACAATGCCATCCTGCTGTGTCAGTTTGTTTCATAAATTACACACAACTAAATACCAATAATAAATTCTGTAACCTTCAGATTGCATGGGCTACATGGAAGTAAGCATCAAATGATGAAATGAAAACTCCTTGGGTAGATTAATTGGCTACAATGGTGTCTTTTAGGAGTACATAAGAGTCATAAAAATTACTGTGGGCAAAACTATACTTCAGCATCATCTCTAATCTAGACAGTAACAGATCACCAGAACTGGACCCCGCTCTTTCCAGACATTGTGGTAGTTCAAATCTGTATCCAGACTTAGTTTCTTACGTCTGTTATTGTACTGGGTCTGAACCAAATCCCCAAACTTTGGAAAAGTTTTGATTCTAATCAGAACTGTAACTCACCCCTTTGCTAGTCTAGATGCGGATCCAAATTTATCTTAATTCACCCTTTCATCATTTTCTCACTACTACCTATAGATGTAGCAGAAATGCCAACATCTAGGCAGACCCTCTCAGAGATCCAGAGAGGCCCGGGCTACTTCCAGCCTTTGAGGCCCCTAGCCATAATAAAAAATAAAAAATGCCAACACATGGCCTAATCTTGTACCATCAGAACCGATAGATTTTTATTAATATATATGAACATTTTTAACTCTTGAATATGACAAAATCTATATCAGTTAACAAAAAAAATTGTTTCAGAGTAACAGCCGTGTTAGTCTGTATCCGCAAAAAGAAGAACAGGAGTACTTGTGGCACCTTAGAGACTAACAAATTTATTAGAGCATAAGCTTTCGTGGACTACAGCCCACTTCTTCGGATGCACCAAATCACATCTCTTATTTGCTTAAATTTGCCGCTTTAAGCTGAGAGTGTGTATCACATTTTGGTCTGATAGGGCTGCACATAAAAACAAGTTGCAAAACTTATCAAATGCCAAAAAATTAACAAGTGTCTAAATTTGAGGCCCTCTTTGAGCTTGAAGCCCAGGTGAAATGGCTCTCCTGCCCCCCCCCCCCCTGATTGGCCCTGCATCTAGGACTTGTAAAACTAGACCAGACATATACAGGAGAAGAAAACAACTGTAGGTAATAATCCTGTTTTAGCAGGGAGAGGGACTGGGGGACGTACAACACACACAGCACTTTCAACACAAAACACTCATTATATTGAGAGTAAGTCATCCACCTCTTTTTTTCCTCATACACAGCCTGGCGTGTGGGCATGGGGGTGGGGCAAGGCTGTTCATAGAAATCAGATAAAGAATATCACTAGAAAATACTTGATTATTTGACCCAGTGGATTGGGAGCAGGTGGCTTGCAGAAGCAACAGCTTGCGTGTGGAGTGTGTGGGAAACGGCAGCTGGAAAAGTATGGGGAAAGCACAGGTGGAGCAGCTAACAAGAGAGAGACAGAGATTTGTATTTTCTAGAGGAATATTGGTCAGATATAATATGACTGATGGAGTGCATGTAGTCCAGTGCCAGGTGATTCAGAGGAAGGTGCAGAAAACCCTGCAGTAGGCAGATATGGAATAGGCTGTGGAGGTTTCTTCCTAAACCCATATGTAGTTAAAGGCCCTGAAGCATGAGGATTTACACCCCTTCCAAAACGCTTAGATTTTAAAAAAATAACAACAACTCTGGTTATGTTTATCCGTATAAATGTCCAATCCTTTTTTGAATTCTACTACATTCTCGGCCTCAAAGATATCTTGTGGCAATGAGTTCCTAAGGCTTAAATGTGTATTCTGTGAAAAAATATTTCCTTTTATCAGTTTTAAATCTGCTTTCTTTCAATCTCATTGAACTCCCCC
This sequence comes from Malaclemys terrapin pileata, assembly GCF_027887155.1. NCBI lineage: Eukaryota > Metazoa > Chordata > Testudines > Emydidae > Malaclemys > Malaclemys terrapin. Next base: position 123,179,778 of record NC_071511.1, read on the forward strand.
TTCTTCTTGTATTATGTATTGTCATGCTGAAAGGGCATAATGAGCGGAGTCCCGCAGGGATCGGTTCTGGGTCCGGTTCTGTTCAATATCTTCATCAGTGATTTAGATAATGGCATAGAGAGTACACTTATAAAGTTTGCAGACGATACCAAGCTGGGAGGGTTGCAAGTGCTTTGGAGAATAGGATTAAAATTCAAAATGATGTGGACAAACTGGAGAAATGGTCTGAAGTAAATAGGATGAAATTCAATAAGGACAAATGCAAAGTACTCCACTTAGGAAGGAACAATCAGCTACACACATACAAAATGGGAAATGATTTCCTAGGAAAGAGTACTGCGGAAAGGGATCTGGGATCACAGTGGAACACAAGCTAAATATGAGTGAACAATGTAACACTGTTGCAAAAAAAGCACACATCATTCTGGGATGTATTAGCCAGAGTATTGTAAGCAAGACACGAGAAATAATTCTTCCGCTCTACTTTGCACTTATTAGGCCTCAACTGAAGTATTGTGTCCAGTTCTGGGTGCCACATTTCAGGAAAGATGTGGACAAATTGGAGAAAGTCCAGAGAAGAGCAACAAAAATGATTAAAGGTCTAGAAAACATGACCTATGAGGGAAGATTGAAAAAATTGGATTGGTTGAGTCTGGAGAAGACTGAGAGGGGGCATGAGAACAGTTTTCAAGTACATAAAAGGTTGTTACAAGGAGGAGGATGAGAAATTGTTCTTGTTAACCTCTGAGGATAGGATAAGAAGCAATGGGCTTAAATGCAGCAAGGGAGGTTTAGGTTGGACATTAGGAAAAACTTCCTAACTGTCAGAGTGGTTAAGCACTGGAATAAATTGCCTAGGGAGGTTGTGGAATCTCCATCATTAGGGGTTTTTAAGAGCAGGTTGGACAAACACCTGTCAGAGATGGTCTAGATAATACTTAGTCCTGCCTTGAGTGCAGGGAGCTGGAATAGATGACCTCTCAAGGTCCCTTCCAGTTCTATGATTCTAGGAGATAAGGTAAATCGGGTACATCAGTACACCCTATCTATACTATTCAGTATTTTAAATACCTTTATTGTGTCTGCTCATTGGCCTCCTTTCTAAAGTAAACAACCCCAGTCATTTCAATCTCCCTTCAGATGGAAGTTTTTCCAGGCCTTTATTTTTTCTCATTGTTCATCCCTTAGTTGTCTTTCTATTTCTGCTATATCCTCCTTAACAACAGAGGCCCAGATCCCATGGATGGGAGTTAGGTGCCTAAATATTTTTGAGGGTCTGGGCCAGAGTGACTAGAACTGAACACAGTATTCCAGGTGAGGAATTCCATCTCTAACTTCTAGGAGGACTCCTCTAGAATATGTATAGTCTTTTTACCATTTGTGCAACGAGCCATGGGTTCCTTGGTCTTTTGAGCGAATATAGTAAATTACTTGGTTTCTGGCTAATTTAAAGTCAATTAAGTTAACTTTATTGGTAAAACGACAGATTCCTAAAAGCTAGACTCATCTTGGGGAAAGCTACATTGACAAAGCTGCATCAAAGTGAAATTTTTCCCCACAGAAGTTCACATGAACATTTTTGCTACTCCATTTTGAGACATATCAAATTTCTGTTTCATTTGCTGTAAAATTTCCAAATTAAAAAACGGCAAATATCAGATGTGTTTACCAGGTGAACTGATGTTTGTCTTAAAGAAATACCGAATTGCGTTTTTTTGCTCAGGAGTGAGAATTTCCCCAGTTTTACACAAAGTTCCTGGTTTTGGTGGAAAACCCTACAAAATTTCAATCGCTTTTTCCACAAAAATGGATCATTTTTGAAAATTTACAGCGAGATATGAAAACTTCTGGTTTTGACCATTTCTAGTTTTGTCTGGAATTTTCACACACCTCTGTGTGTTGGTTTCCAAAAGATACATGTGTGTGAAAGAGAAGAAAGTAACAGGAAATAAGGTGTTCAAATTCAAGCTGCCTTTTTCTGGCTGGCTGAAGTGATCCCACCTAACTTCACTATGTGACCCTGAAGAAAGTCATTAGTAGTTGATTACACTCATAGGTCTCATTGGCTTCAGACACCATGGTAAAAGGCAGAGTATAAGAACCTAAGTAGAACATCAGGATCGGTCTCCTGAAAGTCAAGGACAAGACAAAGAAGGAGTGATAGGGAGAGCTGTGTGTTCCGTAGAAAAGAGCGAGGGCTGACATGATCACGAACTATAAATACCTTCCAGAGTAATATATAATGATGAAAGGGAATTATTCACCACCTTGGAAGATGGTAGGAAAGGAGCTGTGGCAGAAAGCTAAGGAAGGAAGTGTTTAGGTTAGCTGTTAAGAAATAATTCTAGACAGTGCGAGGAATTTAGCAGTGGAACAGATTTCCAGGAGTGAAGTCATTTTCACTGTGGTGATTCAAACAGAAGAGAGGATAAGATAGCGAGAACGAAGCAGTGTGTAATCCTGATAAATGAAAGGGGGTCAGGTCAGGTGAACCAAGTATTCTTTTCTGGCCCTACAGCCCAGCATGATTCGTTATGATCCAGCCATAACTGCCAACAAGTTTAACAGTCAAACACAAGGACATAAAAAGGATTTGGAAACATTTTACTAGGCTTGCATGGAGAAGCCGAAAGCTTTAATCTTATTGCCTTGATTATAAGAACGGCTGTAGCTCTCTGCGGGACATCATGCCCTTTTAAAACATGGAAATGGAATGACCAAAACTGCTCACAGTTTTCTAAACAGGCTCCAGTAACAATGCTGCATATGTCCAATGCATCTGCTGTAGGAGCATTACGCAGTCCTATGGAGCTGTGCGATTCTGCAGGAACAATATTAGAAGAACGTTTATTTACAGTGACAATTTGGCACTGCAGAGAGCAAACAGGAATGAAGCCATCTTAGAACAATGCCTGAAAGGCTCATAATGTGACCTTTGCATTTCAAACAGACACTCAGCGCAACCCAGAAGATCACAAACCTCAGGAATAGGGAAAATTGACTTGGTAGTAGAATCCATGTGCAACAGGTTATCAGTACAAATAGAGAAGGCGATTCCCTTCTCCCATACCTTATTTAAGGACAAAATCTTTGGGTCCTTACTCAGGGAAGACTCCAATGGAATGGAAGTTTGCCTGAGTAAGGACCTCAGGAAATGGTCCTTAATAAAACAAAGCGCGCCCAGATATTAATATGGTTGGTGCCTTGCAGTAATAATGCTAGTGATGGGCCAGATACTAAGGTCTTTACTCAGTTCTTCCCAGGGCGAAACTTCCATTCCAAAAGTGAGATAGTGTGACTGTCACCGTCTTGGCCAAGACCACAGACCTTCAGAGCTAAAACCAGGAGTGTCTACAGCTTGACCTAACAGAGGTGGCCTCTGTAGTTGGAGGCTTCAGCAGACACATCCCTCTATGGATCGGGCACAGAGGAGGACGCGTAGCACACACCATCAAGGGGGCTATACTAGCATGTCAGGATTTGGCCGGGTACGCTTCATAGAAACTCTTTGTTAAATGCCCTGACAACACTGAGGCCTGATCTATAGTCTGAACTTCTCCATAGTCCCAGATTAAAAATCACTATGATATTCTGCATGCTGATTGCAAATGTTACTGCTCACATGATGTAGAATACAGTAATTTTTAGATCCCCGCCCCCCCCCATGGTGTGTGATGTGGAGTTAAGTTAAATTTGTAAAGTCAGATTCTCAGCTGACCCAAACAGGCGTAGCTCTGTTGACATCAGTGGAGTCACAGACTCTGGCTCATCGAGCTCTGCTCCCACGAGTGATATGTTCTCTAAGGAAGACGGGAACAGTTGCTCAGAAACAAACGTTGCAAAGAAAGGTAGATTTGAGAGAAGGTGGAAATTTGAGAGCTTGCTCAAGGACAATGCAAGGTTCTTACTGCACAGTGTGACTTGTAAACCAGCAAGGTAGTAATACTCCCAAGTGACACGATGGTATTATGATGACACGTTATAATTATAAAAACAGCCTGTATCCCCAGGGCCTCCACAAATGCCACAAGACAACAGGTCCTGTGAGTCACACAAGAACAAACTCACAACTGTACTAAGACACCACCCCAGGTATTTGTATCTGCCAAATTGCTACAAATACAGCAAAACGTCATTGACTTGAGCAGGTTTCCTCCAGGTTTACAACTAGGGTTACCATATTTTGAGTGTCCAAAAAGAGGACACTCCACGGGGCCCCGGCCCCGCCCCCCAGTCCCGCCCATGCACCATCCCAACTCCACCCCTTCCCCAAAGTCCCCGCCCCAACTCCGCCCCCTCCCCTGCTTCCCGCGAACATTTGATTTGCGGGAAGCCTGAAGCAGGCAGCAGGTAAGCTGGCGGGGGGGGGAGAAGGCGCGGCCCAGTCTGGCCCCCCCAACCGAGCGGCTCCCTCCGGCGGCCGGCCACAGCGTCTCCAGCCTGGCTTGGCTCCTGGGGTGCCGGCCCCGGGCCAGCCCCCGGCCGAGCACCCCCGGCCCCTGGCCCTGGCCGAGCGCCCCCGGGCAAGCCTGCGGCTGAGCACCCCCAGCCCAGCACCCCCGGCCCCGGCCCGGCCCAGCACCCAGCGGCGCCGGCCCGGCCCTATTTTCCCAGACATGTTCGGCTTTTTGGGATTTCCCCCCGAACAGGGATTTGAGGCCCAAAAAGCCGGACATGTCCGGGAAAATCCAGACGTATGGTAACCCTATTTACAACAGGGTTGCTGAGAACAGCATCTGCCCCACAGTGATGGATAAAAAATTTTGCGTCACAGCTGACAGAGGCTGCTGAATGCAGTGTTGTTATAGCCATGTTGGTCCCAGGATATTAGAGAGACATGGTGAGTGAGGTCATATCTTTTATTGGACCAACTTGTGAGAGACACAAGCTTTCAAGCTACACAGAGTCATTTCAGAAGTTAACACAGAAACCGATTGCTTGGTTTTGAAGGAACATCCAAGGGAGGAGACTAAGTAAGAGGAAACCTTTGGGAGGTGGGCCTCTTGCAGATTTCTCCGCACTCGTGTGTTGGAGGATGGAGTCACAGGCCACAAACCCACAGATTCCCTGGAACCTGCATTAATTCCAGGTGCAGACAAGGGGGTTTGGTCCAATTGTAGGCCCAGAACCTCTGTCTGCCCTTCCTCCCGCCCACTCTCTTTGGCAACATGTCTCCAGTGGATCCAGCGGCTCTCCCACTGTGAAAACACGCTAGCGCTGTACCACGTTTCTGCCATGACCTCTGCAACACCAGTAAGGAGACAGTGAGCTGACCGCCCCACCCCTACCCCCACGGATTCCCAGACCTGCAGAGGGGCCTTCATGGACTCCCGATGAACTGGTAGAGGGGGACACTGCTGCAGAAGTGGTTGACTTCCCCTTCTACTTGTGACAGATGACCCTCCGATCATGGACTTCAGGAGCACAATCAGGCCTACCATGATTTATAATTCAGATACATCTGAGCTCTTGCTGTTCTCAGCTTAATAAAATGCTCTTACAAAGCCTGCTAGCATTCTTCTCCAGCAGCACCCGCGCTCTGTGAAAATTTGGCTACGAAAAAAAGAGGTTGTTTATCAAAAAGGTTGCTTAAGGGTTGGTTTGTTTTTTTAAGAACATTTTTCCTATTGAAATTGTTTTGACTGACATGGTTTGTGATGATACTGTGTAGAGACCAAAAAAAGGTTATTTCAGATAGCATCCCACCTACAAGGCGTTCAAGAAGAGCTTTGCAGAGAGCTAGAATCAAGAGACACTTAGAGATAATGGTCCTGGGTGTAAAACCTGAAGAGAAGTGATTGCAAGACCATCACGACGACTATCATGCAAGCAGGAACTGGAGAAAACAATTCCGTGTCCAGCTGCAGAGGAAGAGAGCTGAGGAGTACCAGTAACAAAGGTGAAGGTATCAAGTGTCAGAGAGGCAGCCATGTTAGTCTGTATCCACAGAAACAATGAAGAGTCCGGTAGCACCTTAAAGACTAACAGATTTATTTGGGCATAAGGTGTAGGTAATTTTCCTTGCAGACTAGTTACAGTGTGAAGGAACAGACCCAGGCAGAAAGAGAGGTATGATTGTTATCTTCTCATCTGAAGAAGGCTAAAGTGTGATTTGTAATCCAGCAGGCTGCACTGGGACATATACAACAAAGACAGGAAGGGAAGAAAGAGAACACGTGTTAAAAAAACATGAGTATAGGGTTGCATGAGAGAATGTCTTGCCCTGGGAGTGTGTTTATGCTGCAGAAACAAGAGATCCCTGCCCTGGAAGAGCAAGCATGCTGCAATCAGAAAGAAGTAGCCGATGGGTGGGAGAATAGGGAGACATAATTTCAACTGTGGAGAATTAAGATTAGTGAGATGAAGCCTCAAAGGGATCAATGAACTGCATTTCTGCTCTTTGAGATGTTACCCACGTATGTACACCAAGGTACCAAAAGGATCAATGTGATTTTTAGTAAGAGCCTGGGAAGAAACTATGATCATTTCTTGTTCTAGGACAGGGGTGGCCAACCTGAGCCTGAGAAGGAGACAGAATTTACCAAAGAGCCACAGTAATACATCAGCATCCCCCCCATCAGCTACCCTCGCCCTCGCTCCCAGCACCTCCCGCCCACCAGCAGCCCCACCAATCAGCACCTTCCCCTCCCTCCCCTCACCTCCTGATCAGCTGTTTCGTGGCATGCAGGAGGCTCTGGGAGGGAGAGGGAGGACCGAGGGCATGGCAGGCTCAGGGAAGGGCGTGCAAAGGCGTGGAGTGGGGGCAGGGCCTGTGGCAGAGTGGGGTGTTGAGCAGTGAACACCCCCTGGCACATTGGAAAGTTGGCACCTGTAGTTTCAGCCCCGAAGTCGGTGCCTGTACAAGGAGCGGCATATTAACTTCTGAAGAGCCGCATGTGGCTCCGGAGCCACAGGTTGGCCACCCCTGGTCTAGAGCTTCAGACTTTGCCTTCAAGAATTCATGGCAAACTCCAAGATAGACACATAACTAAACATGAACAGTAGCTCACATGCAAGGGAAACTCAAAACAGATCTCAAACCAATTTTCCCATGTGTAAACTGTCTCAGGGAAGAGTGTAAGGGGATGTAGGGGAACTGTAAAAATACTATAAAGGACGACTAGGTTTTCCTACTTTGCCACTGCCAACATGTTTGTTCTTCTTGATGGAACAAGAAACTGCGTGTCTCCAATGTGAGTCTAAGTCTCCCTGTGCCTAGTACACCAAGGAAAGTGTTTAAGAACAACTGCACCCAGGGCCGTCCTTAGCCATAGGCAGAATAGGCAGTCGCGTAGGGCACCGCTCTTCCTGGGGCACCACACACTCTGCCGGACAGATGGGGAAGCAGTGGAGCATGTAAGAGCAGCTGGGTGCTAGAGAGGGGATTGGCTGCTGGGGTCTCTGGGAAGGGGTGGGGAAAGGACCTCACCTGTGACTCTCCCCCGGCCTGAGGTGAGGCAGACTGGGTGGTTCTGGCAGTGTCCTTTGTTGCCCCCCCTCCATAACGTCCATTCTTCTCCCCCCCCCCACAGAACACCACCACTTTCCCCCTCCCCCCGCACAGAGCACCCCTCTCTCCCTCCTCCCCTCTGGCAGGGCTGGGTTGGGTGAGGTGCTAGGGGAAGGGGGGGGGGCGTTGCGTGCTGAGGAATGAAAGTGAAACTAGGCAGCTAGCCAGGGTTGGAATGTCACACACAGCTGGCTGGGTGGGGGAAAGGGTGACCAGATGTGTGAAAAATCAGGATGGGGGTTGGGACAGGGTGACCAGACGTCCCACTTTTATTGGGACAGTCCCAATTTTTTTTTTTTCTTATACAGGCTCTTAACCCTCCACCCCCTGTCCTGATTTTTCACACTTGCTGTCTGGTCACCCTAGGTGGGGGGTAATTGGTGCCTCTATAAGACAAAGCCCCAAATTTCGTGACTGGCCCTATAAAATCAGGACATCTGGTCACCCTAGCTGGGGAGCGCGTCTCTCCCCCGGGCTGGCAGCGATCCATCTCATCCAGGGGGAACTGCGCAAGGCTGGATGTGCTGCTGTGGCTCCATGGGTGCCCCATCCCTGAGATCAGATGCTGTGCTAACTTCACCATGGTCCGTGGTGCTGGCGATGGTGCCCATTGGCGTGTGATTGGACCTGAGGGCTTGCTGCAGTTGCCACTCTGCACCCCAAGAGGTGGATTTTGGGGTTCTGCGGTTTTCCACCGATCTCCTCCTCTATTGCAGCTGTTGGACCAGCAGGCTGGGGGTGAGCCAATCATGAAAGCAGTACCGTGTTGCCATTTAGATTGTCATTTAACAACTTTGTTTGCCAAAAATGCTTGCTAACAATCCTGAATCCAATTTCAATTTTTAAAAAAAATCAATATCTTAGCCCAAAACAGAACATTAAGTTGTTGACAATTATTTGTGACAGGTTTGGTTTGGGGCAGGGAGTGGGCCAGTCTTCAGAGAAACAAAAAATGTTGACTGGCTTTCCTACAGCCCTGTTACTGCTGAATAGAGCCCTCCAACAACTGTAATATGCTCATCTCCTTACTAGTGTCTAGAGTGACCATCTGTTGTACTAAGATTCTCTTGCTTTTTTTTCCAGTGAGCCAGTATAGCTTTTGCCAGCCCAGAGGTTGGGCAGCCAATGTCTTACGTTTTCACAGTGTTTTGTCCAACTTTCATAAAGTAAATACATGGTTAATATGAGTTAAAAAGGCCAGGGACACTTCCTTGTGAAGAATCTGTGCAGCAGATCATGCGAGAGCTGTGAAAATGTCAGTTTTTGATGGAACTTTAGAGGCAGTGATTTATCCTGTATTTCTGGCAGTGCTCAAAATGTGCTGCTACGGCTCACGTCTTTCCAAAGAAAAATAAGGCACACTAGGACTTCGGTAACATTTCTGTGCTACCTTCATCTAGATGAGATGATTCTATACTGACTTCATTCTGGTCACTTTGTGCTTTACCTAGAAGTAAAACTAGGGTCTATTTTCCCACTGCTTGGAAACCCAGCTTATTAAACTGGATAATGCCATTGATCTATTTACAGTATAAGGTTGATGTAGAGTTGTAACTAACATTAAGACTGATGCCCACGATACATTTAAAACTAAAAAGTGGCTCTGTAAAAATGACCTGGGTTTCCAACTCTACCGTGTCTCAGTCAGGGCGGAGCGCCTTATGAGGTGTCTTCACATTAGCTCAAGGTCACAGACTCACGGCTATATTATATTATATTATATTATATTATATTATATTATATTATATTATATTATATTATATTATATTATTTGCTTCATTCTGTCAATAAATCAGAAGTTTTTCTATAGCACTACTTCTTTAGTGCTAGTCCACCAGCATCCCAGTGTGCTTAATTAAGTTAAACTGTTTTTAATAAAGTGCATGTGGCAAGTTTTCCAATACTGTAAGCTTATGTTTGTGTTGCTAAGAGCAAGTCAGGCATAGGGGCACCAGTTTAATAATCCCGCCTAGGGCACCATAAATCCTAAGGACGGCCCACCCCCCTTAAAGGTTTACTACTCTTTTGACACTGACAGGTCATTGTCACCAGGGGTTACCACTGACCATATAATTACCAAGACAAAAACTACACATTTCCAGAAGGAAAAGAACATAGTTTGGTATGTGTAAGGTGGTGTCTAAATTAGCTGTTGCCACTCAAGAAAAAGTTCTTGGAGTCATTGTGGATGGTTCTCTGAAAACATCCACTCAATGTGCAGCGGCAGTCAAAAAAGCAAACAGAATGTTGGGAATCATTACGAAAGGGATAGAGAATAAGACAGAAAATATCATATTGCCTCAATATAAATCCATGATATGCCCACATCTTGAATACTGCGTGCAGATGTGGTTGCCCCATCTCATAAAAGATATATTGGAATTGGAAAAGGTTCAGAAAAGAGCAACAAAAATGATTAGGTGGTATGGAATGGCAGCCATATGAGAGAGATTAATAAGACTGGAACTTTTCAATTTGGAAAAAAGACGATTAAGGAGGCATATGATAGAGGTCTATAAAGTCATGACTGGTGCGGAGAAAGTAAATAAGGAAGTGTTATTTACTCCTTCTCATAACACAAGAACTAGGGGGTCACCAAATGAAATTAATAGGCAGCAGGTTTAAAACAAACAAAAGGAAGTATTTTTTCCACACAACACAGTCAACCTGTGGAACTCCTTACCAGAGGATGTTATGAAGGCCAAAACCATAATAGGGTTCAAAAAAGAACTAGATACATTCATGGAGGATAGGCCAATCAATGGCTATTAGCCAGGATGGGCAGGGATGGTGTCCCTAGCCTCTGTTTGTCAGAAGCTGGGAATGAGCAAAAGAGGATGGATCACTTGATGATTACCTGTTTTGTTCATTCCCTCTGGGACACGTGGCATTGGCCACTGTCAGAGACAGGATACTGGGCTAGATGGACTTTTGGTCTGACCCATTATGGCCATTCTTATGTTCTTAATGCTAAATAGCCAAAGGCCAGCATAGATAGGTTCAAACTGGAACACCAGATCCAAATCACCTTCAATATTAGGCTAGCTGGGGTTTTAAATTTGTGGGCTAGATCTGAACCTCTACTCAAAACGCTGAAACGGTTCAACTCCACATTTCAATGTCACAGCTCACGTCCATTTCTAGTCAAAAGCACAGCTATACCAAACAGCTGTTCGGAATGCAAAGGGTCCCCATGGAAATGGAGGTGTCATCTCACCCAATATGTCGTGCGTGTATTTAAAGATTCAGGAACCTCTGAACATGGAATCATCCTTACCCAGAAGTTTGGGGCTACGGAATACAGTGTGGGCCAGTGGACAGGGCTCAGAACTCGGATGCACAAGACTTGCATTTGACTTCCCATCTCGGTCACTGACTTTGAGCAAGTCTTTTCCCCTCGCTCTGCCGCTTCTTCCCCTACCATCCTTTGGTAGCGTGCTCTGTTTAGATGGTAAGCTCTTCAAGGCAGGAACTGTTCCCCACTAAGTGGCCTATGGAGCTCAGCACCTTGGGGGCTGATTATGACTGGAACCTTGAGATACTATCATCATACAAATAAATAATATCCATTCAAAAATGACTTCCCAATAAGCAGGTTGCCAGGGTGATTTTTTCATAGGTTCAGCTGCTTTTCAATGTATCCCTGATTTTCTCTGTGCCTTCCTGGAGCTTTAAAATCCCACTTCTTCCCGCCCCCAACCCCCAGAGGCATGTTCTGCCCTGCAGGGTGAAGTCCACTGAATATTACTGAGTTCCTCTATAAAAGAGGCTCTCTTCCTGCAGGGCAGGTGGAATTTCCATGCTCTGGAGGCAGTAATGGAACCCTAGTTATTTTATGGTAGAGCAGATTCTTTCACACAGCATTATATTTTCTTCAATAATCCTTCATTTGGTAAGATGTCTGCTGTCTGATGAACACAAGCGTTTAGGACATTTGAGCAATCTTCTTCTCTACTTCTTTTAAATGTACTTCTCCATCTAGTTACCTTCACTGGATCTCCTCAGTGGCATGTGATTTCTCTCTTTTTTTTTTTATGTGCAACTTGGCAACATGGTAGAAGAACAAATTATACACCTGAGCCGAGGAGGCAGTATGGCCTAGTGGATATAGTACTGGACTTGCATTAAGGAGGCCTGTGGAATATTCCAGCTGTGCCATTGACATGCTGTGTGATGGCACGTACGGACGCCCAGCCTCCCACCCCCATCTATGAGGCTGCTCCAGGTACGCTGGAACAGACTGAGCTGCCGGGGAAGAGGTATGTCCCCCCCGGTAGATTTTTTTTTTGCATTTTTCTCCACGGGGGAGGGGGAGCACAAAAAAATGTGGGCCATATGACTTCTGCATCCCCTCATCGGCGCAGAATCCCCCCAGGAGTGTATTTTGGCGAGTCATTTCATCTCTCTGTTTCTCTTCCGACCTCTTGTTTGTTGTACGCTCTTTGGGCCAGGGACTGTCTTTTATTATGTGGCTGTACAGTGCCTGGCGTAATGAGAATCTGATCTCAACTGGCCCCTCTAGATGTTCCCGTAATACAAATAATAGTGACTGCAGCCCAAAGTAATAGCTATTGCATGGTCTGCCACATCACGCTCTGCGGCACCAATGAATACACAATGCTGGCAAATGAGATAGTTGATCAGACTTCAAAAGCCCACCCCTACTATTTTTCAGTATAGTTGTTGGAGCATACTATGAGTAGGCCAATACTGGGACTGTGGTTTAAAGACTCATCTCAAAAGTTACCCTCCCCAGTAACATATGTGCCCATCAGTGACTCAAGAGGGGATGCGAGTCCAAATCCTGCTGTCCTCTGCTTGTCTAAAGGAGACCAATCTACTAACGAAGCTTCATGATCTCAAGTAGCATCTATCGTACTATGCTAGGCAAGATAAGTACACCCAAAAGAGTGGCCATGTTCTTGCAAAAGGACATGTTAACCAGATAGACTGGCAGCCCCTTCTCGCTCTCCACCTGCAGCCTGAAAAATATCTGAAAGCTTTAGCTAAACAAAGAGATTAAAGACTTCCCTTGTTAGCTAAGGGATGGTACCTTTCAACAGACAGCTGTTTGCTGTATAGAACAAAAGGCAAATCCAGCCGCTTAAAAGAAAAAACCCTTCCCTTTATAAATGTGAAACTAATGTTTTAACTTGGCATTTCAACAGCTACACTGTTTGATTATTAAGTATCTAATTCCTATTCTTTATTTAGTGTTTATTCAGTGTCTCTTGCAGTCATTCACAGCAATTTAGTCATTAAAATGGCACAGTATTATGAAAGGAGTTCAGCCCATGCCCAGACTGGGGGAAAGTGGGGACAAAGAAGAATATTAAAGGTTTCACAGTGGTAGACATGTTAGTCTGTATCCGCAAAAAGAACAGGAGTACTTGTGGCACCTTAGAGACTAACAAATTTATTTGAGCATAAGCTTTCGTGGGCTACAGCCCACTTCTTCAGATGCACAGAATGGAACTTATGCTCAGATAAATGTGTTAGTCTCTAAGATGCCACAAGTACTCCTGTTCTTTTTAAGAATATTAAAGGTACTTTTAAAACCTTTCACTGGTGAGATCTTAGTGTAATAAACCCTATAGGCTCAACTGGCCTCCTTTTCTCATTCACTTAGTCCAGTTAACATTTATTTTTTGAGTGGGGGCAAGCTTATTTCTAAACCTATTAAACAGACAATCCCCTTGGGATAATACTGATTTTTGTTAACATAACATTGTTCTTTTCAGCAGTGGTTAGATATTGTGGCTTGCTGGAGAGACAATCAATAAATTAAACCCTGATCTGAAGCTGCCATTCAGTCTCCATTATCATTTTTGTCCTCTATTGAGAGAGCCAACAAGGATAGCAAGTCGCACTGCAAATACTACCCTGGAACTGCTGCCCCATTTCAAACACGCCACAGAACAGCCGCTTCGTGGCACTTTAAATGAAATGCACAAAATTACCCCAATACACATTCAGATGCCTCCACCTGTAACATCAGCTACATAGTATTGATTGTGATAGTCACATGTAAGAATTGATTAAACCAAAACTCTCTTGTAAAGGTTTTGTTAAGGTAAGCAGTTTCACATAATCGCTGTGATCTATTATAATATGGCCACTCAGATACAAGGGGTGGAAACCTGGTGTCAAAAGGGACTTTAGTCATTTACGTCAATGGGGCCAGGATTTCACCCGTAGTGTTTGCAGTCTGAGCTTTAGTGTTTTAAAGTTTTCAGGGTGAAAGGAAAAAGCAACTGCAGTTGTAATGGACTTGGAGCTGCTCTGTAATAATTTATGAATACGGTGTGTTGACCTGGTTATTAGGATGTTTACTGTATCAATATATTGATTTAGTGTAACAGCAGGCTGAAGGAAAAAAACAAGCAGGAAGGAAAAAAGTGATCGAGATAAGCTAGCCCTTAGCAAACACTTGAGGGTTGTTACAGGACAATGGTAGAGTCATTGGCTCCGAGGAGCCTGGCTCAACACTCTGCTGACTCTCCTGGACTGGTTTGGTCCAGAAAGCCCAGGAACGGACTAGAACATATGGACTTGGCGTGGATTAAAATGGACATTTGCCCTCTCAGGAGTGGAAATAGCTGTTGGGGAGCTGGTCAAAGAAACCAGACTGACAAGTACAATGCCGACAGACCCTGGTTGTTGCCAGCTGGGATCAAACCTGGGACCTTTGGAGCTTAATGCACGAGCCTCTACTGCATGGGCTAAACAACATCTGTCTCTTAGGCAAGGCTGTAGCAGGCTCATCAATCTCTGGTTGGTCTAGCCACCACTAGAGGGGGACAGAGTGCCACAACAAGCAGGCATAGGTTACCCAAGCGTCCACTGGAGCGTCTGAAGAAGCGAGGCATGCCTAAGCCATGCTTTAGGTAAGGTAGACATGCCCGGATGCTGTTCTTTAATAGGAACAGTAGGAACAAAGCACTTGGAGAAAAAGAATTAAAACGATTTTTTTGTTTGTTTTAAGGAAGCATTCTGATCACTGTATACCACTGGCCACAGGCTCCTGAAGGGAACCATCACAGGTGGCCATCCAAGTCAGACCTGTCAGGAAAGCACAGATGATACATTGGGTACTGCAAGTCGGGGCCTGGCCTAACAGAGAAATTCCACTGCTGGAGAGATAAAGCCATGAGGCCAGGCACCTGAGGGGGTGCACTCAAGAGAGACCGGAAAAAGGTGCAGTTCGCCCTTCAACCATGATAGTATCATTTCCAAGTAAATATATACAGGACCTGGTTCTGCTTTCATTTACTCCTGATCTACACCAGTGTAATTACAGTAGTGTAAAACCAGTGTAAAACCAGGGCTGTCCTTAGGCATACGCAGCATACAGGTTGTGTAGGGCACCGGAAAATTTGGGGCACCACAGGGTCTTAGTGTCCACCCGCCCGCCTCTTCCTATCCCTGTTCTAATCTGACCTTTCCTGCAGGCTCCCACCACAGCTGGCTGCTGCAACCTGGTGAGTCTTCCCCTGGAGGGGATCTAGTACTTAAAAGTGAAAAAGCTTCCAGCCTGCCAGCCCTATTAGCACAACACTGAAACTGTTAAAGCGCCATTCAAGTGGTAATGAAGCCATTTAACAGGCATTTGCCAACCCCCAGGTATATACTGTCAGTTTCTGAACTTACTGACACAAACAGTTGTGCATTACTGTAACCAGCAAGTGGGACCCCAGCAACCATTTCCTCCCCGGGGGCAGCTTCACCAGTTCGCCGACTGGCGGTTTGTCCACAGGGCCCGACTCAACTGTGTTCCCCTCAACGGAGCAGTCCGCCACGGCAACCGGGACAAGAGCTACAGGAAGTGCGGCTATGCAAACGAGACCCTGCCCCACGTCCTGTGTGGATGCAAACAGCACTCCGGAGCCTGGCGGTACTGCCACAACGCCATCCAGAACCGGCTGGTGAAAGCCATCCCGCCGTCCCTGGGAGAGATCACCCTCGACTCCGCCATCCCCGGGACAGACAGCAGACTGCGACCCGACATCGTCGTGACGGACGCAGAAAAGAAGAAGGTCTTCATCGTAGACATCACGGTTCCTTTTGAAAACCGGTCACCGGCCCTCCACGAGGCCCGAGCACGGAAGACGTGGAAGTACACCCCGCTGGCCGAGACCTTGAGAGCCCAGGGCTACGAGGTCCAGATACACGCCCTGATCGTGGGACCACCCACAACGAGCCAGTTCTGAGAGCGTGCAGAGTTGGTCGACGCTACGCCTGGCTCATGAGACAGCTCATGGTGTCTGACACCATCAGGTGGTCCAGAGACATTTATACGGAACACATCATGGGACACCGTCAATACCACATTGAGTAACCAAGACCGCTGACCAGGGAAATAACCCACTTCCTTCCCTGACAGACCAAGGGTACCCCACCCAGGTACTTATCCGCTACACCGATACTGACTTGGACCCCTTATTCATTCCATGGGTGGTGTACCCGAGCCCACTTATCCACTGACACTTTAAAAACTCTTGCACCCAAATCTGGGTCTATGCAGGTTATGCGATATGTATGCATCTTTTCATCCTTGCAAACGATACCTGTAACCCTCCATAATCCAAGCCTGACCCCAGATGTACAGTACCTTGCCTCTTAACTCGTGTATATTTCATTTTAAACATTCACTTTAATAACATTTTTATTCAGAACATGTCAGTCTACAGGAGCTTAGTTTAAAATTTGCTTTAAAAATATTTCATTAGTGTGTTAAATATATGGAGATATACCTATCTCATAGAACTGGAAAAGACCCTGAGAGGTCATTGAGTCCAGCCCCCTATCTTCATTAGCAGGACCAAGTACTGATTTTGCCCCAGGTCCCTAGGTGGCCCCCTCAAGGATTGAACTCACAACCCTGGGTTTAGCAGGTCAATGCTCAAACCACCAAACTATCCCTCCCCACTGCCTTATAATCCCCACTTTATAATCTGTTGCTGAAGATTATAAAACCACATCTCTAAAAAAACACTGCATAGATTTTTAGATGCACAATCTGAGTATTCATCTTTAGCCTTAAATGCTTGGGTCATCAGACATATAGTTTTTTAAATAAATCCTTCAAAAGACCACCCTTATCTAAAATACACATGCGAGCCCGGGCTGCTGTTGGGCACAGGGGCACCAGTTAATAATACTGCACAGGGCCCCATAAATCCTAAAGATGGTCCTGATCAGAATCAGGCCTACTGGATTAGACAAAGACAGCAACTCTCACCCAGAATTGTGCAGTAGATGGGAGGTCTCCAAGGAATTATACCAGTTGAAGATACAACAGGTGAGCAATTTCTCATTATTTAAAAAGCATTTTACCCTTCAAATCATGAAAGGAGGCATGGAAAATGATTGGTCACATAAAAGAAGAGTAAGGTCTCACTCCGTGAGAAATTAGTGGCCTGTAAATTCAGAACAAAAGGAGACACTACTGCAGACAGCATGTGGCAGCCTATGGCATTCATTACCACCGGAGGCCAGAGAAGCAAGGAGTTTATTTTACAAAGTGTAGATAATCTTCTGGCTAATAACATCTCTAGTTATGCACAATAAGGATAATCACATCTCAGGCTTCAGAGTAGCTCAACATAGGGACAGAAAGGATTTTTTCTCCTTCTCTCCCCACGTACAGCACTAAAAAATTAGATACATTGTAGAGAGACAAGGTGGGTGAGATAATATCTTTGATTGGAGGTAAAAGCTATTTCCTCACCTGTCTTGTCTTTCTAATATCCAGGGACCAACACGGCTACAACACTGCATATGTACATAATGTGAGTTATTCTGCCTTCTTTTGAGCATCAAGTACTGGCAGAGGTAAAATACCTGATTTGACAGATCAATAGTCTCATACAGCAGAAAAGTGCTACAAATATTCCTGAGAGAAAGGGATGCAGAATAGAAAAACCCCTAGATCTCAAGCTGAACTGAAGCTAAGTTAAGGTGCCACAAGTACTCCTGTTCTTCTTTTTGAAGCTAAGCTTATTTTTCAGTTTGAAAAGGTTTAGACAAGTTTCCTCAGCTCTCATTTACCTTCACACACTACTGATTTCTGACCATTCCTGAAATTCATCTACAAAGTCTCAGCTCCTGTCTTTAAATCCCATGAGTCCTATGGCAGTCTGAGAGAACATACTGGTAGAACAGCTGATCGAAGCAAGAAGAGACCCCAAGTGTGTTACACACTTGAAACAGCTCACTAGGATATCAACAAAGGGAGAGTGGGTCCTGCTGAATATTGAAAAGCTAAGTTCAGGGTCAGGAAAAGGGAGATGAGGGGTCAGTGGCAGATCATGAAGAAACTGGGGAGCCATGGGAATGGAAGAATTGAGTCAGGGAAGAGAGAAGGAAGGATGTGCATGGGTTGGAGGATCAGGAGAGAAGGATATCCACTTCTTTAGGTGCATGGGGGTGAGGGGTGGAAGAGGGGAAAGAGAAAAAGAAGAAACCTCTGATGGTTCAGTTAGTGTTAGAAACTTCAGCCAAGTGTCTAGACTTTTCAGGGTTTATCCTAAATGTACCTCCAAATATTCTGCCGTTGACATATCACTAATATCCTCATAACACCAGAGACACTGTACACCAGAGGTGTAGTGAGCGCCCTCCGTACCCTCCGACTGGAGGGGGCCCCGCAAGAAAGGGGACCCCTAAAAGTGGCAAAAAAATACCGCATTCCAGTTTCTGCATTGTACGGGGCTCCGCCCAGACATATGTTCGGAGGGGGCCACCGTTCGGAGGGGGCCACGTTCTTTGTTGCTACGGCCCTGCTGTACACGTTCCCCAAGTCTCATTTCACAGCATGCGTGTGTATGTGCACATCTCCAAAGACACTTTTCCAAGTACATACACTTTGCCAATTTTTGCCCATCACCTCATATTCAGAAGGCTATTATTTCCCCTGTGGTTTTAATTGCACCCAGTATTCTTATCACTTCCTGTCCTAAAGTGTTGTGTAGCATTCCTGTGAACTGTTAAACAGCTTCCATTCTTCACCCCAAAGGTAGCTGCATTCAGCACAGCGCCCACCCCAGGGTTAAGCACAGTTCAGGCTTCAAAAGCCAGTTGCATAAAAGCCAGAACCCCACTGCAAATATTTTATGGCCACGTAGTATTTCCATGGACTACAAATCAATGTAAAAGATGTTTTCCTTTCTTCAGGAGGCCTCATATAGGCTGTGTTTAAAAAATATGCATTCCCTCCTTCTAAATATAAATCAGTAGGGGTTTTTTTTCCTTCCAAAAGATTAACTAGTGTCAGTATTTAGGGAACTAATTCTGGAATACTTGTAAACGTGCCAGTGTTCTCTTCCAGTTTAAATATAATTTAATGGAAAGTCTTTCCTGGGCATAATTTCCATATACAGTGCAATAAATTGGACATCATAATATTAAATTTAATGGAAAACCGGAGAAAGAATAAGTATGGATCTGTCAGGGACAAACCCTTTGTACTTGTCAGGAAGAAAAGGAAGGTGGAAGCAGGAACAGAGAAAACAAAACAGGACCATGGAACAGTCATGAAAACGAACATGTAGGACCAAATGCAGAGAGAACGTGAGTTACACGTTGGGAAATCGGTGAGAGTCAAAGTCTAAAACGGGATGACTTACATGCCGAAGGGGCTGAAAGCAGGTATACGTTACAGAAGCTGAGACTCTGGTCCAATTCTGATCTCAGCTCCTCCTCCTTTAATCTCCATTTACACCTCCGTGAGATCAGAATCAGACCTCTAGATTCAGCTCTGAATTGGACCCACAGTCTCTCACTTTAAAAGGTTTGTTTTGGTTTCTTTGCGGGCAAAGCTGTCCTGGTCTGAGATAAATCACTTTCTCTGGTGCAGATATAAGCCCCTGTCCACAGACACTACCTCCCTAACCTGGCTATCTTTTACACTCCTGCCCCTGTTTCGCTTCTCCCTGTTTCACCAGTGAAACTGTAACCGTAGCCATTGGTATCAGTGGATATTGACCCCTGTTGTGGGACAGCAGTGTAACGACGACTTCACAATTCCGCAGACACCGAATTTACCGCTCAGTTCACCCCCTGCTGCAAAACTGTGCTCCAGATTCTCAGCTTTCTTTTTAAGATTGTATTTGTAGCTCTTGTGCAGAGATAATCACGACCAGAATGAAACAATAGCTCGAAAAGGTTGGAATTGTCCCATTCATCTCAATCAGAGCCCTGTAGATTCTGCACCTGCAGAATTTGGCATCTTTCCCCCAAGGTAGTTATTATTTAACAATTAGATTGCAGTAGTGCCTAACGGCCTCAACCAGGTTGGGCTTCATCGTGTTAGGTGCTGTGCAAATCATATAGTCAAAGACAGTCCTGCCCCACAGAGCTTACAGACTAAAAGATACCAGGAATTTAGTATTTTCACCACATCATTTGCCATTTTGTTGCACCAAGTGCCTAACATCTTGTTTTCTGCCCGCCTTTAGCTGCCTTTTGCGCTCCAGTGGTCTTGTGCGATAGCTCAATTTACCACACACAAAAATAAATAAATAAAAATCCACTATTAAGATTCAATCTTTCCCATTGAATTCAAATACATCGGTGCCAATTTTCAAGCAACTGTCAGAAATCTCGTATGGTTTCAGCGGTTCTTTTGCATTGCGTGTCCTGTATTTATTGCAGATTTCACACTGAGATACTTGTTACTCTGAAATTTATCTTCAATGGCAGCATTCAGGCCTGGCCAGAATAGAACATCTCAGGCTCTGTTCTTTGTGTAAGAACGTCTCCCTATCCAGATTAACACCACGGATTATGCATATTATTTCAGATGTCATGCTGTGCGGTATTATGACAACACCCTTTGTAAAGAATCCCACGCAGCAATTTCATTTGCATAGTCCCAGAAAGTTTTTAGGCTTGGAATTTTCCTGGTTTTTGTTTTGTTGTTTTTCCTCCCGATAATCATTCATCTAAGATTACTTTCTCGAGGCGTTGGATCATTTTGCATTTGCTAGTGTTGTTTAAAAATGCAGTACTTGAGTCAAATTTACTTCAAACACTTCTTCCTACAGCTCCTTGCTTTTGCTAGTTACAGGGTCTCTTGAGAACAAGCCTGCTATAAGCAGCTCCTTGTCAGGCCAGTATTTAACACTAACAGTACTTTTGCAATGTTATGACTATTTCCCAAAGTCTAAGCCGTGCTCTGCACAGAGATTTCTGTAACATGGCCTCCCCTGGTTCATGGGCGATTTCCTCCTCATCTGATTTCTGCCCATAAACATTAACGAAACTTCACAACCAAATACAAGTGCTAGAATCCTTTTCAACCTCAGCATAGCTCTGTTAGGTTTTCGCCACTGCTTTGAAACTGGATGAAACTGACAGAAGGAAAGCCCCCATGTCATGTGAGCTTGCAATGACTGAGATCTTAGAATCTTTGTAAGTATTAAAACATTTCAGTAATGGTGTGGCTGTAACACCTTTTTCATAGTTCCCTTTCTCTTGCCTATCACATCTCAGTGCTGTCTTGTATTGTTCCCCAGCAGAATTCTCAGCAGAGTAGTTAAGTGACAATTTAAAGATGAATTTGTTGTTAACGTGTCTGTGACTCTCTGCAAAGGCCTCCCTTTGGTGTTTTACCATTTGTATAATTGCCATCACTCTTCTAATGTTCAGTTAAACTCCTCTATCACTCAGCATATATCCAACATGACTATTTATTCAGCAAATTCTCCTCTTTCCCAGGCTTCAGATTGTTACACAGGTCTCCCCATTGTGGTGTTGGTCACTTTTGCCCCAAACTAGCAGATCATCAACAACAATTTCTGCCCAAACCAGATAGTTGCTTTGGTACGCCAAAGGGGCTGAGGTAACCCTCAAAGGAAGTCCCTTAAAACTGTATCTACAAAAAGGGAGCAGAAAGTGAAGAGTTTTCAACTTTCTGTATTGAGTGGGACCTCTTGCACTTTAAATTCCAGACATGAACTCCTCAGTTGTTCTCATGGTGTGGTGCCCTCAATGGCTTTTTTCAATTATTTTGGATCTACAATCCTTAATTTGCTTGTCTTTATTACGTGATCAATTAAGTTGATGTCTGAATTTGCTCAATAATCTCTGTTTTTACTATCCAGTCAATTCCAGCGTTTACTTAAATTTCTCTGGTTTAATGGAATTTATAAAGTGCTTATATTTTTGGTTACAAGTGCTAATTAACCCTTATAACACCCCTGCAACAGTAGATTCTGCAGGGGTGAATTGAGGATCAGGGAGGTTACGCGATTTGCCCCAGGTTAGAGGTCACCTTTGATACAGCCTGTGTCAACTGCAAACCTTGCCTCCCACTCCCATGATCTAACCACTAAATTTTCATTTGGTCGGTTAGTGGCAGAGGTGGAAATAGAAACCAGAAATAAGGCTGCCAATACGTTATCAGGCCACAAGCCTTCCAGTCCAGCAACATCCTACTCACTCATTGAAACAGGCCTACCAAAGAAACTCCTGCCTTAACACAGACAGCCTTCACTAGTGATGAAGGGTATTAGCAAGCACAGCTCATTACAATAAAATCATTTTCCAAGCAACTGATTTAAGAACTTCCAAGTCTAAGTCAGGCTAATGGGGTGACATTTCTCCCTTCAGTTAAAAACCTGGCTTAGCAATGGCATTTGCCTCACATTTAATTCCATCCCCCTAGTAATTAGTTTCCTAATCAGGTAATTAATATGCAAAATCTTTTTTTGTCCATCAGTCATTGGGCCAAATTCAGAGTTGCTGTAACTTCCACCGTCGTCAGGCCCCTCAGCACCTAAATTACACAATTTAGAAACCCATTACTGAGAAGTTACTCCCCAACTCCAACACATCACCTCTGAAGATGGTCAACTGAGTAAAAATATGAAACCACACTGCAGAAAGTAGCAAAATAGTTACATCAATAGACTCTACTCTGGATGGCCCTTCGGCTAGGTGAACAAGCAGCTTTAGCAGCCGGTGGATGTTAGCAGCTTAAAAGTAGTGTGTGTGTGTGTGGGGGGGGGGGTTCCCTTAGTACTGTCTAACACAAAATCCAAATGGCACAAACCAATCACAGAAGAAAGATGAGCAGCAAAGTAACAGCCTCCCCCAGTGGTTATGCCAAAGAGTGAAGTGTGAATATTATTTCCAATTTGCTGCATAAATGACTCCCACACCAGCCTGGTGGAGATATTTAATGTTTTACTATAAATAGCTGCTGGAGTAGTCTACTCAGGAACTTGTTTTCTCTGGCATCTGCTGCACCAGGGCTTTAAACAAGTGATCAAGGGCATTGTAATCGTATTGCCTGAAAACAAATAGCAACCACATGACTGGAAACGACACATTTATTTTAAAAGGATTCCATCAGCTTAGTAAATCCAAAATTTACCTTTCGGGAGTGGGTGGAAGCAATGTTCACAAAACAAAGGAATTTTCCCCCCTCAGTTTCAGTGTCTCTTTTTAAAAATCTGTTAGCAGTATAGTGCTTATGACACATACAGTAGTTCTGACACCATCCAGTAGAGGGAAGCGGTGTGTATATCTGCATGCACAGGTGTGCGCATACATATATATCTAGTTCATTTGAGTATCATGACATCTTATGAAACTACCACTAGTTCTCTGATTTGCATAAGAAAAATACAACTAAAACCATGAGAACTGGCAATTCTCTCACTGACTACCTCACACAGGACACCAGTCAATCATAAATAAATTTGCTACTATAGGTCATGAAAAAGTAAACCTGTTTCTTAAGCCCGATGACAGAGAACAAAATGGCACCAAAACATTCTCATTCTGGAGGCGGCTACCCTCCAAACAAACCGTTTTCTGGAGGGATATCTAGATAGAAAACTATTCGTTTTAGTCATCATCCACTCACTAAGTTCCACAAACCTGTAGATTGATACTTCTATTAACGTCATTGTAAATTGCCCATGTGTATTTATCGGAGAATGGATCCTAATGTTTCTATGCTTCGTGACCAATGCTTTATTCATCTCATAGCCAAAATCTGATTCTGCCAAACCCGTACCCGCAAGAGGAGTGTTCCATACACACATGAGCAGTACCATTCACGTCAATGGGCTTACTCGCAGAGAAGATGAGTTATGAACAAAAGCACAAAGAAGAGAAAGATGAGATTTCTGATTCGCTGGACTAGCAGGGACACACTGAAGGAATAGGTACCCTGACTGTTAGACATACCCAGGAATAGGAACAAAAACAGCTAGTTAAGCTCATGCAAAAGAGCCTATTTAACATACTGGGGGCATGGAGGGTGGGGGAAGAGGAAGAAATGAAAAGTGTCACAAGGTTCAGAGCTCTGCCATAAATGCAGCTATGTTTGGAGCAGAAGCACGTGGAAAGAAGCATGACTGAAATCGCCGGGTTGAGAAGGTGGCGAGTGGGGGAGGAGGAGGCTTGATTTTTTATTTTTTGCCCGATGGGAGGCGATGATCTTACAGCATTGCAGGATTGTGGGGAGCTGCTGAATTGGGATGTCAGCCATTAGGAAATTTCCCTTCTCTTTGTAACATTACAAACTGGAAAATCCTGCAATCCTTATTCAGGCAAAATCACACGGTAGTCAAGGGAAGTTCTGTCTGACTACAACCAGAAGAAAGACTCCAGGATTTGGTCTCATGCGCTTGTTTTTATAACCCGAGACCTACAGTGGGATCCAGTGGTATGGAGCACTGCACCCATGTGGTGGTATCCCTTAAACGCCAAATTTTTACTGCATCCACCATGTTGTAGCACAGCTGCTGAATTAGGATCTGCTGACATGAACCCTCATGCCCATGTAGCATTTCACTGCTTAGACCCCTGTGTTCATCAACAGATCTCAATGCAGGATGCAAGCCATGAGCTGTAATTATGGTGGGTGCAGTAAAAAAACAGGCACGTTTGACACCAAATAAGTTGTATGAATGCATAATTATTCTGCATCTCTATTTTTCCACACTGTGAACCAAATTCTCATCTCCGTTGTACTGTGCAACCCCCAGTGAAGTCAGCTAGGTTGCTCGGGCATAACTTAGAGCAGAACTCGGTCCTATACAGGGCTTCATCAATGCGTCCTCTGATTTTAAAGGCCTTCCTTGTGTTTGACATTTTGTCCATAAAAAGTTAAGACAAAATCTTGACTGTTGTCAATTAATTTCTGCTGTTCAGGTTGGCATCCCAGAAAATCAAGATTATTCTCAATGGGTTCCCAGTTGGTGACATATCCCAGGCAATTCCAAAGCAATATGATGCAATATTTCAATAAAGTTTTAATAATGTGGGTTTCTCTACTTCAGTTAAATGGAAAACAGACTAGGTTGCTAATTCAACACAGGGTTTCCTTTCCTTGTTGCCAGGTTTAATATGGTACACTAACAAGCTGAGTCAACATCATGAAGGGAAAATAAAAACAGCACTGATTACATGCTTGTAATGTTCCCCTCCAGAGTTGTGAAATCAAACAGCAGCTCTGAGCTAGTTTAGGGTAACAAGTGCTCCAATTAGTTTCCCTTTCCATGCTGAATGACATACAAGGGAACAATATCAGTGGTGGATTTGCAAGTAGAATTAGATTTTAAAATGCTGTCACATTTCAATACTGTAAAGTCTTGTCAGTAACAGAAGTACGGTGTTTTTACTAAATGTAAAGGGTCCGAAGTCCACTCTCAGATGAGTAGCTTCCATGGAGTTTAGTGGCAGTTGCATGCATGTACCTGATAGGGATGTAAATACCATTTTAAAAGTTAACCATTTAAATGATTTAAAATATTTAGTTTAAATGATTAACCGAGGAAGTGGCTGGGGCTGACCCCACCCACCGGTGCGGCGGGGGATGGGGCCGCTCCAGCCAGCCTGAGCCGCTGGGATTGGCCGGCCGGCTGGTGCGGGCCTGCTGGCCATTTTATATCCCTAGTACCTGAAGGAAGAATTTGGCTCATGATTTATGTCTTTTATTTCCCTTTAAAAAGTTAAGTTTCGTAAGATTGGACACTGTGCATGGTGGACTTGACTCTTTCGTTCTTGTTCATTTCCTTCCAAATGAAAAACTTTACATTCACCAAAAGACCCGCTGAAGGTTAGACATTATGGTCAAAAATCTGCACGCCTCCTAACTTAAAGACAGGCATCTACCTACATATTTAGGCAGCTAAACAAAAAAGGCCTGATCGTCAGAGATGCTGAGCACCTACAGCTTCCACTGGAGTTTGTGTGCAGAGACAGAAGCCATTTTGTTCTCAGTTGCTACAGGATGTTACTGAGGGGAAACACTGGGCTCTCTTTGATGGAGACTAATTTTGTTTCTTCTTGTGACTTTTCCAAATCTAATTCATTTTGTAAGAAGCCTTTGAAAATACCAGTTGTAAACAATCTTTGGGTTTGATCATCAATCTGTGTGACTTCAGATAGAAAGTAGTAGAGAAGAGTAAGGTATTATTTGTTATTCTTATCATTGTATTCACTTCCTACTGAAGACAGGTAGCTCATAGAAGAAGTTTGGGGTTTCAAAAAAAAAAAAAAGCCAAAACTCTAAGTTGTCTTCTTCCTCATGCACATTTTATTTAAAGTTTTGTTATGGTCAACAAGAATTGCCGTACAGTGTTTATTTCACTCCACAGGCTGCATCACTGATACCTGTGCAGCAAAGCCAACATTTGGACACGTTACTAAGGAAAAATGCAAAAACCCTAGAAAAGTTGCCGTTGAGCAAAAGAGCTTTGCAGTCAGTCTGTCTTGTTAATTTTTTCAGAACTTTCATCAAGCCACAGGACATTATGTATTTACTCCAGGGTCATGTCTAAAGTCTGGGGAGCCACAGTATATTAACTGCTTGCATTTTAAAGGGATACTGTCAAGTACTTTAAATAGTTTGGGAGGGAAGGAGGGGGTTCTGCTCCTAGAAAGGTATGGCATTTTTACATTTAGTAAAAGAGCTTTGTTAGTTTGCTGCTTGAGGAGCAGTCCAAGAGCAATCAAGCTGAAACAGGAGCTGTTTTATATTTCATATTTCTTAATGGGGCACAAGATCTTTTTTAATACAATAAAGGTATATTCAGAATATGGAAAATGTTCCCTATAAAATTAAGTAGACTAAGGCTGAACAATACAAAAAATCCTGACATCTAAACAAACAATTTACTCCTACTTATGAGAGAGAGAGAGAGATGTTAACAACTTGTAAGGCACTCAGATAAGATGGAGAGGAAAACACTTCCACAGACAAGTGTCTGGAAAAGCTCAAGGGTCAAATATATCCCTGATATAATTCCACAGAAGTCAGGGAAATTACACCTGGGAAAAAATGTCCTTCTAGATTCTGGGAACGTCATGGATCATTTCAGAGCTTCATCTCTTAAAGCAAGCTCACTCTGCCACCCAACCCCCCTCCTCCATATCTCTTCCCTACTCTATGCTTCTCTCACATTCAGTTCTTCCAGATGTGATAAAACCTTAAAACAATCCATAAATGCCAGCATACTAAAACTCATGACAACCTGAGCACGTACTAGTACTATGGGTCTAATATCTAGTGATGGGTTCAGCCCTCACTGACCACAGTACTAAGTGAGAATACTTTTCACCTATATGGTGCCTCTCATCTGAAATGTGAAGGTGCTTTACAAAAGAGAGTAAGCATCATTATCCCCATTTTTGACATGGGGAACCCAAGGCACAGAGAAGTTAAGCAATTTGCCCAGGATCACGCGAGTGAATGCCAGGTCGCCTGACTCCCAGGGCAGCACCTAGTCTGCAGACCGTGCTGCTTCTGATGAGTTTTGAAGAGCTAACGATGAAAGGAAAGGAAAGGAATGACATCCTCTATCATTTCCCCGAGAGTGCAGACTAGCACCAAATAATCCAAAACCAATTTATGTTACCAAAACTAATGCCAAAAAGCATCTATTCTGAATGGATTCTTGAGCATGGTCAGCAGTTGTGGCAGACAGACCAAGGGCTTCATCCACAGTGAAACAAGGAGCCGCATTTTTAGGAACTATCTTTGCAGATGTGCTTATGCTGCTCCTGCACTGTTGGCTCTGCTGGGTCAATACCTCTGCTGAGGGTTCTGTACCCTTTGAGTCACAATAATATCAGGCTGAAGTGTTGCACAAGGGCAGATATTCCACTCCCTACGGTGCCCCTTCAGAAACAGGTAGCGACACATCAGTCCATCCACTGATTCATCTGAACAGCACTCATCGCTCTGGTATTGGAATGTCCCAGAGCACAGCCATGATAGAAGCACAAAATCACTGGTTCCACAGGCTGTGGACCTGTTCACAATAAACGCCGCCCACCCCTCCACCCCATACCCCACCAGACCTACCCAGAGCAAATTCTTGGGCACTGGGGGGGCTGATCATCAAGTTCAGAAAAGGGACATCCCGCCAAAGCACAAGCGATAGCCCTTAGCAGAGTGCCCTACAGAATAGAATTTCCAGGCTTGGGTCACATCCCATCTCCCGAAACTCAGCCTCCACCGATCCTCACGTAACAACAATATGTTAGTACCAAGAACGTCTTGTGTAAAATGGGCCGTAGTTACACCAGTGTAACTTGGCCTAAAAATGTTTTCCAAATCACCTCGGTGTCCATTTCCCCCCACTGGTGGAAGGGTGGGGGAAATGGTGTGCCCTGCACCCTAGAAAGGACTTGGCTTCAGTAGAGGGAGGACTGTGTTTGCAGTGCCCTGCCCTGGAACTTCCACCTGGAGACGCAGTTTTAACTTGTGGCCAGAGCCCAGAGTGCCATAAGAACCCTGCTGGCCCAGCCTGTCAGGACAAGCCCTGTTCTTGGATGATGAGAAAAGGCAGATAAGAGCACCTGATTTACTTCCTCTATGCCAGTCAATATTTTCTATCCTTCTCTCACATTTCCTCTCTTATTTAGACATTCCCAGTCCTTGGGGGAAGTTTTCTGTGCCTCTCATCATTTTCGATGCTTCTCTCTGACCCTGTCCATTTCATTGGGCTGTCAAATGCACAAGGTAAACTAACAAATATAAATAGAGAATTCTTGCTCCTCGATCTCTAAGATTCCTATAATTGACCGAGGATAGCATCCCTTTAAGAGGCACAGGGTCAAGGGAGGAAGAGTCAGTGAGGCAGAAACACGGAGTAAGCCTGCCCAAGACAGGAAGAGCTGCGGAGGAGAAGGCTCTAGCACCAGAAGGCTCTGGCTCGTCCTAGGTCAGCTTCATGCAGATGAACGTGCTTTAAAAAAGGAAACCGATGTTGATTGGAGGAGGATAGGAGATGAATGACAAATAGACAACAGCACTAAAGCCAATCTGCCTTACCATGAAGCACGTTCACACAGGATTCTAGCCTCTGCTGGCATCTGCTTTGATCACAGGCATTTGGATAATGAGACTTGTGTCTGGCAGGCACCCTGTGCACTTACACTACATAGGAGAGGAATGCTCTAAGAGACAAAAGGTCTTTCTCTGTGGCTCTACATGCTGCCGTGCAACCAATAATCTAAGATGGTTCTCTGGGCCAGCAAGCTGAGGTCAATTCTCTACTTTGCCTTCACCTTTCAGGAATCACACCTTTCCTTTTTGCCTAATCTAGTTAATTATCTATTTTTAGATTTCTCCCAATTCCACCTCTCAGCATATCTGGACACCCTGTAACAACACACAATTAAAAGGAAACCAAACACTCTAAATTAGGCAGCACACCAGCAGAGATCTTTTCCCCTCAGTTCCTGCCAGAGATTAGCACTGCAATAAAATTTGTTTAGTAAATTTGACTTTGTGCAACACATTCTCAACAAGAAGAACAGGAGTACTTGTGGTACCTTAGAGACTAACAAATTTATTTGAGCATAAGCTTTCGTGGACTACAGCCCACTTCTTCGGATGCATAGAATGGAACATATATTGAGGATATATATACACATACAGAGAGCATGAAAAAGTAGGAGTTGTCTTACCAACTCTGAGAGGCCAATTAAGTAAGAGGGAAAAAAAACTCTCAACAAGGTGATTCGTTTGTCTCAGGGAGTACTATGCTGTGATTAAGAATGTGGATGATTGCCTAGAATGTCTTAGAGAATCTAGACGCTCTCCTGACAGTGCACAAACAGTTTTAATCATTTAATGAATGATGGTTAAATATATCATCTGTCATTCTGAACTCCTTGTATGTTAAGCGACAGGTGCGAAATGTTAGCGGTATGAAAAGACTTCCATCTCTCCTCCGTATGGAGAAGGCTAGGACTACTTAAAGAGAGCATGTGATATAGGTATATAAAATAACGAATGGTCTAGAGAATGTACTATTCACTATTTTATATGTCTAGACCATTCGTTATTTTATATACTTATATCACATCCTCTCATTTGTCTCTATGTCAAGAGTGCTATCCTCTTCAATGTCTCTGCCATATGGTAGTCTTTCCATGCCTCTAAACATCAGGTTACTGCATACAGTATTCAGAGGAGAGACTTGGTCACTTGAGATGCTAGCTATGCCCCAAAGAAGTACTACAGTTACCACTTAACAGTATTATGTGAGGACAGTAAGAGAGAAAATAATGAAGGAGAAAGATTCATAGATTCATAGATTCTAGGACTGGAAGGGACCTCAAGAGGTCATCGAGTCCAGTCCCCTGCCCGCATGGCAGGACCAAATACCATCTAGACCATCCCTGATAGACATTTATCTAACCTATTCTATTATCAGAGGCAGTACCACTAATCTCCAACCACATATAGAGAATGCTAGCAACAAAACTGCTATGGGAGGATAGGCTGGACAACCCTGGAGGAAGGGCCTGTAGGTTTCACCACAAGAGGAACTCTTCAGATACCTTGTAGGCTGATGATAATCAGGTGGGCACAGAAAACCTCAAGAAAAAGAATGCTCATCGGAAAGTAAAGAACAGAACTGGAATATGGCACATTCTTCTCTTTCCATTTCGGTATGAAGAGACTTCCTCTATAGTGCCTGGCAATGTTATAGAAATAACTTGCTCCCCAAAATGGGTGTAATTTTCAAAAGTAAATTTGAATGTCCATGAAACCCCTATAGCTAGAGGCACTGAGCACTTTATGCCATGGGATTTCCCAGCAGTCACTGGAACTCTACCACCACCACCCCGGGATACCTGAATGTGACAAGTCAAAGGTTTCTGGCATGAACTGAAGTAATCTCTGGTAGCTCCATTTTTAGTAAATGTTAACATGGCATTGACACTCTGCCAAGGGTCTTCTGCACCAATTAGTCCAGCCCTGATCTGGATTAAATTTTTTAAAAAAGATACAACTTTTAGACCTATGCAAGGGTCTTACTGAATGCAGGGAGAGTTTGGCAACAGCCTCCCCTTGCATTGTTTCTCAGTGAGCAAGGCCTATAGAACATGGAAAATAAACTAGCCACCTTTGCAAGGCTGATCTTGCTGTCAATCACTCCAAGTCTGGAAGCCAGATCAGTTGTCCCATAAGCTTGGTGAGGATTTAGAGTCCATAAAAAAAATTAACTAACATAACTTTTATCTGCAGAGAGACCTTGCTGACAGGCTCCAGTGTTGTCAAGGCTTCATGCTTCATTCTAATGAGACAGCATTTTACAGTGCGGTTATTCTCTTTTTCTTTTAGTGTGTTTGCAAGTTAAATTAGTTATAAGTAGTAGGAAAGCATTATACCTGAAGGTGGATACACTGTGTCTGATCAGCTGTGGACTTGGGATAAACAGCTGATAATAATTACCGGGGGAAATTCAGTCAACCAGTGTTAGGAAAGGTTATCAAGCTTTCGTGTTATATACGGTCAGTATACAGTATGGGGAAACAAAGCTGATGGGCCTGATTTCTGCTCTCACGTTCATGTAACCCCACTGACCTCCCTGGAGTTAATCCCAATTCACACCAGTGTGAGAGCAGAATTAGTTACTACGTATAGATACAACATCTACTATTTGATCAATAGCTGTGAGAGTGCTAAAAGTAAAGGGCCATTCTGCAAAGCTAGAGTAAGTAAGGTTGCATAGGGGAGCCATTTTAGAGTTAGGGAAATAGCACCCGTCCCCTCGTTAGTTGCTGAAAGACACCACATCAACACAGCTGCTTTAGCAGTGGCTGGTGTCCCATCCCCTACATGGAACAGCCGAGTATCCACTGCCTTGCTTCTTGCATAGGCATTTACACTTGTTTTAAGTGGATATGAAATGGGACCACGTCAGAATGCCTGTGTTTTGCACCCATTTTGCACAGGTATAAATGATCACACAAAGGAGCAGGGCAGAAGAGACACGATCAAATCAGTCCCCGATCGCTCTGCCGTCGACTCCGGAACTCCACCGCGGCGAGAGGCGGAAGCGGAGTCAACGGGGGAGCGGCAGCGGTCGACTCGCCGCCGTCCTCATGGCCAGGTAAATTGACCTAAGATACGCCGACTTCAGCTTATCTTAGGTCGACCCCCCCGCCCCGCCACCACCACCAAGTGTAAACATAGCCCCAGAGGCTTTGCTAAGCAGGTCCACTTTGCCAGGTATCCATTCATTACGCTGCAAAGACCTCTCCACATTGACGTGTAGTGACCATGGAACACTGGTGCAGGGGGTGTCCCTATGCAACCTCTGGGACCTTCCTCCCACTATGGTTCCACTGCACTTGGGGCCTTACCACGTCCATGGGAGAGAAAAATTTGGGACATGCACACCCACATCCACACAAATAGACACTATTTACATTGGGGAGGTACACAGCACTTTCTCCTGAAAGGAATTTACAATCTAAACAATACTCACCAATATATCTTTTGAACATTGCTGCTTTCCCAGCCAACACTCAAATCGTGTGGCTCTCTGTTCTCAGTAGCCATTCCCCACCACCATCACCACCCCAATTACAATGATACTGATTACATCTTGGGGCTTGTCTACGCTGACACTTTACAGCGCTGCAACTTACTCACTCATTCATGGGTGTGAAACCCCCCCCCCGAGCGCTGCAAGTTTCAGCGCTGTAAAGTACCAGTGTAGACAGTGCACCAGCGCTGGGCGCTACTCCTCTTGTGGAGGTGGGGTTTTTATAGCGCCGGCTGGTGCCGCGACTACATAGCCATGTTAGTTGCTAGTGAAGAAATACCCTTGGGAAATGGCACACTTTATACTTTTTTTCTTTGCTGCTGGTAAGAATTATTCTGTAACACGATTATGTGAAATGCTGGTGACATATGGGTAATTACAAATAAAATTAAACCCCTGGAATGAGAGCATTATTGGTGATCATCATTTATATTGGGTGAGGTTAGCTAAGCAAAACATGTACACACACACACACACACACACACACACACAACCCCATGCATCTGAATTAATCCACGGTGTATATCCTGGGTAACAGAAAGCCCCCTGAAGAGATCTGTACATGTCAGTCTGAAATCTCTACATGTATACAAAAAGTGACTGTCTCTCTCAGGACAGCAGCTTCCCTTGCTAAGGAAGCCTTTTTAGTTATCTTTATACGGAGAAAGAAAAGCAGAGCGAAATCAAAACTAATGGGCCCCAATCCTGCAGTCTCTCTCAGGTAAAACCCCAGGGATTTGGCCCTACTGAATTAGGTCTTCAGCAAACGAGCTACAGTAGCGTCCTGAATGATCAATAATATGAAACAACCATTTTTACTTCTTTCCAGAAAAGAGCATTACGAAGGAATACAGCAGGCAAGAGCGAGTCCAACCCCCAACGTATTGCAGGGATACGCTTAATACTATATATGTAGATATTGTAGCTATGTTTCATTTAGGATTAAATGGCAAGTACTGTTTGATATAAATATTTAGTGCAATTTTGTATGTCTATATTTTATGCACACAAATGCTCACTTCATCAAAATAGGGACATTGCAGTCTCCGATAAACAAGGCAAATCTCCGTGGGGGCTAACATTTTCTTTTTAAAAGGATCCTTTAAACAAAAACATTTATGGATATCATCTTTTTCAAAAGTTTATGGCCCCAGCTATGCTCCTCTTGAACTTACTGTTTGTAACTTTTACCCTTTGGATTATATATAGGATCCAAAATTGCACTAAATATTGATATGGGTTTGGGGGAGGGAGAGAGAGAAACAGAATAGGATAAATTATAATACATATAATGCACAGTGGCACATGGACAGAGACTACATAATGATGCCCGGATACTGCATGACATTTATCTACATGGGGCAAGACAGTGATAAACCTTGCCTTTGGTGTACACACACAGTTACTAGACATTTTCTTTTAAAAATCAAGGGATTCGTCATTCATGCAATAAATTCGTTACATTATTTGCATGTTGGGAAGGTTTTCATTCTGGGATCTGTTACTGGAAGCTCAACCCAATTCAACTCCATCCTCTCGTGTTTAAAGCTCCTTACCTCTAAGCCCCTGTGGTGGGACCGGACTCCACTGAGAGATGACACAGGACTCCACTGAGAACCCATCAACCCCACTACTAGGACAATCTGCAAGCACTGCTGTCCTTCCACACTCTCGCTGAAGTCAGTGGAAACAGGAGTGCACTAGAACTGCATACAATGGTCATTTCAAATAAAATCACCACTCCCACCACCACAAAGGACTCCAAACATAAGCTTACCTATAGCTTTTAGAATAATTTAAGCACACATAATATTTACAGATAATATTAACAGGGAGGAGAGGCGGTCTTGTGATTGCAGTACAGAGCCGGGAGGCAAGGCTGCTGGGTTCTACTCCTAGCTCCGACACAAACTGACTGCCCTTGGGCAAGTCACTTTACCTCTCCATTCCTCAGTGTCTGTCTGCAGAATGGGATAATGACAATATTCATCCACTCAGGGATATGATGAGGCTTAATTCATTGTTTGTAAAGGGACTTGAGATTATTGAATGGAGGATGCTATGCTAGTTACAGTGACAGAGTGTATACAGGTTTTCCTTTCCATTGTAAGCCCCCCCCCACTCCCTCCCATACAGCATCAGTGCAGCCAAAACCTTCCATAGCAAATGACCCACCATCATCCTGTTTTTACCACTTAACAGGCTACCTAAATCATAGATGATATCAAAAGATTTTCCTCTCTAAGTCACTCATTCAAATCCAGCCAGGGTCAGTGACAACCCAGATGAATTACTCATTGCTACCTGGCACCTGTGAAATGAGTTTGTGGTTTCAGCCTGCTTTCCAGGGGACATGTGTTCACATCACATCAAATTAGCCCCACCATCGCTAGCTCCAACCGATCTCCTTGGAGGCAGTTTCAGCAGAGGCACCAAGGATTTAATGGACTCTAGGCAACTCAATCCACTACAGCTGGCTTCCAATGAGACTTCGGATGCGTCTACACTGGAGCTGGAAGCTGTGATTTGCAGCTCGAGGAGACATACCCACACTAGCTCTGATTGAGCTAGTGCCTAAAAATAGAAGGCAGCACCATTGACAAGAGCAGCTAATAACCCCGAGTACAATCCCATTCAAGACCCTAAGTATGTACCCAGGGCAGCTTGCCCCTCCCACTACCTCAGCTACACTTCTATTTTTAGCATGCTAGCTCCATCGGAGCTAGAACGGGTATGTCTGCTTCAGCTGGAAATTACACCCGCCAGCTCCAGTAGGCTAGGTCTACTCTGTAATCAGGACATCCAATTGGAACACATGCAGGCATTTCCGAGCGACCTTGCTAAAAACAGCAGTGTAGCCATGGTGGCACAGGCAGCAGCATTGGCTAACCGCCCGAGTATGTACCAGGGTTTCCGGGCAGGATTGTACCCAGGAGGTTAGCCCGTGCTGCTGTGGCTACATTGCTTTTGAAAATTTCACCTGAGTCCTCCAGCTTAGGGTCAAGGGATACTGGCAAGTGTCAGTTTTGGTGGGCGGTTGCAATGCTTCTGCCTCTGCCGCACCTGTTCTCTTTATAAACAAAAGATTCCAGTCCCCCAGGCTGTCAATCCAGCTGCTTTCACTAGCATTACCTTATTGGTTCTTAATTATCGTTTTAAGAAAGTAAACATTTTCAGGGACTTTTGAAAGAAAAAAAACGGCAATCAGTAGAAATATGGAACTTGAGGTATGGTCGCCACAGGCAGACAAACCACAACTGCAGTTGTCCTCAAATTTCCAATTTAAAAGTGTGTTATAGATATGCTTTTTTTTTTTTAAATCCTTTATTGACATCACTTTTCAAATAATTTCTGATCTCAGCTTCAGTTGTGCATCTCTTTTATCATACAGTTTGCGGCTTTTATTCTTTATTTAAAAAGACAAAATCAAGAAAGTTAATTACCCACGTCTCCTAATTTTGTTTTCGTCCCCCTACAAAAATAAAACTTCAAGCACTGGGTTCACTTGGTGCAGTATCACTGAAAGGCAGAAGTTGTGTGATCACCGCAATGGTTGTGGCAAGTCAGCAGAGGAACCCAGCACCTAGATACAATTATGCAAATAATGTTTCTATCCAGGTTTCTCCAGTTCACTTAGAAAAGAATAGTTTAAAGAAAAAGATGAAGTGGGAAAAAATTCAGCATTGATGACAAAGTAACTATCCAGGGACTTCCTTCTTTTTATTTCTGATGACATAACAGTAATGTTATTTTGCAAATAGCATGTGCATTGTAGGGATAGCAAAGACAGACACAAAATGGTCTGACCAAAGGTTAAAATGCAGAAGGTAACTCATGAAGAAATGCTAGTATCTATAGAGACATCCTTGCTATATATGAGAGAAAGGAATCAATACACATTTGTTGAATATATTTACTTGTTAATTATATTGCTGTTTGACAATGGTGAGAAAATAAGAAAAATCAGGATTGGAGCAGACAAATATGTATAATGAATGTATTCATAATACATCTCAACTCAAACTAAGAAATATTTACATTTTGTGTATGTATGAGAATAATGTATCTGTGTTTGTAAATATGTCTTTATAGAACATTTTACATTCATATTTATTATTGTAATATCGTGCATACCCAAATATTCATTCAGGTAGACTCCAGACTCAGTCCAATGTCCCGAAATTAACGAAAACATTTCAAAGCAATGAGCAAGCTCAATATTAATTGAGTACAGTATTTCTCACAAGCCGATTCTGGTGTGTATCACACACACACACACACACACACATACACACACACTCAGTATATCATATTAACAGTCCTAAAGTTTGCTTCAGAAAACTGTCCTATTCAATATTATCTAATTCCCCCCCCCCCCACTCGCAGCATTACATTATCCTGCAAACACATACAGCATACTGTACTTAATGGATTTAGCTTAGTTATCTAAGCTCAGTCAGTTCAAGCCAGCATCTTTGTTTTAAACCATATCAAATTTAAAATTTTAAAATAAAATAGGCCAGAAACACACAATCTGTGATTAAAAGAAAACCCCAATGATAAAGATGTACATTTGAGAAGGTATCAGGGTTTCAAAATCCAAATTAAAACCTACATTGATGCTTATTTGCCATTTTTCCTGGTCAAGGTTGTCACGGTATATACACATACTTTCTTTTTGTCCATGCTATCTGTCAGCACAGAAGTCAACATTATATAGACAAATATTTGTCTCTCATTCAAAGCAATAAAACAAGACGACATATGGAATTAGATAAGATAAACACTCACCCTACCCAAGGCTTCTGCTTTAAATATGATCAGCTCTCAAACAAGATTTTTAAGAGAACTAGGGGAAAAAATTGCAGAGAGAGCAGTCCCCAGCGTTGCACCTAGCTTACCTTTCAGAGCCATATTCTCTGCTGCAGGAGGGTCAAGCAGAGGGCTAAGAATTTACATATATAATTTGCTGTATAAACACCAGCGGTGGTTAGCACCTTACCGTAGAGAGTGTTTCTTGTTATCTGTCCCCCCATAGTACTGCGCAAGGTGGCTGGCTACCTTGCAGTCCCTTTCTCACTGAGCAGTGATGTAGAAGTCGGCACATTCAGTCATTATCAGCATGCACAGGCACAGACACACACCGGCTTAGCGACTCCCAATAAGTGCATACATAACATCCGTACACCACAGAATGCTGCTCACCCTTTCAAGCAGCCTCCACCCACTCTCAGATCCTCCCTGCCTCAGCACAAGCAGTGGGATCTGTCATGTTTATTTACATAAGGAGGAGGAGACTTGGAGTCTTCCTGAAATAGCCAGGGAGCTCAAAGCATTTTCTATAGATACAACATCCCTCCCCACCCCCTCACCTCACTGCAACCTGAAGAAACACAATTACAATTAAAGCCACACTGTACAAACATTTGCAGGGGGGGGGGGGGGCTGTTTTTCATTTTTAAACACTCCAGCCATGGACCTTGCTTCAGATAAATCTTTTAGGAAGAATGCAGAATGCTACAACAGGTTTCCGCTGATGGAGGTGGCTGCTTGCCTAGATATAAACCCAGCGGTACCCTGCTTCTAAGCAACCTCCGGAACAAAGCACTAGAGACTTTGCCAACTTAATTGCAAATATCAAAACAGATTTATTTATAAATCAAAAAAAGTTTGGCCATCACAAACTCTCTTTCCCTCCCCTTATATGTGTTTTACTGTCTTCCAGCACGTAGTCCTGGCATAGATTTGTATGATTAAAAAAAAAAAGTTACTACCAGACATCACCACACCAGATTCTTCGAATGGCCTCTCCCGGTTAATTATTAGTTATTTAATAGCAAGGTAGAAGTGCTTGAAATGCAGAACGGTTCACCGCCGACTATAACTGTAAAAACATTACCCCCCGTAAACTCCTTTGTGATAGGATTGCACGCTCAGCTCAGATACAATGCTTCCTGCTCTCCAGGCCATTACCTCCGCTGATTGATTACGGCAAGCATTATTAAAAGCCCTGGGACACAGAGACAGGTTTATGGAGGTGTTTAGAGACTGGGGGTGGGGAGTGTTCATTGACCACTGGCCTCCTCTCTCCCCCTTGACGTTGATGCAAGAGCCTTCTCCTTTGTTGCTCCTCTGTAGAACACTCCCCCCTGAATCTCTCCAACCCACCAATTCTCCAGCTGACTGCATGGGAAAGGGAGTCAGGAACTCCCTCTCCCTCCTAATCCTGGCTTTGTCTCCAGGTTCTTCCATAGCTCCGGGCAGCTCCTGTAATCTTACTGTCTCCATTCACATCTGTACAATGGGAATTCATATTTACCTTGCCACAGGGTTGTAAGGGTTATTGCTTGGCCCTTTTGAAAAATCAGGCAGTGTGTGAGACAATTCTTGGGGCACCCAGGACTCTGAGTCACCTCGTTACCCACTGCCTCCAGCGTGAGGGAGTCTTGCCTGTGCCTAGCTGGGTGTGAGCTCCCGAACACCACCGGCCTTTCAGCCACTCAAGCACTCTCCTCTGGGCTATGCCAACCCTGTCTTCACCTTGCATGTTCAAATAGGTGCACCCCCATCCCCAAGTCCCCTTGAAGCATTCGCCTGTGATATCCAGCCGCTGACTCTGCCTACGCTCAGAAATCCCAGATCCTCTGCTCCCAAAGGAGCAGTGAACCCCACTTTACTGATTTTACCTTAAATCACCG
Organism: Malaclemys terrapin pileata; assembly: GCF_027887155.1. NCBI lineage: Eukaryota > Metazoa > Chordata > Testudines > Emydidae > Malaclemys > Malaclemys terrapin. The sequence continues at coordinate 123,218,798 of NC_071511.1, forward strand.
CTCCTTTAGAACACACAATACAACAAACAAAGGTTTATTTAAGAAAGGGAAGAGATTATGCTAGAAACAAGAGGGAGTGATGGAAACAAATGGTTGCCATAACAAAATCGTAAAACGCAAACCTGGATCTACACTTATTAACGGTAACCTTTCCTCCCCCCACCCAAAGTTCAACCTGTTGCAGAGCTGACTGCCTTCCCCGCAGCCAGGATCCAATCTTTCATGAGAACATCCCTGCTCCCCAAGATATCATCTCAGTGAAAGGAGACAGAGTACCTTTCCTCACCCTCTGTTATACTGAAACAGTCTTTTGTCTTTGTTCATAGGCAGGGTGGCTCTCTGTCTGTTGTAATGTTCCCTTTATTTTAACCTCCAAGTGGTTTTGATTGCTTGTAGTGGTCTCTGATGTTTTTCCATTGATAGTCTTGGGATGGAGCAAGGCTGGACAACTGAACCTTGCATTGCATCACCGGCTAACCAGAGCAGGGTAACGACTCCCTCCTGCCTGACTGGGCAATCACTGAGACATATCTGCTGGACACTAACTTTCACTCCAAGTCCATAGAGAAGACTTTCAGTATAAATACAGGTTTCAGAGTAGCAGCCGTGTTAGTCTGTATCCGCAAAAAGAAGAACAGGAGTACTTGTGGCACCTTAGAGACTAACAAATTTATTAGAGCATAAGCTTTCGTGGACTACATCCGAAGAAGTGGGCTGTAGTCCACGAAAGCTTATGCTCTAATAAATTTGTTAGTCTCTAAGGTGCCACAAGTCCTCCTGTTCTTCTTTTTGAGAATAAATACATTATTCCTTAAATATTACCCATGCATTCATTGCTCAGTGATTACAAATTTTGACAAGTTAGGAGCTTTCTGTAGATACCTGCATGACACATTTGGTGTCGTGAGTTTGTCAGGTCTGAGATGAGAGTTGTTTACAAAGAACTGGGGACCCTTTGGCACGGAGTCTCTGTGTCACAACGTGTTTGTAGAATTGCTCTGTAAATGAAACGTGCTGTGTGCTAATATTTCAGGCTTGCCAGAACGATTGACACCTCACACAGCTACTAACCAGGGGCCCGGCTGTTATCTATTAGCAGAGCCCCAACTAGTGACTGGACTCACTCTGCCCGTCATCAGAGCTGAGACTTATACAGTAGTCCATGGGCAGGAGAGCCAAAAGGGAGCTTTACCCTGGATGAGCCAGCAGGGTCTGTCCTGCCCTCCTCCCTGCTGGAAATCACAGGCTGCCGAGCTTACAACAGCTTCTTGGCAGTAGAGTGGCCTGTGGTGCATGAGAAGCTTTTCTGTTAATTGTATTTATTTCTCCAGATGATGCTTCGTTTATAGCAGTAACAAAAGAACAAACCCACAGCAGCACTGTCTGCTGGGCTAGCTGAAGGCTTTAGCTTTGGGAGCATCATAGCATCACAGGAGTTAGGAATGGAAAATACCTCTTAGCTTTAACAAGTCCATCTCCCTGGCCATGTTCCCTCTAGCACATGTCTCTCGGCCTTGTCCCAAGCAATGGGGTTTCCACCACCTCCACTGGGGTGAATGGACTCATTATTCTGCTCCCAGAGAAGTTTGTAGCAGATAGGATCAGACTTATTCTGCAGCTTCATACATCTCAGTCTCAGGAAGGAAGGTTTTCCTGACATTCAGACTAAATTTTTCCCTTTCTTAATTGCATCATATTACTGTTAGTTCTACCGCCCCACACATTACTGTTATAGGACCTGATCCGGATAGGTGATGAGCATCTGTCAGGAGCATAAATGCTAAGTAATTCCCCACTAGCCATTGCTAAGGCCAATTATAAACATTTAACCCTTAACCCAGCCTCAATCAATCAATTCCTTCACCTCCAGGGTGCTCTTCCCTGAACTCCCCACAATTTGTCATATGTTTCTGGTAATGTCCTTTGCAGATACGAGCGTACTATTCCAGTTGGGGTCAAACCAGACCCCTGGAGAGAGGGAGTATTACCTATCCGCCCCTCTGCCATGATGCCTCTGCACTGGTAGCTCAAAATAGCATTGACCTTTCTATTGCAGGCATATCACGTTGCAACTTATTTCTAATTTGTGGTTCACTATCACCCATGCGTCTCTTTCAGCCATTGCTAATTCCTGGGTGTCTCCTTCCTACTTATTATCTGTGTTTTGCATTATTTTTCTGCAGATGTATTAACCACATGCTTCCAAGCCAACTCCCCATTTTGTAATTTCCTAACTTTCTAATCTTTGGGCCCCTCATATTATTTCTCTGTCCCCACTGATATTTGCAACTCCTCCCACTTTAGCATCATCTGCAAGTATCAATAACATGCTATTTACTTCCTCTTCTCAATTACCAAAGAAGGAATTAAGACTCGATGCAGCAAAGATCACTTAAGTACATAAGAGATCCCACCCCCTAAATCAATACCATACCATTTGTTAATAGCAGCTAGTTAATTTTCAGTTCAAGTGACAGTGACGTTATCCAAGCAGATTTGAATCTATTTTGAGTGTAACATATTGAGAGACACTATTGATGCTTTAAAATTCAAACATTATTTCATCTACCACTTTCCCCTCATCCATTTATGTATAATTCTCTCTCTCTCAAAACCCCCCAAAAAAAACAAACAAAAAAAACCCACACAGAAAAAAGCAATAGAGTCTAGCAAAGTCTTTTTTTAATGATTCCATGTTCTGATGGGGGCATTCACCTCACATTAGCTCTGGAGGGGTTAATATTGGCAAGAAAGGCTAATTAATCATAGGCCACACCCAGCAGGGAGCTAGGACACCACGAGGCTTAACTGGGGATGAAGCTCACCTGGCCAGAAATAGGTGGGGGCTTCTATCAAGCCGGGGAGCTGGCAACAGAGAAGGGGGGCTGCAGTGAGGAACCCTGCAGTCAGACTCCCTGATACAAGAGGGGAGAGTAGGAGCCTTTAATAGGCAGCTCTGGATGAACTCCCCTGGTGGACAGTTGCCAGGCTGCTGTATTAGACCCAAACCTTGGATCCCACGTGCTTTTAAGCCTCCTGAGTCCAAACAGAGACAGTGTCTGGGTGCTAAGTCTGGCCTTGCAAGCACATTCCCAGTGTACAGACTACCATACTGGTACCCCATTGTTGGGATGTGTGACCCTGTGGTCTAGTTGTCTTAGGCCCAGATCTGTGCTGACCATCCCCAAGTCCCCCCAGTAGCATAAGCACACCCTCTCTGTGAAACTCCACTTGCAGCTCCAGTTCATTTGCAAATTTGACACCATCAGATCAGGATTAAACAAAGACTGTGAATGGCTATCCAACTACAGAAGCAGTTTCTCCTCCCTTAGTGTTCACACTTCAACTGCTAGCAGAGCACCTCGCCCTCCCTGATTGAACTAACCTCGTTATCTCCATACTGATTTATACCTGCCTCTGGAAATTTCCATTGCTTGCATCTGAAGAAGTGAGGTTCTTACCCACGAAAGCTTATGCTCCCAATACTTCTGTTAGTCTTAAAGGTGCCACAGGACCCTCTGCTGCTTTCCACTTGCATAGGCACTCTGGGTTGAGTTCAATCTCTTGGGGACTTTGTAACAGTTAAATTAAATAGCGCAGATTTTGCAAAGGCACTTCTGAACCACACACACTCTGCTCAGCCAAAGCACAAGAGATATACAGATCTATGGAAAAAAGAAAACATCTGCTCACAAGACCCTCCCTAATTTTCCTCACCACTCCTGAGATCCCTTTGGGGGGATAGTGTTCATCAGGGAGTTTAGGATTCTTCTGCAACTCATCTCCTTCCCAGCCTTCTCCTCTTGTTCTGGTCTGGTCGTTTCTCGTTAGAAAGAGTCCCATTTTAACAGATTCTAAACCTTGTCTCTTCCGATCCTTTCCCATTCTCCAACCCTGTGTGTGTGTTACCATGGATAAGAGTTATTAGCAAGTCCAAGTCTTTGGCAGGTAGTCTCCATTGTCCTGCCGGTTGAGGCCTTGGCTCTGTTTGTGTCCCCCTAGAACAGGGACAGGACAAAACAAAACAGGACTCGTATGGTTTGTTATGATTGAATTAAGTATCGGGGGAGCCATGTTAGTCTGTACCCACAAAAACCCAACAAGGAGTCCAGTGGCACCTTAAAGACTAACAGATTTAGTTGGGCATAAGGTTTCATAGGTAAAAACCCCACTTCTTCAGATGCACCTGAAGAAGTGGGGATTTTTACCCACGAAAGCTTATGCCCAAATAAATCTGTTAGTCTAAGGTCACACCAGACTCTTCGTTGTTTTTATGATTGAACTATCTACAACTAATGTCTGCCTTCCTGAAGATGTGTAAAAAAAATACCCCAGAGTTAAGTTAATTCTTTGCACCTATGTAGCAGACAGCATAATAGGAATCAAATGGACAGAGGCATACATCACACTCATAAAAAGTAATACAGTTGAGATCTCCCACATTCTTCACAGAGGGTCGTCAAAAGGGTAGAACTGGCCCTGAGCTGGTCATATAATCTTTAAATCATCACCCAGCCCAGGGTATAATCATGATTCTTCCAAGCCTGACAGTTGGATTCTTGGGGGTGACATCAAGGGAGGCAGAAAACAGTAAGCAAGTCGGGGTTTGGCGCATACTCAGCCATGGGGAGCCTTGAAAAGATGGCATGGCCTGAAGAAGGATCTCCTGGCACTACACCTCTTGGCAATGATTACATAGCTGTCATGTTGTGACCACTGTTTATTATACTGTCCAGTAGCATCTCATTGTTTCCTTGTGCTCCCCCATCTGTGTATTGCATCCACTTCTTGGCTTTCATCTTATTCAGAGGTTGTATGCTCTTCATGGAAGGGGCCACCTCTTTGTTATGTGTATGTAGAAATGATTAACATTAATAGGACCCTATCCATGACAGGTGCCCCCAGGCACTATTGTAATAGTAATAATAAATAGCAATAATACCCCTCAGATAGCAACCTAAGGCTCCCCAATACGTTTCCTAGAACATTGCTACCAATTACCTGGTGGCAACAGATGTAGATCAGACCCATGTCCAGTATTGCAGGAATCCTGGTTTATACCTACAACCCAGAGGCTTTTGAGTACAACAGGGCCTGGATTTTGTTTGTTCAACAGCTGATGGGTGAATTTGGCCATTACAGACATAAACCAGCAGAATTACCCTCCATGAACAAGGATATAACAAATACAAATGTTGAGAGAATCCTCTGTGCATCGGAGGTGGCGTGGAAAGATGCACTGAGATGCTAAACAGGAGAAGGAGATGAGTGAGTTCTTGAGCCGGGCATCCCCGGTGGAGCAGAATGCAGATTAGAAATGCAGGCCAAAGCAGGGTTTGTGTATGGCTTGGATGTGTGGACATCCAGTCCAGGGGCACATACACCTAAAACTCTCCTGGGATCGGGTTTAATTTCAAACTCAGAACTGACATTTACCCTTTTACCAAAATTCACAAACAAGTTAGCACAAGTGAAAAAGAGCAACAGGAAGTCTCCCCTACTGGGGGTTCAACTCAATCCAATGGCCCTGGGCGTGGAGCCATCTCCTAAAACAGCCAATGCGTCGCCTTTCCTCTGAGCATCTGTGCAAAGGGAGGGGGTAACTGGATTGAAGGTAACCTCTTGATCCCTGCTGAACAAGTAGTTCCCCTGCATTCCCTCAAAAACCTACTTTTCTCAGAGAGGTGCCATCAGTGTCAGTAGAACAATCTGTACTTTAGCATATGGTCAGGAAGGTGACTAATGGCATCTCTACATGGGGGGTTAAACTAGTTTGATTTGATGTGCATTATTTAAGTAGCAGTACATAACCTGCAGTAATAGCGTGCACATGGGACAGCTGTGCCTTCTTTCCATTCGTATCATGTACACACGGCAGCATCTTGCTGCATACTAAGCATGTGACATTCTGGGGGGTATCCCATGGTACTTTGCTTCGGTGCTGAGCTGTGTGCATTCTGGGATTTTTCTTGCTGTGCATTGTGGGACACATAGCAGGAGCCAGGTGGATTAAAAATTCTAAAAATCCCAGGTTTCCGCTGTCTCTGCTCCATGGGCTAGAGCCATTTTCAAATTGGACCCAACAATGCTGACAACTGAGACTATGCAGTCTGCTTGGGCTGTATTTCAGCACCCAAAGATGGATGAATTGAGTTCTGGACTTTGCTCACAACTCTACCAAGCAGATATTGTGACAGCAGCGATAGTGGCGGAAGTGGGTCAAGGAAGGAGGAGGCCAACCAACCGATACTAGAGGAGAGGCTCCTAAACGCCATGCAGCACCGTTTCTGGGCTCAGGAAACCAACATCAATTGGTGGGAAAGGATCGATCATTCTGCAGACCGGAGATGACCAGCAGTGGTGAGAGGATATCAGGATGGAGAAGGCGTCCTTTTCGGAAATATGTGCTGAGCTAGCCCCGGAGCTGCAGAGACACCCTACCAACATGCCCATGGAAAGCAGGTTCCCACTACCATCTGCAAGCTGGCCACCCTCAAATGCCACTGGTCCATAGCCAACCAATTCCGTGGGAGGAGATTAACTGTTGGGGCTGTTGTCATGCAGGTGTGTGATGCCATGGAAAAGGTGCTGTTGCACCAGGTTAGAAAGCTTGGTAATACTGAGGTGATTATTGATAGCTTTACATGCATGGGGTTCCTGAACTGTATTGGGCAACCAATGGGACCCATGTGCCTATTATTTGCTGCCCTCCAGAGCTCAGGAGTATTTATCCACGGTACTCCAAGCATGCGTTGACCATCGTGGCAGGTTTGCAGATAATCACAGCATGGTCTGGAAGGGTCCATGATTCTAGGATCTTTCAAAACCGATTTGCCTTAATGGAGAAAGGACTGTTTGCCCCCAGGATCACTCTGGATATTAATGAGGTGGAGATTGCTCCAGCTATCCTAGGAGACATGGCTAATCCTCTGCTTCCCTGGTTAATGAAGCCATTCACAAGCTGCTTGGACGGAAGGAATGGTTTAACCACCGCCTCAGGAGCTGCAGAATGGCAGCAGAGTGTGCATTTGGCAGCACTGGTTGTGGAACAGGTTGGAAATTGAATTTAAAAATGTGCCCAAGATTATAGCAGCATGTTGTCTTTTGCACAGCATTTGTGAGAGTAAGGGAGAAAGCCTCAGCGATGGGTGGGAGGCTGAGGTGCAGACAGGGCCGGCACAACCCATTAGGCGACCTAGGCAGTCGCCTAGGGCGCTGCGATTTGGGGGGCGGCGACCGCGGCGGTATTTCCTCCGCCTCCGTGGGGGGGCGGCATTTCGGGGCGGGACCTTCCGCCACCTAGGGCGGTGGAAAAGCTGGCGGCGCTCCTGGGTGCAGAGACTTGCAAAGCAGTTTGAGCAGCCAGCAAGGCGCCAATACAAAATGGAAACAGCCAGAGCAATGCTGTCAGAGATGCCTATTGCTCTTGTTTTGAATCTCGGGCCTGAAGCAGTGCAGTTGTACACAGGGGCGGCTCTATGGATTTTGCTGCCCCAAGCACGGCAGTCAGGCAGCCTTCGGCGGCATGCCTGTGGGAGGTCCGCCGATCCCGCGCTTTCGGCGTACCCGCCGCCAAATTGCCGCCGAAATGGCGGGACCGGCAGACCTCCCGCAGGCATGCCGCCGAAGGCAGCCTGATTGCCGCCCCAGGCACGCGCTTGATGCATTTGCATTTGCGGATGAACTGAAGCTCAGCAGTTTTTAAAACTTCAGGACCAGACTCCAAAGAGAAACTGCCGAGCTTCAGTTCATCTGCAAATTTGACACCATCAGCTCAGGATTAAACAGACTGTGAATGGCTGACCAATGGCAGTTTCTCCTCCCTTGGTTTTCACACCTCAACTGCTAGAAGAGGGCCTCATCCTCCCTGATTGAACTAACCTCGTTATCTCCAGACTGATTCTTGCCTGCATATTTATACCTGCCCCTGGAAATTTCCACTACATGCATCCGACGAAGTGGGTATTCACCCACGAAAGCTTATGCTCCAGTACCTCTGTTAGTCTATAAGGTGCCACAGGACTCTTTGTCACTATATACTGTGAAGTTATTCACCAAGATGGTCCCCCCAGAAGTGCTGCAGGAGTAGAAGGAGTTTGTGAGCTATACCTGGGGGGGATGGCCCACAATGTCTGGCCCTCCACAAAAGATATTGAGCAATTTCTCAGCCTTCGATCCTGCTTTCTCCCTCCTAAAGCCCTTGAAAGTACAGAGAAAAATGCATAAAGTTCTGCAATGATTCTCTGAGCCATTAAGAGCTTTGCTACCATTTTGAAAACTTATATGGGAAGGCTGAGCAGACAGAGTGGGCCAAGGGAGAAAGAGAGAAAGGCAGGGGATGGGGGGACAGTTTCCTGCCTCACATCCCCCTCAAATGGCTGTGACCATGGGGCACCCAGAACAGATGCTAGCCCGGCAGCATACACAACAATACCAAACGGTACAGTTAGATGTTTACATGCAGAGATTCCCGTGAGAGACCAGCCATCTCAGTCCTGGCCTGGTTTAGGCTCGGATGCTGCATGGCAGGAATCATGCTCATTTTCTAGCTGGGCAGCTTCTGGGTCCTGAGTCCGGAAAAGATCCTGGCTGTCAGGGACAGCTCTTCACTGGCCTCCTCCTGTTCATCCTCCCACGAGTCTTGCTGTTCAGCCTCGGAAGCAGGCAGCAGGGTCCACAGCCTTCTTGGGTTGGGCGATACAGTAATGGATCAAAATTCTGTCCAGCTCCTCCAAAAATGGACAGGTCACATTTCCCCCGCTGGACTATTTTCTGACATCACTGGTGTACCTGTACATTCTCCTGAGCTGTTCGCTCTTTACCCTGCACTGGTTGGTGTCCCTGTTGTGACCCCTCACAGTCATCTGCTTAGCAATGGCCACAAAAAAATCTTTAAGCCGATGACTGGCCTCAAGAATAGGGTTGCCAGGTGTCTGGTTTCTGACTGGAAAGTCCAGTCAAAAAGGGGACCTGACTGTGTCCTGTCAGATCTACTGACCGGACACTCAAAGTCCGGTTACTGTGGGTGGGGGAGGCACCAGGTCCTCATTTGTGCCAGCCCCTACTCAGCCAGGGCTGCCTCTTACCTGCACCGGGCAGCTGCAGCGCCCAGCCCCAGCTCCGCAGGCGAGTCCCTCCCAACATGGGCGGGGGGGGGGGGGGAGAGAGAGGGGAAAAGCAGAGAGTGATGGGGGAGGGAGAAAGAGGAGTGAATGGGGGCCAGAGCCTTGGGGGGGAAGAGGTGTGACAGGGGTAGGGTCTCGGGTGAGTGAAGGGGTGGGGGAGGTTCCAGCACTCCTGCTGATATGTCCGGTTTTTAAATATTACCAAGTTGACAACCCTACTCAAGAGCTTCCTGCACCAACACCTCTCTCCAGACAAAATCCAAGGCCTCAGGTTGGCTCTAAATGCCTGCTCGAGATATGTTATAGGGCTTCTGGAGTAATATCACCGCAACGCTGATATAGTCAATTCCAGGAACAAATGGGCATATTCTGGCTCCATCTTTAAATGGAGGAGGGGACATCTGGTCAACGTGACACCAGAGCAGTGGAGGGCTGACAGGCAAACAGACCGGTCAGTAATGGTCACCTACAAAGCAGTGTGGGAAAGCACTTGGAGGAATGCCAAAGTAGTGTGCAGCAGCTGTGTGTGCACATGGACAATAGTCTGAGCTTAATTTGCATCAAATTTAGTTCCCTTTCAAAGAGGATTCCAGACTCTGCAAGCAATATGGAGTTAGCATGCCGCGTGTACGCAAGCGTTTTCAACATGGACTAATTTAACTTAGGACTTGTCTATATGGGGGTTTAAACTAGACTAAGTAAAAATAATACCTTCTTGCTCAGCGAATCAGCTCCCTGGGGCAAATCGGAGATAAATCATTGTTTAATTTGTGAAGCTAAGTGAATTCAGGGCAAAATATTTTTTTCTAGTATCTTCCTGGCAGATTTCAAGGCTAATATCCTGTTTGTCTCTTGCATAGATTTTTCCTGATATCTGTGCCTTACACATAGGAAATACGGAATTTGCTCTAGGATCTACCAAATGCCGCTGACAGGAAAAAGTTGCTTTTGACATGAAAGTGCACAAGAAAGAATTTATTTTTAAAGTTAGAGAGCGGTAGCATGATCTAGCGGACTGAAAACAAGGATTGGAACTAGGAACTCTAGATTCTTACCCCTAATTTGATGTCTAGTTGCTAAGGCCTTGCCCAAGGCCCTTAATCTTTGTGCCTCAGGTTTTCCCATATGTAATATAGGGATAACAATAGTGACCTGACAAAGGTATTATGAAAATTGGTAATGTTTGTGCAGCAGTTTGGAAATATAAAGCGCTAGTAAATACTAGGTATTATTACCACGACCTATTTCTGGCTCCGCACAATTTAAAAGCCCAAAACCAAGGAAATTCAGATTTCAGCTGGAGTTCTTTAATAAAAAGTGTAACCATTCATGCCTAGGAACTTCAGCACTATAATTGCTACTCAACTGTGGTGGTACCTACCTGTATTCACAACAGAGTGTGTTAAGAATAGGAAACCTTTACTCTAAATAGCCTCTTGCCAGTTGCACTTGGTGTAAGTCAGTTTCATTGGTTTGTGTGATAGAAATGGGCTGTGTCACAGCTGCAAACATTTGTCTCTCAATAGAACAGTGAAGACAATAACAGGGTTTTTTATTTTAACATTTTCCTGGGTGCACAAATCGATTGGGGGAAAGGATGCTGCCCCGCAGGAAAAAAAAAAAACAAAAAAAACAGGCTTTTTACACAGTACACGTTCAAAACCACCAGGGAATCTGACAGTACGATAGTATATATTACTGCAAGTGATCTCTCTCCTGCCATCCATCTCCACCCTCTGACAGACAGAGGTTAGGGACACCATTCCTTACCCGTCCTGGCTAATAGCCATTAATGGACTTAACCACCATGAATTTATCCAGTTCTCTTTTAAATGCAGTTATAGTCCTAGCCTTCACAACCTCCTCAGGTAAGGAGTTCCACAAGTTGACTGTGCGCTGCGTGAAGAAGAACTTCCTTTTATTTGTTTTAAACCCACCACTGAAATGCTACCTTCTCTGTGGTGAACCATGACAGTCATTCTGTTTCAGCCACCTAAATACCTCTCAAGTATTTAGGAAGGAAAAGCAAGGATAAAAGCTTCAATTGAAACCACAGGAGGAATTTTAGTTATCTAGTAGCAGCTGAGTTGGAAAATAACCAGGGCACCAAAACTAACAATCCTACTCTTGTGGAAAATGTCATGGAGTTTTCAGTGATAAAAGTATTAGAGCCAACATGGAGAAATTCTATATTAGGCTTCACCTTTACAGATAAAGAGGAATTCATCTTAGAACTAAAAATCAGTGGTTGCTTAAGAGCAAGTGACCATGACTTGATTACATTTGTTGTTACGTGCAGACAGAATAAAGGAGCCAATACTTTAAAGGAACCAATTTCACATAGCTGAACACAATAATACGTCAAATCAGCTGGGAGAAAGACTTTAAACACAAAAATGTGAATAATTGGGAACTGTTTAAGACAGTTGTCTCCAACATTTTTACTCACAAGATCATTTTTTGAATTTAAGTGCAACCCAGGATCTACCCCGCCTCTTCCCCGAGGCCCCACACCACTCACTCCATCCCCCCTCCCTCCGTTGCTCGCTCTCCCCCACCCTCACTCACTTTCATCAGGCTGGGGCAGAGGGTTGGGGTGCGGGAGGGGTGCAAGCTCTGGGAGGGAGTTTGGGTGCAGGAGGGGGGCTCTGGACTGGGGCATAGAAGGGAGTCTGGGTGCAGGCTCCAGGAGGGAGCTCAGGGCTGGGGCAGGGGGGTTGGGGTGCAGGCTCCCGCCAGGTGGTGCTTACCTTAGGTGGCTCCCAGTCAGTGGCACAGTGGGACTAAGGCAGGCTCCCTGCCTTCCCCGGCCCCACACGGCTCCCGGAAGCAGCCAGCAAGTTCCTGCGACCCCGGGGGGGGGTGCACGTGGTTCCACGTGCTACCTCTCCCTGCAGGCACCGCCCCCGCAGCTCCCATTGGCCGCAGTTCCCCATTCCATGGGAGCTGCGGGAGAGTGCCTGCAGGTAAGAGCAGCAAGTCAAGAACCCCTGCTGTCCCCGCCCAGAGGCTGCAGGGACGTGCTGGCTGCTTCCGGGAGCAGCGCAGAGCCAGGGCAGGCAGCCTGCCTTAGCCCCGCTGCACCGCCAGACTTTTAGCACTTGGAGATCGTGATCGAGTGTTAGAGGCTCCAGGATCAACCAGTCGATCACGATTTACCAGTTGATGACCGCTGGTTTAAGAACATTTTAGTAGATGTACAAAAAAGCCACAATGGAGAATGAAAGCTACCCTGGTTAAAAAACTAACTTGGCTTAGAGGGAAAAATCAAGTAGTATAAATAAAGCAATCTACAGCAAATGGATAAAAGGGGAAGATGATAGCAACAAATATCAATTAGATGCAAGGAATTGTAAAAAAAAAAACTGATAAGGGAAACAAAAGCACAAGGGGAAATCTATAGGCAGCAGAATCAAGGACTATTAGAAAGAATTTCTTATATATTAGGAGCTAGAGCTGGCTGTAACTCAGGAGGATTGATTTGCAAGAAACTTCTGCAATTTGCTTTAGTTCTGAATTGGAACAAAAGTGTTACCAAAATTTCTCACCAATCGAAGATCCTCTGAAAATTGTGTTTTGGAAATACTGAAATACAGTTGCTCCCCAAAAGGAAATATGTCAAACTATCATTCTTACCAGTTTCACCGCTGCTATTTACTGAATAACAGTTTTAAGTCAACAGATCAAAATATCTTGTATCCAAGAGTATTAAAAGAGGTGTCCCAGGAGCTCTCTGGACCATTAATGTTGATTTTCAGTAAGTCTTGGAGTACTGGAGAAGTTCCAGAGGTCTGGAAGAAAGCTAATGTTGTGCCAATATTTAAAGGGGTAAACAGGATGACCCAGGTAATTAGATCTGCCAGCCCAACATTAATCCCAGGCAAAATAATGGAGCGCTGATACAGGACTCGATTAATAAAAAAAATTAAAAGCAGGTAATATAATCAATGCCAATCAGCATGGGTTTATAGAACATAGATCTTGTCAAACTATTTGATGAGATTATAACTTTGGTTGATAAAGATAATATAAATGTTTAATTGTGTTACATAAATACTAAGTCATTTGACTTGGTACCACACAATGTTTTGATTAAAAAACTAGAACAATGCAAAAATCAACATGGCACATATGTTAAATGGATTAAAACTGGCTAACTGATAGGTATCAAAATGCAATTGTAAATGGGGACTCGTCATTGAGGGACGGTGACACTAGCCTCTGTTTGCCAGAAGCTGGGAATGAGCGACAGGGAATGGATCACTTGATGATTACCTGTTCTGTTCATTGCTTTGGGGGGGGTGGGAGAAGGCACCTGGCACTGGCCACTGTCGGAAGACAGGATACTCGGCTAGATGGACTTTTGGTTTGACCGAACATGGCCGTTCTTATGAGTGGGTGTGTTTCTAGTTGGGCCTGGCTGCAAGCAGTTCTTGGGCCTCATGCTATTTAACATTTTTATCAATTACCTGGAAGAAAATAGAAAATCATCACTGATAAAGTTTGCAGGGCCATGAACAAAAAGGGGGAAGAAAGTGTTTTACACTTTGGCAAGTGACATTCTACCAGCAAGATTTTCAGAAGTATAAAAAAGCCAAAAAGATAACAAAGAGCCAGCAGCTGTGAACGTAAAGCCATGGAAGGCTTATATGAAGGAGGGGGAGAAAGAAATAAACTGGCAAAGACCCATGATAAGAGTACTAAAGACATTGATAAGAACAAAATCATTAAAGATGAAAAGGGGAAATATGGTAATCAATGAGAAGAGTGGAGGAATTACTTTGAAAGGCTTATGAAAAAAGAGAATCCAAGAGAACCATGCTGTAGGATAAAACCAAACCTGGGTCTGGTGGCACCAGTCCTAGAAGAAGAAGTTGCAAAAGCACTGAGCAACATGAAAAATAAAAAAGCTCTCGGCTGCAATGACATACCAGCAGATGAATGGAAGGGCCTGGGGCAGCCAGGCATGAACATATAGACAACTGTTTAATTTCATCATGGGGACTGAGAAGATGCCTGGAGAAAAATATTGGTACTAATGTGCTCTAAGAGACACAGAAGACTGCAGTAACTACTGCTGCATTAAACTCATGAGCCACATAATGGAGATCTGAGAGAAAGTTTTTGATTAAAGACCACAAAGAGATGTAAAGGTCAGTGATGATCCGTTTGGATTCATGCCAGGCAAGTTAACAGTGGATGCTATCTTTACATTAAGATTGCTTGAGGAAAAATATAGCGAAAAGAAAAACCCTGAACACTGTATTCATTGATCTGGAGAAAGCTCATGACCATGTTCTGAGAGACATTTGGTGGTGTATGAGAATGAAACGGACTCCTTTAGACTGTGTCAGACTTGTCCAGGACTTGTATAAGGATGTCGTTACCAGAGTCAAAAGCCATGTACAGAAACGGAACAGTTTCTGATAAGAGGCAGAGTACATCAAGGCTCAGCCTTAAGCCCCTTTTTGTTCACACTGGTGCTCAATGAACTTACAGAAACCATCCAGAGTGGCCCCCTGAATGGCATGCTTTTTGCAGGGGACATAGTGCTCATGGGGGAGAGCAAAGAGGAAGTGGGAAAACATTTGGAAAGATAAAAGGGCATTCTTGAAAGAAATGGCATGAAAGTCAGCAGAAATAAAACAGAGTATATGGTCCGTAGAGTCGATGATCCCTCACAGGAAGACAATGAGATTAAGTCTGGAGGATAGGGGAGGAGCAACGGTACAGAAAAATCAAGTACCTAGGTTTGATAGTACAGGATACTGGTGAACTCAATGGCAAATGTATAAGCGGAGCAGGAACAGCATGGACTAAATGGAGAGGAGTGAGTGGAGTGATCTGTGATAGGAGAATGCCTAACAAACTGAAAAGTTAGATCTCCAAAACAATAATTAGGCCTCCACTTTTGTATGGATCTGAATGAGGAAGAGACAGGAAATGGAAATGTTAAGATGAATGCTTGGAATTACAAGGATATTCAAAACAAATGAATTAGGGGAAGTGTGAAGGTGGTATCAATTACAGAAAAGCTGAGGGAATCCAGGCTTAGATGGTTTGGGCATGTGCAAATAAGGTGTTAAACTTACAAGAAGTGGAGCTTCAGAGACAAGCTGGAAGACCCAAAACTGGATGGATGGATGGATGTCATAGAAAAGGATATGATTAGTTAGAGTTCCTAAGGAACTGCTTCAAGACAGACTGGAATGGAGAAGAACGCAAAGAGACAACCTCACATAGATGGCCATTTGTGCTGAGACCAACGGTCATCTAGCCCAGTATCCTGTCTTCTAACAGTGGCTGGTGCCAGATGCTTCAGATGGAATGAAAAGAACAGGGAAATTATCAAGTGAGCCATCCTCTGTCGTCCAACTCCCAGTTTTTGGCAATCAGAGGTTTAGGGACACCTACAGCATGGGATTGCGTTGGTGACCACCTTGGCTAAAAGCCATTGATGGCCCTATCCTACATGAATTTATCTATTTTTTTTTAACCCAGTTATACTTTTGGCCTTCACAACATCCACTGGCAATTGTGTGTTGTGTGAAGGAGTATTGCCTTATGTTTCTTTTAAAGCTGTTGATCTTGTCTCATCTCCTCTTTAACATTTGATTTAGTGAATGTAGTGCTGACAGAATGTGCCATGTTAACAGAGTAACACCTACTATTAACAAAGCTGTTCAGAGTACAGATATTCTATAGATAATCTTAGATATCTAAGGCTACGTCTACACTAGCACCTATGTTGGCAAAACTTACGTTGCTCAGGAGTGTGGGGGGGGGGACCCTGAGCGACATAAATTTTGGCAGCATAAATGCTTATGTGCACAGCGCTATGTCGGCAGGAGACGCTCTCCTGTTGACATAGCTACAGCTGCTCACTGAGTTGGTTTTATTATGTCGACAAGAGAACACTTTCCCGTTGGCATAACACGGCTACACGAGTGATCTTACGGTGACACAGTTGTATTGTTACAGCTGTGCCACTGTCAGCTTGCTGATACAGACAGGGCCTATAGACACCTATCGCCAGGATATTGAAAGACACTATGACCTCCTCCAAAGGCACCCAGCCAGCATGTCCTAAACCTGAACTAGAGACCCCACTTCCAGGGTGAAAGTTAGATTAGTTTCTATGCTTTTTCAAATCATTGCCCACGACACTAAGTCTAAGACACCAGACACCAGTGCAAGTTAGTGTTAGGGGTTCTTGGGATGGGCACACGTGCACTAGGAACTGGGCTGAGAAACACAAACTCATTTCATACAGATCATCAGAACTCCGTACCTCATGACAACAAAGTTTGGTTTCAACTTTTAACACAACTGGCTATACTGTAGCTTCTTCCGTTTATTCTGGGAAAAGGTCAGCAAGGAGAACAAGTGGCTTCTTGTGTCAGATTTGCCAGGAAAACATTCGTGTCTGCATGTTAGCCCCACAGGACAAAAACATCCATAATAAGAAAACCAACAGCAGTATGTCAAATCATTGCCTGCTGAAGCAGTAAGAATCGCACAACTGGGAAACGGGAGAAGAGCAGAATGTAAAACTACAAAAGATCAATGACTGCCAATGGAAGAGAGAAAAATGCAGTAGAAGATCTGGATTAAGAATAAGGTTGTGAAAATCAATATAAGTATTTCAACCATCTGCAGCCCACTACTGTAAGTAACCAAATGTTACAGGGTTAAATTAACAATTCATGATACTTAGGAGAAGGCGTTTTCCCTCACTAATTTATGGCCCAAATCTGCAATAGCTACTCAGGTGAGAAAGCAAGTAGCACATACCTACAATGTCCAAAAGTCCCTTCTGATCATAAATAAGGATTAGTACCTATTTTAACCGCAATATATTAGACTATAAAAATAAAACTTTTTGATAGAAAATGGTGGGGTTTACTAGTTCATCCATGCAGAGGATTTAAAGCAGTCACTAGGTTTCTGGATAGGTTAAAAGAACAATCACTACAAACCTGAAATCTAGTTGCTTAAAAAAAAAAAATTAAAAAAATGAGTAAGGCAGTTTCAGGTGCTACACCAGTGGTGGGCAAACTTTTTGGCCCGAGGGCCACATCGGGGTTGCAAAACTGTATGGAGGGCTGGGTAGGGAAGGCTGTGCCCCCCAAACAGCCTGGCTCCTGCCCCCTAACTGCCCTCTCCCACTTCCCGCCCCCTGACTGCGCTCCTCAGAACCCTCGACCCATCCAACCCCCCTACTCCTTGTCCCCTGACCGCCCCTCCCAGGATCCCCCACCCCTAACCTCCCCCCGGGACCCTACCCCCTGGTCCCTGTCCCGACTGCTCTGACCCCTATCCACACCCCCGCTCCCTGACAGCCCCCTTGGGACTCCCACACCTATCCGACTGCCCCCTACTCCCTGTCCCCTGACCACCACCCCACCAGAACTTCCGCCCCATCCAACAGCCTCCTACTCCCTGTCCCCTGACTGCTCCCCTGGGACCCTCTACCCCTTATCCACCCCCCCCCCCACTCTCCACCCCCTTACCATGCTGCTCAGTGCAGCAGGAGCTCACAGCCCCACCGGAGCCAGCCACGCACTGCCTGGCAGGAGCGCCAGGCCAGAGTGCTGGCGGCACGGCACGCTGATGCTGCGGGGGAGGGGCTGGGGGCTAGCCTTCCTGGCTGGGAGCTCAAGGGCCAGGCAGGACAGTCCCATGGGCTGGATGTGGCTCACGGGCCATAGTTTGCCCACCTCTGTGCTACACATAATCCTGTAAAACCAAAAAATAGACTAGGAATCCCCATCACATTGTGCTATTTTTAAAGAGGTCTCTTTCTCTCGCCTGTTACTGCATGAAAGAACCATAAACAGGTCTTCATGGTTCCCATATGCAAACGGACATTTAGACACCTAACCGCCCTTCTGCATGCAAATACTTGACTTGTGCATGCAGTCCCACTAATTGCACACAAGTTAGCTGCACAATTATACAAGACTTTCTATTCTGCTTACTGTCGTTTGAAAAGGAAAAAGGAGAATAGGATTCAAATTCAGCTTTGATTTAAATGGGGATATAAAAAGGTACACTTTGGGCGTAAGTTGATCAGTAGACAGGGAAGACAAATGCAATTTAGAATTCATTGGTATTTTGTGGGGCCCCAAGTCAGACCTGGTATAAACATTTACAGCTCCCACTGATGTCAATGGGAACTGGATTTGCTTACATATTAGCTAAATTTGACACACACCCTCAAAGATGGTGCTGGCATGTTAACATTTTTGGGGGAGCTGTTTAATCCAACACCCTCCTGGTAATGATTTTTCCTGCTACACCATCTCTTTCCATGACCTTGGTGTGTAATTTACACTCATGTGGCACAGCCACTGAATGCCAAGTTGGTGTCAGTTATTGGATACTGGATAACCACTTACACCTTATATGCCACAATTCTCCAGCTGCTGTAGACAGACAGCTTCGACTTCAGTCCATGGCAGTTACTTGTCTGCAGATGCTGGAGAACGAAGTCCCCAATATGAAACTTACACCACCGTTTATGTTACCCCGACTTTGGCCTAGAGATTTTATGGGAGATGCAACTTCTCACTCCAGGCTGCATTTGCTGACGACCAGCAATTCACTGAGTTCCATTTGATGGGGAAAGGATTTCTAAAGGGCAATTCCTGGTCTAACTGAAGTCAATGACAGGACTCCCACTGACTTCAATGGGATCAGGACTGGGCACTTACCATATCGCTGTGCAGCAGCATGACCAGAACAGCGAACAAGAAGCTGTTTTTAGAGGTAAATGCAATTAAAAGGTCTTGGAAAAGCTCCTGGGTATAACTATCATCAGGGGGAAGGGTGTTCTCCAAGGGACGGGTGGGCTTTGGTAATTCTTCAGCAATACAACAGCTATTGGATTTGGCACTGCTGTAACCAGGCAGGGGTACTGCATGTCACAGAGTTGTGGAAATGCTTACCAAAGGCTTTCCCTGGAAAGTGCCATACGCTTCAACAGCTAACTGCGGCAATGGGGGTGGGGGCGCGGGCGGGAGGGAGACAGCTAAGAAAGCCAGTAGGGATTGGAAAAGGAGAGAAACCAGTAAGGGCAGCCAGAAGGGACTAGGGCAGAGGTGGGAAAACTACGGCCCACGGGAGCATCCTGCCCAGCCCTTGAGCTCCCGGCCGGAAAGGCTAGCCCCCGGCCCCTCACCCATTGTCCCCCCTCCCCTGCAGCCTCAGCGCTCCGCGCCGCCAGTGCTCTGGCCCGCCACGCCTGCGGGGCAGCGCGCGGCTGGCTCCGGTGGGGTTGCGAGCTCCTGCTGCTCTGAGCAGCATGGTAAGGGGGCGGGGAGTTTGGATAAGGAGCAGAGGGTCCTGGGGGGCAGTCAGGGGACAGGGGGCGGTTGGATGGGGCGGAGGTTCTTGGGGCGGTGGTGGTGGTCGGGGACAGGGAGTAGGGGGCAGTTGGATAGGCGTGGGAGTCCCGGAGGGGCTGTGGATAGGGGTCGGGGCAGTCAGGGGACAGGGAGAAGGGGAGGTTGGACAGGGGGTAGGGTCCTGGGGAGGGGCGGTCAGGGACAAGGAGCAGGGGGGTTGGATGGATCGGGAGTTCTGAGGGGGGCAGTCAGGGGGCGGGAAGTGGGAGGGGGCAGATAGGGGATGGGGGCCAGGCTGTTTGGGGAGGCACAGCCTTCCCTACCCGGCCTTCCATACAGTTTTGCAACCCCGATGTGGCCCTCAGGCCAAAAAAAGTTTGCCCACTCTTGGACTAGGGAAAGAGGACAGCCAACAGGGACTGGGGATATAAGAGCCAGAAACAGTAGCCAGCAGGGATTGGGAGAGGCGGGGGACAGCAAGAACAGACGGCCAGGATTTGGAAAAGAGCAGAGCCAGCCGGGATTTGGAAGCCAACAGGAGTGGCCAGAAAGAACAGCCAGTCGCTAGGGAAGGCGGGCAGCCAGCCTACTAACATGGGCTTTTCTGTGAGCACAACTCCGTTTTTATTCTTCACAACTTCTCAACACAGCTGCCACCAGGCTGCTTGTCTTTGATATTTATAAATCTCCCCAGAGCAGGCACTGAGGTTTCCTGCTACCCTCTCACGGGTGCAGCGTTTGAGTGCCGTTCTGAACTGGCAGTGGCTTTTGTCAGAGTAGATGGCCAATGAAACACTTACGCACAGCAAACTCCAGCACTACCCAGTGGATTGTTTGAGCTGGTCAGATACTTCTGTAAGGGAGAGACGGTACAGTGGCTCTTCCTTGGGTAGGAAGCAGAGCCCTTAGTCAGATCCATGTGACAGATGGAGCGGCTATATTCGGCTTAACTACAAAATACTGAAAAACAAATTCCTAATCCTCTCCCTCACATGCCCACTGTTCTGCTTTTGCAGATTAACTCCCCATCAGAGGTGTACCGTGCACGACCCGGGAAGCCGAGGAACTGTAGCTTTGCTTCACTTGCAATTCCCAGGTACACACTGGACACTCCAGCTCCATCGTATGCTGCTTCTTTCACATGAATGCAACAATTATCCAGTTGTCAATAGGAACAACTCCCACCCAAATGCACAGCACACATCCTTCCTGATCCTCTCTTGGGTTACACAAGGGCTTTAGAAAACAACTTAGCACAGCCGCTGTATTAACCTATTTTAATACCCTCCATTCAGAGCTCTCCCCCGGCAGTGTTGCTAATTGCTATACACCACGCTGCTTACCAAATTATATATAATATATATTCACATAAGGTTTTTCCCTCCTGGCTCAATGTTTCCAAAAAGTTCACACACAATTGCAGCAAGTTTGATTACTATTTAATTTGTTCACAGAGCGCCTGTCGTTATGATATCAGGGCATTTAACAGTAAAACAAACAACTGGTGTCAACAACTAGCACAAATGAAACCCGCCCAAGCCATGGAATAAATATCCTCTGGCTACAGGCCACTGACTGTATTTAGGAACCTAAAGTATCAGGGGGTAGCCGTGTTAGTCTGTATCTACAAAACCAACAAGGAGTCTGATGGCATCTGTTAGTCTTTAAGGTGCCACCAGACTCCTTGTTGTTTTTGTAGGAACCTAAAATTCATGTAGCTCTATTTTCACCTGCAGCTGCCATTTACTTCAAAGGGAGTTGTATGTAATCAGAACGCTTGAAAACCAGGCCATTTTGATTTAGGTGTCTAAATATGGCATTGTCTGCCATGCTTTAGGTGCCTACATTTGAAAATTTTAGCCACAGTGAATGAACATATCTCACACTATATCCAAAAATCTCTGGACTTTAATGGGCCCTGAGTCTGATCTCACTTACTCAGGTATTGATCAGGAGTCAGTCCAATGAAATCAATGGCATTGTAAGTGAGATCAGAAACAGGAACACAGGAAGGAGTGAATTTCAGAGCAGAGAACCCTCCAGTGAGAACATCCCACTGCCTGCACCCTGCAGCTCCACCTGAGAATAGACAGTAGGTGCTCAGCGACTACAGTGAGGAAGGTGATGATATAAAATATCTTGAAAAATAGACTTGAAAAATAAAAACCATACCAACCTGATGAAGTCAACATTTTCGAGCATGGTGAGGGGAAAATATGAAATTGCAAAATCCCAGGAAGGGCTCAAGTGTCCTGAGCACCTCCTGCAAGGTGCCTATTTCAATGACAGGTAGCAAGAGATTCTCGGTGCCTTACCAGAACAAAGATAAGTGGACTGGGAGTTACTGCATAGCATAGAGCTCAGGCCAGCCTGCCCCACCTAGCATCCAGCTCACAACTTCTGCTGCTTCAGCTCTCTCACTTCCTCTACTCCAAGTTGTCAAACTGAGTTACAGGGTTCTTGTCACAATCCATTTATTGTTAAAATTAACAATTGTGGTTTTCCCCAATTGAAATACGCAGTAGAGAAAGCGCCAGGCTGACTATTCCCCATTGGAGATTGAATTTTCATGTCTCTGTCTCCATCGTGCCCTGTGCGGAAAGGCAATTACACATGAAAAAATGCCTTTGTGGGCATAAAACAGGCAATGCTAGGCACAAATAAGCAACTTGTCAGCACAAATAAGTATTAGTGCATACAAATACCCAAATTTTGAGAATGCAAAAGTAGGGTTACCATCTTTTAGTTTTTAAAAAGGAGGACACTCCATGGGGACCTGGCCCCGCCCCAACCCCGCCCCTTCCCCACCCCAACTCTGCCCCCTCCCCTGAACGCTCCGCCCCCTGCTCCTCCCCCTCCCCTGCTTCCCGCGAATCAAATGTTCGCGGGAAGCCTGAAACAGGGAGGCAGCAGGTAGGCTGGGGCGGGGTGCGGCGCAGCTCAGTCTGGCCCTCCTGGCCGAGCGGCTCCCTTCGGCGGCCGGCTGGCCGGCCCAGGCCAAGAGGCTCTGGCCCCGGCGTCTCCCGCCTGGCTTGGCTCGGGCCCTGGGGCACTGGCTCCCGGCCCGGCCCCGCGACCCCAGCCCCTGGCCCCGTGCCCCCAGCCTGGCACCGCGCCCCCGGTTCCCAGCCCGGCACCGTGCGCCCGGCTCCTGAACCCCGGCCCGGCACCGCGCCCCCAGCTCCCAGCCCGGCTCCCGACCCGGCACTGTGCCCCCAGCCCCGCGACCCCAGCCCCGGCCCCACACCCCCGGCTCCTGGCCCGGCCTGGCCCCCAGCCCGGCACCGCGCCCCTGGTTCCCAGCCCGGCACCGCGCGCCCGGCTCCTGGACCCCGGCCCGGCACCGCGCCCCCAGCTCCCAGCCTGGCTCCCGACCCGGCACCATGCCCCCAGCCCTGCGACCCCAGCCACGCACCGGCACCGGCCCCGGCCCCGCACCCCCGGCTCCTGCCGAGCACCGCCGGCCCCGGCCCTGGCCCTGCACCACCAACCCCAGCCCCAGAGGCCCTGGCCGAGCACCGCTGAGCCCTCCCTATTTTCCCAGACATGTCCGGCTTTTTGGGATTTCCCCCCGGACGGGGATTTGAGCCCAAAAAAGCCGGACATGTCCGGGAAAATCCGGACGTATGGTAACCCTAGGTAACCCTAGCAAAAGCCTCTTTACACACAAGCACTCCCCTGCCCTGCCCACACTGCTTATTTTTAATCAATCTAATGGGAAGTAGCAGCTATTCAGCAGAGACACAAAAACAAGGATTGTTTCTCTAAATCAGTAGCAGGAAGCCTGGCAGGAGGGGGCCTGAGGAAAGTTCTAGGCAGACGCCCTACAGTGGTGAAGAGAAACGGTAGTTTTATGGATTATACTAAAAGCTCCTTTTTCAGTGTTAGAAGTGACACTTCCTAGGATTCTTTACCAGCGTCACATGACTGTGTGTTATAGCATTGTGCTGCTAGAAGCATTTTTTATCCAAGAGGAGATGTAAAACCAAGATATTTGAGCACCTCTGGTCATTAAATATCCCATGGCCCTTTCTGAAAGAGCACTGATGTTAACCCTGGAATCTGTTCCTATTCTCAGAGTAACTGTTTTGCTCACCTACAATTCAACTGGATATGGTATTCTTCTAACAGCTATGTTGTTGCCAAGATGCACCGCAAAGGGCACTGGCTGCTTTCAGTGATGGGCAGAGTGACCCCAGTTTGCAAGTATATAAAGCACTTCTAGCACTCAGACTTTTGAATCAAAGACTCTATGGAAATATCTGTTAGGCACAGTGGTTAAAAAAAAAAAAAAAAGTCACATCAATCATCTTAATACAAAAATTTTATGTCCAGAGACAAACATATTTCTGGTCTCCGGTATAAAGAAAGTTGAAAGGTTATTGCAAAAATATTATCAGAAGATTCCTAGAGACAGTATTACTGGTAACCTTACTGAATTTATAAAAGGACACCCTGTTGAAGGCCTTGCAATAAAAAAAATGCCCTGCAGGTTAACAGCAGTTGGACTTGCTGGTACCGTAAAATCAGTCGACTAAAGATCTCACATGATAAACTATAAATAAAAGCATCCATGTAACTCTGGGTTTATTTATTACACCACATATATAATAGGGCATCCCACTAGCACTGGCCTATTTTCAAAAGGGCCACTGGCCAGTGAGTTTTGTTTTACAAGAGTTCAAGCTCCTCCTCCCCACTAATTTACAGCCAGATTTTGCAGGTCTCGATCGCGCTGAGCAGGACTTACATGAATAGCGTAACGGGGACACATTGCTGAGTAAGTACAATACTGTGTGCAATGCACTGGGCGTTACAGAACCTGGCCCTCACCCTTCTCAGCTCTGCTCTTGCTACTGGTACCGTCTGTTGAAATTGACAAAGACTATGGCTTCCTGAATAGTCCAGACATCGAGTCCCTACGCAATTGCAATACAGACTGTCCACAAGCACATATGCTAGGATTTTGGAGAGGAGACTTAAGGGGACAGCAGAAGAGAAGAGCAGAAGACTGCACTTCACCTCGCTGCCAGTTTCTTCCTCCTTTGAGGCCCCATGCTGCAACCACCATTCTTCTGGCTGAGGAAAAGTGGCATGAAGTGGATTCACTTAAAACCTTGACAATGACATTGCGTAAACGGCCTAATGAATATCCTCACTAGGCACTTGATACCCATCCAGTGACTCAGCATGCTGCCTCTTCCAGGCTGAGGAGCAAAACACTGTGGATACGTCTACACCGCAATGAAAGACCCAAGGCACAGTCACAGCTGGCCCGGGTCAGCTGACTCCGGCTGTGGGACTATAAAACTGTAGCGTAGATGTTTAGGGCTCTGACAGCCCATGGGGGGGGAGGGTCTCAGAACCTGGGCTCCAGCCGGAGTCCAAATGTCTACACAGCAGTTTTATAGCCACACAGCCTCAGCCCTGTCAGCTGACCTGGGTCAGCTGCAGGTCTTGTATTGCAGTGTAGACATACCCTGTGAGTCTGAACCACACCTAGATTCCCTGCAACAACAGTGCAAAGCACTTAAGCACTAGAGATCAATGGGCCAGCTTAACCACTTGGTTTCTGAAACAGGCAAGAAAGAAATGTTCAAAGTTTAGCTTTGATGAAGACAATAGCACATAACTGACCGGTCACGCATCTGTTCTTTCAGGGGTGGCCAAAGTGCGGTCCCCTCAGACAAAATGTGTTCCACTGACATCTACATTATGACCTCTGGCTCGTCCTAGGTCAGCTTCATGCAGATGAACGTGCTTTAAAAAGGAAACCGATGTTGATTGGAGGAGGATAGGAGATGAATGACAAATAGACAACAGCACTAAAGCCAATCTGCCTTACCATGAAGCACGTTCACACAGGATTCTAGCCTTTGCTGGCATCTGCTTTGATCACAGGCATTTGGATAATGAGACTTGTGTCTGGCAGGCACCCTGTGCACTTACACTACATAGGAGAGGAATGCTCTAAGAGACAAAAGGTCTTTCTCTGTGGCTCTACATGCTGCCGTGCAACCAATAATCTAAGATGGTTCTCTGGGCCAGCAAGCTGAGGTCAATTCTCTACTTTGCCTTCACCTTTCAGGAATCACACTTTTCCTTTTTTATGCTCGGGCATAACTTAGAGCAGAACTCGGTCCTATACAGGGCTTCATCAATGCGTCCTCTGATTTTAAAGGCCTTCCTTGTGTTTGACATTTTGTCCATAAAAAGTTAAGACAAAATCTTGACTGTTGTCAATTAATTTCTGCTGTTCAGGTTGGCATCCCAGAAAATCAAGATTATTCTCAATGGGTTCCCAGTTGGTGGCATATCCCAGGCAATTCCACAGCAATATGATGCAATATTTCAATAAAGTTTTAATAATGTGGGTTTCTCTACTTCAGTTAAATGGAAAACAGACTAGGTTGCTAATTCAACACAGGGTTTCCTTTCCTTGTTGCCAGGTTTAATATGGTACACTAACAAGCTGAGTCAACATCATGAAGGGAAAATAAAAACAGCACTGATTACATGCTTGTAATGTTCCCCTCCAGAGTTGTGAAATCAAACAGCAGCTCTGAGCTAGTTTAGGGTAACTAGAAAATGAAAGTGCTCCAATTAGTTTCCCTTTCCATGCTGAATGACATACAAGGGAACAATATCAGTGGTGGATTTGCAAGTAGAATTAGATTTTAAAACGTTGTCACATTTCAATACTGTAAAGTCTTGTCAGTAACAGAAGTACGGCGTTTTTACTAAATGTAAAGGGTCCAAAGTCCACTCTCAGATGAGTAGCTTCTATGGAGTTAGTGGCAGTTGCATGCATGTACCTGATAGGGATGTAAATACCATTTAAAAAGTTAACCATTTAAATGATTTAAAATATTTAGTTTAA
This sequence comes from Malaclemys terrapin pileata, assembly GCF_027887155.1. Lineage (NCBI taxonomy): Eukaryota > Metazoa > Chordata > Testudines > Emydidae > Malaclemys > Malaclemys terrapin. Next base: position 123,245,152 of record NC_071511.1, read on the forward strand.
ATGATTAACCGAGGAAGTGGCTGGGGCTGAACCCACCCACCGGTGCAGCTGGGGATGGGGCCGCGCCAGCCAGCCTGAGCCGCTGGGATTGGCCGGCCGGCTGGTGCGGGCCTGCTGGCCATTTTACATCCCTAGTACCTGAAGGAAGAATTTGGCTCATGATTTATGTCTTTTATTTCCCTTTAAAAAGTTAAGTTTCGTAAGATTGGACACTGTGCATGGTGGACTTGACTCTTTCGTTCTTGTTCATTTCCTTCCAAATGAAAAACTTTACATTCACCAAAAGACCCGCTGAAGGTTAGACATTATGGTCAAAAATCTGCACGCCTCCTAACTTAAGACAGGCATCTACCTACATATTTAGGCAGCTAAACAATAAAAGGCCCGATCGTCAGAGACGCTGAGCACCTACAGCTTCCACTGGAGTTTGTGTGCAAAGACAGAAGCCATTTTGTTCTCAGTTGCTACAGGATGTTACTGAGGGGAAACACTGAGCTCTCTTTGATGGAGACTAATTTTGTTTCTTCTTGTGACTTTTCCAAATCTAATTCATTTTGTAAGAAGCCTTTGAAAATACCAGTTGTAAACAATCTTTGAGTTTGATCATCAATCTGTGTGACTTCAGATAGAAAGTAGTAGAGAAGAGTAAGGTATTATTTTCAGAGTAACAGCCGTGTTAGTCTGTATCCGCAAAAAGAAGAACAGGAGTACTTGTGGCACCTTAGAGACTAACAAATTTATTAGAGCATAAGCTTTCGTGGACTACAGCCCACTTCTTCGGATGCATTAGGTATTATTTGTTATTCTTATCATTGTATTCACTTCCTACTGAAGACAGGTAGCTCATAGAAGTTTGGGGTTTCAAAAAAAAAGAAAAAAAAAAAAAAAAGGCCAAAACTCTAAGTTGTCTTCTTCCTCATGCACATTTTATTTAAAGTTTTGTTATGGTCAACAAGAATTGCCGTACAGTGTTTATTTCACTCCACAGGCTGCATCACTGATACCTGTGCAGCAAAGCCAACATTTGGACACGTTACTAAGGAAAAATGCAAAAACCCTAGAAAAGTTGCCGTTGAGCAAAAGAGCTTTGCAGTCAGTCTGTCTTGTTAATTTTTTCAGAACTTTCATCAAGCCACAGGACATTATGTATTTACTCCGGGGTCATGTCTAAAGTCTGGGGAGCCACAGTATATTAACTGCTTGCATTTTAAAGGGATACTGTCAAGTACTTTAAATAGTTTGGGAGGGAAGGAGGAGGTTCTGCTCCTAGAAAGGTATGGCATTTTTACATTTAGTAAAAGAGCTTTGTTAGTTTGCTGCTTGAGGAGCAGTCCAAGAGCAATCAAGCCGAAACAGGAGCTTTTTATATTTTATATTTTATATAAATATGTTTTATATTTTATATTTCTTAATGGGGCACAAGATCTTTTTTAATACAATAAATGTATATTCAGAACACGGAAAATGTTCCCTATAAAATTAAGTAGACTAAGGCTGAACAATACAAAAAATCCTGACATCTAAACAAACAATTTACTCCTACTTATGAGGGAGAGAGAGAGATGTTAACAACTTGTAAGGCACTCAGATAAGATGGAGAAGGAAAACACTTCCACAGACAAGTGTCTGGAAAAGCTCGAGGGTCAAATAGATCCCTGATATAATTCCACAGAAGTCAGGGAAATTACACCTGGGAAAAAATGTCCTTCTAGATTCTGGGAACGTCATGGATCATTTCAGAGCTTCATCTCTTAAAGCAAGCTGACTCTGCCACCCAACCCCCCTCCTCCATATCTCTTCCCTACTCTATGCTTCTCTCACATTCAGTTCTTCCAGATGTGATAAAACCTTAAAACAATCCATAAATGCCAGCATACTAAAACTCATGACAATCTGAGCACGCATACTAGTACCATGGGTCTAATATCTAGTGATGGGTTCAGCCCTCACTGACCACAGTACTAAGTGGGAATACTTTTCACCTATATGGTGCCTCTCATCTGAAATGTGAAGGTGCTTTACAAAAGAGAGTAAGCATCATTATCCCCATTTTTGACATGGAGAACCCAAGGCACAGAGAAGTTAAGCAATTTGCCCATGATCACGCGAGTGAATGCCAGGTCGCCTGACTCCCAGGGCAGCACCTAGTCTGCAGACCGTGCTGCTTCTGATGAGTTTTGAAGAGCTAACGATGAAAGGAAAGGAAAGGAATGACATCCTCTATCATTTCCCCAGGAGTGCAGACTAGCACCAAATAATCAAAAACCAATTTATGTTACCAAAACTAATGCCAAGAAGCATCTATTCTGAATGGATTCTTGAGCATGGTCAGCAGTTGTGGCAGACAGACCAAGGACTTCATCCACAGTGAAACAAGGAGCAGCATTTTTAGAAACTATCTTTGCAGATGTGCTTATGCTGATCCTGCACTGTTGGCTCTGCTGGGTCAATACCTCTGGTGAGGGTTCTGTACCCTTTGAGTTACAATAATATCAGGCTGAAGTGTTGCAGAAGGGCAGATATTCCACTCCCTACGGTGCCCCTTCAGAAACAGGTAGCGACACATCAGTCCATCCACTGATTCATCTGAACAGCACTCATCACTCTGGTATTGGAGTGTCCCAGAGCACAACCATGATAGAAGCACAAAATCACCGGATCCACAGTCTGTGGACCTGTTCACAATAAACGCCGCCCACCCCTCCACCCCATACCCCACCAGACCTACCCAGAGCAAATTCTTGGGCACTGGTGGGGCTGATCAACAAGTTCAGAAAAGGGACATCCCGCCAAAGCACAAGCGATAGCCCTTAGCAGAGTGCCCTACAGAATAGAATTTCCAGGCTTGGGTCACATCCCATCTCCCGAAACTCAGCCTCCACGCTCCACCGATCCTCACGTAACAACAATATGTTAGTACCAAGAACATCTTGTGTAAAATGGGCCATAGTTACACCGGTGTAACTTGGCCTAAAAATGTTTTCCAAATCACCTCGGTGTTCATTTCCCCACACTGGTGGAAGGGTGGGGGAAATGGTGTGCCCTGCACCCTAGAAAGGACTTGGCTTCAGTAGAGGGAGGACTGTGTTTGCAGTGCCCTGCCCTGGAGCTTCCGCCTGGAGACGCAGTTTTAACTTGTGGCCAGAGCCCAGAGTGCCATAAGAACCCTGCTGGCCCAGCCTGTCAGGACAAGCCCTGTTCTTGGATGATGAGAAAAGGCAGATAAGAGCACCTGATTTACTTCCTTTATGCCAGTCAATATTTTCTATCCTTCTCTCACATTTCCTCTCTTATTTAGACATTCCCAGTCCTTGGAGGAAGTTTTCTGTGCCTCTCATCATTTTCGATGTTTCTCTCTGACCCTGTCCATTTCATTGGGCTGTCAAATGCACAAGGTAAACTAACAAATATAAATAGAGAATTCCTGCTCCTCGATCTCTAAGATTCCTATAATTGACCGAGGATAGCATCCCTTTAAGAGGCACAGGGTCAAGGGAGAAAGAGTCAGTGAGGCAGAAACACGGAGTAAGCCTGCCCAAGACAGGAAGAGCTGCGGAGGAGAAGGCTCTAGCACCAGAAGGCTCTGGCTCGTCCTAGGTCAGCTTCATGCAGATGAACGTGCTTTAAAAAGGAAACCGATGTTGATTGGAGGAGGATAGGAGATGAATGACAAACAGACAACAGCACTAAAGCCGATCCGCCTTACCATGAAGCACATTCACACAGGATTCTAGCCTCTGCTGGCATCTGCTTTGATCACAGGCATTTGGATAATGAGACTTGTGTCTGGCAGGCACCCTGTGCACTTACACTACATAGGAGAGGAATGCTCTAAGAGACAAAAGGTCTTTCTCTGTGGCTCTACATGCTGCCGTGCAACCAATAATCTAAGATGGTTCTCTGGGCCAGCAAGCTGAGGTCAATTCTCTACTTTGCCTTCACCTTTCAGGAATCACACCTTTCCTTTTTGCCTAATCTAGTTAATTATCTATTTTTAGATTTCTCCCAATTCTACCTCTCAGCATATCTGGACACCCTGTAACAACACACAATTAAAAGGAAACCAGACACTCTAAATTAGGCAGCACACCAGCAGAGATCTTTTCCCCTCAGTTCCTGCCAGAGATTAGCACTGCAATAAAATTTGTTTAGTAAATTTGACTTTGTGCAACACATTCTCAACAAGAAGAACAGGAGTACTTGTGGTACCTTAGAGACTAACAAATTTATTTGAGCATAAGCTTTCGTGGACTACAGCCCACTTCTTCGGATGCATAGAATGGAACATATATTGAGGATATATATACACATACAGAGAGCATGAAAAAGTAGGAGTTGTCTTACCAACTCTGAGAGGCCAATTAAGTAAGAGGGAAAAAAAACTCTCAACAAGGTGATTCGTTTGTCTCAGGGAGTACTATGCTGTGATTAAGAATGTGGATGATTGCCTAGAATGTCTTAGAGAATCTAGACGCTCTCCTGACAGTGCACAAACAGTTTTAATCATTTAATGAATGATGGTTAAATATATCATCTGTCATTCTGAACTCCTTGTATGTTAAGCGACAGGTGCGAAATGTTAGCGGTATGAAAAGACTTCCATCTCTCCTCCGTATGGAGAAGGCTAGGACTACTTAAAGAGAGCATGTGATATAGGTATATAAAATAACGAATGGTCTAGAGAATGTACCATTCACTATTTTATATGTCTAGACCATTCGTTATTTTATATACTTATATCACATCCTCTCATTTGTCTCTATGTCAAGAGTGCTATCCTCTTCAATGTCTCTGCCATATGGTAGTCTTTCCATGCCTCTAAACATCAGGTTACTGCATACAGTATTCAGAGGAGAGACTTGGTCACTTGAGATGCTAGCTATGCCCCAAAGAAGTACTACAGTTACCACTTAACAGTATTATGTGAGGACAGTAAGAGAGAAAATAATGAAGGAGAAAGATTCATAGATTCATAGATTCTAGGACTGGAAGGGACCTCAAGAGGTCATCGAGTCCAGTCCCCTGCCCGCATGGCAGGACCAAATACCATCTAGACCATCCCTGATAGACATTTATCTAACCTATTCTATTATCAGAGGCAGTACCACAAATCTCCAACCACATATAGAGAATGCTAGCAACAAAACTGCTATGGGAGGATAGGCTGGACAACCCTGGAGGAAGGGCCTGTAGGTTTCACCACAAGAGGAACTCTTCAGATACCTTGTAGGCTGATGATAATCAGGTGGGCACAGAAAACCTCAAGAAAAAGAATGCTCATCGGAAAGTAAAGAACAGAACTGGAATATGGCACATTCTTCTCTTTCCATTTCGGTATGAAGAGACTTCCTCTATAGTGCCTGGCAATGTTATAGAAATAACTTGCTCCCCAAAATGGGTGTAATTTTCAAAAGTAAATTTGAATGTCCATGAAACCCCTATAGCTAGAGGCACTGAGCACTTTATGCCATGGGATTTCCCAGCAGTCACTGGAACTCTACCACCACCACCCCGGGATACCTGAATGTGACAAGTCAAAGGTTTCTGGCATGAACTGAAGTAATCTCTGGTAGCTCCATTTTTAGTAAATGTTAACATGGCATTGACACTCTGCCCAGGGTCTTCTGCACCAATTAGTCCAGCCCTGATCTGGATTAAATTTTTTAAAAAAGATACAACTTTTAGACCTATGCAAGGGTCTTACTGAATGCAGGGAGAGTTTGGCAACAGCCTCCCCTTGCATTGTTTCTCAGTGAGCAAGGCCTATAGAACATGGAAAATAAACTAGCCACCTTTGCAAGGCTGATCTTGCTGTCAATCACTCCAAGTCTGGAAGCCAGATCAGTTGTCCCATAAGCTTGGTGAGGATTTAGAGTCCATAAAAAAAATTAACTAACATAACTTTTATCTGCAGAGAGACCTTGCTGACAGGCTCCAGTGTTGTCAAGGCTTCATGCTTCATTCTAATGAGACAGCATTTTACAGTGCGGTTATTCTCTTTTTCTTTTAGTGTGTTTGCAAGTTAAATTAGTTATAAGTAGTAGGAAAGCATTATACCTGAAGGTGGATACACTGTGTCTGATCAGCTGTGGACTTGGGATAAACAGCTGATAATAATTACCGGGGGAAATTCAGTCAACCAGTGTTAGGAAAGGTTATCAAGCTTTCGTGTTATATACGGTCAGTATACAGTATGGGGAAACAAAGCTGATGGGCCTGATTTCTGCTCTCACGTTCATGTAACCCCACTGACCTCCCTGGAGTTAATCCCAATTCACACCAGTGTGAGAGCAGAATTAGTTACTACGTATAGATACAACATCTACTATTTGATCAATAGCTGTGAGAGTGCTAAAAGTAAAGGGCCATTCTGCAAAGCTAGAGTAAGTAAGGTTGCATAGGGGAGCCATTTTAGAGTTAGGGAAATAGCACCCGTCCCCTCGTTAGTTGCTGAAAGACACCACATCAACACAGCTGCTTTAGCAGTGGCTGGTGTCCCATCCCCTACATGGAACAGCCGAGTATCCACTGCCTTGCTTCTTGCATAGGCATTTACACTTGTTTTAAGTGGATATGAAATGGGACCACGTCAGAATGCCTGTGTTTTGCACCCATTTTGCACAGGTATAAATGATCACACAAAGGAGCAGGGCAGAAGAGACACGATCAAATCAGTCCCCGATCGCTCTGCCGTCGACTCTGGAACTCCACCGCGGCGAGAGGCGGAAGCGGAGTCAACGGGGGAGCGGCAGCGGTCGACTCGCCGCCGTCCTCATGGCCAGGTAAATTGACCTAAGATACGCCGACTTCAGCTTTGCTATTCGCGTAGTTGAAGTTGCGTATCTTAGGTCGACCCCCCCGCCCCACCACCACCACCAAGTGTAAACATAGCCCCAGAGGCTTTGCTAAGCAGGTCCACTTTGCCAGGTATCCATTCACTACGCTGCAAAGACCTCTCCACATTGACGTGTAGTGACCATGGAACACTGGTGCAGGGGGTGTCCCTATGCAACCTCTGGGACCTTCCTCCCACTATGGTTCCACTGCACTTGGGGCCTTACCACGTCCATGGGAGAGAAAAATTTGGGACATGCACACCCACATCCACACAAATAGACACTATTTACATTGGGGAGGTACACAGCACTTTCTCCTGAAAGGAATTTACAATCTAAACAATACTCACCAATATATCTTTTGAACATTGCTGCTTTCCCAGCCAACACTCAAATCGTGTGGCTCTCTGTTCTCAGTAGCCATTCCCCACCACCATCACCACCCCAATTACAATGATACTGATTACATCTTGGGGCTTGTCTACGCTGACACTTTACAGCGCTGCAACTTACTCACTCATTCATGGGTGTGAAACCCCCCCCCCGAGCGCTGCAAGTTTCAGTGCTGTAAAGTACCAGTGTAGACAGTGCACCAGCGCTGGGCGCTACTCCTCTTGTGGAGGTGGGGTTTTTATAGCGCCGGCTGGTGCCGCGACTACATAGCCATGTTAGTTGCTAGTGAAGAAATACCCTTGGGAAATGGCACACTTTATACTTTTTTTCTTTGCTGCTGGTAAGAATTATTCTGTAACACGATTATGTGAAATGCTGGTGACATATGGGTAATTACAAATAAAATTAAACCCCTGGAATGAGAGCATTATTGGTGATCATCATTTATATTGGGTGAGGTTAGCTAAGCAAAACGTGTACACACACACACACACACACACACACACAACCCCATGCATCTGAATTAATCCACGGTGTATATCCTGGATAACAGAAAGCCCCCTGAAGAGATCTGTACATGTCAGTCTGAAATCTCTACATGTATACAAAAAGTGACTGTCTCTCTCAGGACAGCAGCTTCCCTTGCTAAGGAAGCCTTTTTAGTTATCTTTATACGGAGAAAGAAAAGCAGAGCGAAATCAAAACTAATGGGCCCCAATCCTGCAGTCTCTCTCAGGTAAAACCCCAGGGATTTGGCCCTACTGAATTAGGTCTTCAGCAAACGAGCTACAGTAGCGTCCTGAATGATCAATAATATGAAACAACCATTTTTACTTCTTTCCAGAAAAGAGCATTACGAAGGAATACAGCAGGCAAGAGCGAGTCCAACCCCCAACGTATTGCAGGGATACGCTTAATACTATATATGTAGATATTGTAGCTATGTTTCATTTAGGATTAAATGGCAAGTACTGTTTGATATAAATATTTAGTGCAATTTTGTATGTCTATATTTTATGCACACAAATGCTCACTTCATCAAAATAGGGACATTGCAGTCTCCGATAAACAAGGCAAATCTCCGTGGGGGATAACATTTTCTTTTTAAAAGGATCCTTTAAACAAAAACATTTATGGATATCATCTTTTTCAAAAGTTTATGGCCCCAGCTATGCTCCTCTTGAACTTACTGTTTGTAACTTTTACCCTTTGGATTATATATAGGATCCAAAATTGCACTAAATATTGATATGGGTTTGGGGGAGGGAGAGAGAGAAACAGAATAGGATAAATTATAATACATATAATGCACAGTGGCACATGGACAGAGACTACATAATGATGCCCGGATACTGCATGACATTTATCTACATGGGGCAAGACAGTGATAAACCTTGCCTTTGGTGTACACACACAGTTACTAGACATTTTCTTTTAAAAATCAAGGGATTCGTCATTCATGCAATAAATTCGTTACATTATTTGCATGTTGGGAAGGTTTTCATTCTGGGATCTGTTACTGGAAGCTCAACCCAATTCAACTCCATCCTCTCGTGTTTAAAGCTCCTTACCTCTAAGCCCCTGTGGTGGGACCGGACTCCACTGAGAGATGACACAGGACTCCACTGAGAACCCATCAACCCCACTACTAGGACAATCTGCAAGCACTGCTGTCCTTCCACACTCTCGCTGAAGTCAGTGGAAACAGGAGTGCACTAGAACTGCATACAATGGTCATTTCAAATAAAATCACCACTCCCACCACCACAAAGGACTCCAAACATAAGCTTACCTATAGCTTTTAGAATAATTTAAGCACACATAATATTTACAGATAATATTAACAGGGAGGAGAGGCGGTCTTGTGATTGCAGTACAGAGCCGGGAGGCAAGGCTGCTGGGTTCTACTCCTAGCTCCGACACAAACTGACTGCCCTTGGGCAAGTCACTTTACCTCTCCATTCCTCAGTGTCTGTCTGCAGAATGGGATAATGACAATATTCATCCACTCAGGGATATGATGAGGCTTAATTCATTGTTTGTAAAGGGACTTGAGATTATTGAATGGAGGATGCTATGCTAGTTACAGTGACAGAGTGTATACAGGTTTTCCTTTCCATTGTAAGCCCCCCCCCCCACTCCCTCCCATACAGCATCAGTGCAGCCAAAACCTTCCATAGCAAATGACCCACCATCATCCTGTTTTTACCACTTAACAGGCTACCTAAATCATAGATGATATCAAAAGATTTTCCTCTCTAAGTCACTCATTCAAATCCAGCCAGGGTCAGTGACAACCCAGATGAATTACTCATTGCTACCTGGCACCTGTGAAATGAGTTTGTGGTTTCAGCCTGCTTTCCAGGGGACATGTGTTCACATCACATCAAATTAGCCCCACCATCGCTAGCTCCAACCGATCTCCTTGGAGGCAGTTTCAGCAGAGGCACCAAGGATTTAATGGACTCTAGGCAACTCAATCCACTACAGCTGGCTTCCAATGAGACTTCGGATGCGTCTACACTGGAGCTGGAAGCTGTGATTTGCAGCTCGAGGAGACATACCCACACTAGCTCTGATTGAGCTAGTGCCTAAAAATAGAAGGCAGCACCATTGACAAGAGCAGCTAATAACCCCGAGTACAATCCCATTCAAGACCCTAAGTATGTACCCAGGGCAGCTTGCCCCTCCCACTACCTCAGCTACACTTCTATTTTTAGCATGCTAGCTCCATCGGAGCTAGAACGGGTATGTCTGCTTCAGCTGGAAATTACACCCGCCAGCTCCAGTAGGCTAGGTCTACTCTGTAATCAGGACATCCAATTGGAACACATGCAGGCATTTCCGAGCGACCTTGCTAAAAACAGCAGTGTAGCCATGGTGGCACAGGCAGCAGCATTGGCTAACCGCCCGAGTATGTACCAGGGTTTCCGGGCAGGATTGTACCCAGGAGGGTAGCCCGTGCTGCTGTGGCTACATTGCTTTTGAAAATTTCACCTGAGTCCTCCAGCTTAGGGTCAAGGGATACTGGCAAGTGTCAGTTTTGGTGGGCGGTTGCAATGCTTCTGCCTCTGCCGCACCTGTTCTCTTTATAAACAAAAGATTCCAGTCCCCCAGGCTGTCAATCCAGCTGCTTTCACTAGCATTACCTTATTGGTTCTTAATTATCGTTTTAAGAAAGTAAACATTTTCAGGGACTTTTGAAAGAAAAAAAACGGCAATCAGTAGAAATATGGAACTTGAGGTATGGTCGCCACAGGCAGACAAACCACAACTGCAGTTGTCCTCAAATTTCCAATTTAAAAGTGTGTTATAGATATGCTTTTTTTTTTTTAAATCCTTTATTGACATCACTTTTCAAATAATTTCTGATCTCAGCTTCAGTTGTGCATCTCTTTTATCATACAGTTTGCGGCTTTTATTCTTTATTTAAAAAGACAAAATCAAGAAAGTTAATTACCCACGTCTCCTAATTTTGTTTTCGTCCCCCTACAAAAATAAAACTTCAAGCACTGGGTTCACTTGGTGCAGTATCACTGAAAGGCAGAAGTTGTGTGATCACCGCAATGGTTGTGGCAAGTCAGCAGAGGAACCCAGCACCTAGATACAATTATGCAAATAATGTTTCTATCCAGGTTTCTCCAGTTCACTTAGAAAAGAATAGTTTAAAGAAAAAGATGAAGTGGGAAAAAATTCAGCATTGATGACAAAGTAACTATCCAGGGACTTCCTTCTTTTTATTTCTGATGACATAACAGTAATGTTATTTTGCAAATAGCATGTGCATTGTAGGGATAGCAAAGACAGACACAAAATGGTCTGACCAAAGGTTAAAATGCAGAAGGTAACTCATGAAGAAATGCTAGTATCTATAGAGACATCCTTGCTATATATGAGAGAAAGGAATCAATACACATTTGTTGAATATATTTACTTGTTAATTATATTGCTGTTTGACAATGGTGAGAAAATAAGAAAAATCAGGATTGGAGCAGACAAATATTTATAATGAATGTATTCATAATACATCTCAACTCAAACTAAGAAATATTTACATTTTGTGTATGTATGAGAATAATGTATCTGTGTTTGTAAATATGTCTTTATAGAACATTTTACATTCATATTTATTATTGTAATATCGTGCATACCCAAATATTCATTCAGGTAGACTCCAGACTCAGTCCAATGTCCCGAAATTAACGAAAACATTTCAAAGCAATGAGCAAGCTCAATATTAATTGAGTACAGTATTTCTCACAAGCCGATTCTGGTGTGTATCACACACACACACACACACACACACACATACACACACACTCAGTATATCATATTAACAGTCCTAAAGTTTGCTTCAGAAAACTGTCCTATTCAATATTATCTAATTCCCCCCCCCCCCACTCGCAGCATTACATTATCCTGCAAACACATACAGCATACTGTACTTAATGGATTTAGCTTAGTTATCTAAGGCCTGGTCTACACTACGGGTTTAGGTCGACTTTAGCAGCGTTAAACCGAATTAAGCCTGGACACGTCCACACAACGAGGCCCTTTCTTTCGAATTAAAGGGCCCTTTAAACCGGTTTCTTTACACCACCTCCGACGAGGGGATTAGCGATAAAACCGGCCTTTGCGGGTCGGAATTGGGGTAGTGTGGACGGAATTCGATGTTATTGGCCTCCGGGAGCTATCCCACAGTGCTTCATTGTGACCGCTCTGGACAGCGCTCTCAACTCAGATGCACTGACCAGGTAGACAGGAAAAGACCCGCGAAGGTTTGAATTTCATTTCCTGTTTGCCCAGCGTGGAGAGCACAGGTGACCACGCAGAGCTCATCAGCACAGGTAACCGTCATGGAGTCCTCCCAGGATCGCAAAAGAGCTCCAGCATGGACCGAACGGGAGGTACGAGATCTGCTCGCCATATGGGGAGATGAAGCAGTGATAGCTGAACTCCGTAGCAGTAAAAGAAATGGAAAAGTATTAGAAAAGATCTCCAAGGCCATGAAGGACCGAGGCCATAACAGGGACACACAGCAGTGCCGCGTGAAAATTAAGGAGCTAAGGCAAGCCTACCACAAAGCCAGAGAAGCAAACGGAAGGTCCGGGGCAGAGCCGCAAACTTGCCGCTACTACGCGGAGCTGCATGCGATCCTAGGGGGTGCAGCCACCACTACCCCAACTGTGTGCTATGACTCTCTCACTGGAGAAACACACAGGGAAGACGGTTCGGGGAACGAGGAAGATGACGATGGAGGTACTGTAGGTAGCTCACAGCAGCAAGGAAGCGGAGAAACCGGTTTCCCCAACAGCCAGGATATGTTTGTGACCCTGGACCTGGAACCAGTAACCCCCGAACTCACCCAAGACCCTCAGGGCACACAGGAGACCTCTGGTGAGTGTAACTTTGTAAATATTTGTAAACATTACAAAAAAAAAGCAAGCAAGTCTGTTAACGTGTATGGGGATGGGGCGGAAATCCTCCAGGGACATCTCCAGAAAGCTCTCCTGGTTGAAATGGGGTGATTTTATTAAGGGGGACATTCAGAGGCGCCCGTTCCTGCTCTTCTGACCAGAAATGTTCCCCGCTGTTAACCACGCGGTGGGGGGGAGGGGTGAAGTGATCATCCCAGAGAATCGTGTGTGTGTGTGTGGGGGGGGGGTGGTTTACTTGTGTTTGTGCCGCATGTTAACCGGGAAACCGCAGCCCCCTCCTTTTACATTGAAACCCCATTTTAAATGGACAACCCAATTCATCCTTGATATGGGAAATGCGCTGCTGTTTGCAACCTTTCCCGCATGTTAAGAAGGTTAAAAAAGCCAAAACACTGTGGCCTACGATGGCTGCCTGCAAGCCGAAATATGCGACCTTGTAATGAAAGAGGGTACCCATTGTTCCCTAAAATGTGTCCTTTTTAACCACCTCTCCCTTCTCCTCCACCAGCTGCAAATGTTTCTCCTTCGCAGAGGCTCGTGAACATTAGAAAGAGAAAACGTAAGACGAGGGACGAGATGTTCACGGAGCTGCAGATGTCCGCCCAGGCTGATAGAGCACAGCAGAATGCGTGGAGGCAGTCAATGTCGGAGATGAGAAAAGCCCAACATGAACGAGAGGAGAGGTGGCGGGCTGAAGACGATAGGTGGCGTCAGCTTGCAGACAGACGGCAAGAGGCAATGCTCCGTCTGCTGGAGCATCAAAGTGATATGCTCGAGCGTATGGTTGAGTTGCAGGAAAGGCAGCAGGAGCAGAGACCGCCGCTACAGCCCCTGTGTAACCAACAGCCCTCCTCCCCAAGTTCCATAGCCTCTTCACCCAGACGCCCAAGAACACGGTGGGGGGGCCTCCGTCCACCCAGTCACTCCACCCCAGATGATCGCCCAAGCATCAGAAGGCTGGGCTTCAATAAGAGTTAAAGTTTTAAAATGCAGTGTGTCCTTTTCCATCCCTCCTCCCCCACCCATCCCAGGCTACCTTGGCAATTATCCCCCTACCTCTGTAAGGAACTAATAAAGAATGCATGAATGTGAAAAAACAATGACTTTATTGCCTCTGCAAGGGGGAGGGGAGGGTGGGGTGGGGTGGTTGGTTTACAGGGAAGTAGAGTGAACCGGGTCGGGGGGGGGGGTTGGAGGGTTCATCAAGGAGAAACAAACAGAAGTTTCACACAGTAGCCTGGCCAGTCACAAAACTCGTTTTCAAAGCTTCTCTGATGCGCACCGCGCCCTGCTGTGCTCCTCTAACCGCCCTGGTGTCTGGCTGCGCGTAATCAGCGGCCAGGCGAGTTGCCTCAACCTCCCACCCCGCCATAAAGGTCTCCCCCTTACTCTCACAGATATTGTGGAGCGCACAGCAAGCAGCAATAACAATAGGGATATTCTTTTCGCTGAGGTCTGAGCGAGTCAGTAAGCTGCGCCAGCGCGCTTTTAAACGTCCAAATGCACATTCCACCACCATTCGGCACTTGCTCAGCCTGTAGTTGAACAGGTCCTGACTCCTGTCCAGGCTGCCTGTGTACGGCTTCATGAGCCATGGCATTAAGGGGTAGGCTGGGTCCCCAAGGATCACGATAGGCATTTCAACATCCCCAATGGTCACTTTCTGGTCCGGGAAGAAAGTCCCTTCCTCCAGCTTTCGAAACAGAGCAGAGTTCCTGAAGACGCGAGCATCATGTACCTTTCCCGGCCATCCCACGTTGATGTTGGTGAAACGTCCCTTGTGATCCACCAGGGCTTGCAGCAGCATTGAAAAGTACCCCTTGCGGTTTACGTAGTCGGTGGCTTGGTGCTCCGGTGACAAGATAGGGATATGGGTTCCGTCTATGGCCCCGCCACAGTTTGGGAATCCCATTTCAGCAAAACCATCCACTATTGACTGCACGTTGCCCAGAGTCACTACCCTTGCTATCACCAGGTCTTTCATTGCCCTGGCAAATTGGATCACAGCAGCCCCCACCGTAGATTTGCCCACTCCAAATTGATTCCCGACTGACCGGTAGCTGTCTGGCGTTGCAAGCTTCCACAGGGCTATCGCCACTCGCTTCTCAACTGTGAGGGCTGCTCTCATCTTGGTATTCTGGCGCTTCAGGGCAGGGGAAAGCAAGTCACAAAGTTCCATGAAAGTGGCCTTACGCATGCGAAAGTTTCGCAGCCACTGGGAATCGTCCCATACCTGCAGCACAATGCGATCCCACCAGTCTGTGCTTGTTTCCCGGGCCCAGAATCGGCGTTCCACGGTATCAACCTGCCCCAGTGACACCATGATTTCCACATTGCTGGGGCCTGTGCCTTGTGAGAGGTCTATGGCCATGTCAATTTCCTCATCACTCTCGTCGCCGTGCTGCAATCGCCTCCTCGCCTGGTCCGGGTTTCGCCTTGGCATGTTCTGGCTCTGCATATACTCCAGGACAATGCGCGTGGTGTTCATAGTGCTCATAATTGCCGCGGTGATCTGAGCGGGCTCCATGATCCCAGTGCTAGCTATGGCGCCTGGTCAGAAAAAAGGCGCGAAAGTAGTATCTGATGGACCAGGAGAAGGAGGGCGGGAGGGAGGGAGGGAGGGAGGGAGGGCCAAGTGACGACATGGCGTACAGGTACAGGAACAGGGAGAAACACAAACAACTGTCACACAGAATGGTCCCCCCAAAGATTAAACTGGAAACCCTGGGCTTAGCAGGCCGTTGATTTCACGGAGGAAGGGGAAGCAAATGAACACAGAATAAATCTATTTTTTACATCTTAAGGTGGCAGCCGACGCTGCAGCATGAGTGACAGCCATACCAGTATGATGATGATGGGTACCAATCATAATATACCATCATCTGCCAAAAGGCAAGGGGCTGCTGCTGTGTAGCAATGCAGCCCCATGTCTGCCAGCCCCACGTCCGCCAGCACCCAGCATCGCCCTCGGCCTCTTCTGGGTGCTTAGCAGACAATATTGGGCAATTGGCAGAAAATAGTACATTATGACTGGTAACCGTCATCATCGAGACAGTAGCATGTCTGCCCAGGTGGCCATGATTGACAGCCACTCCAGTACGACGACGACGGGTACCAGTCATAATATACCATCGCCTGGAAGGGGCTGGTGCAATGCAGCCCTACGGCTGCCAGCCCCACGGCTATCACTCATGCTACACCGTCTACTGCCAAAAGGCAGTTAGCAGCTGCTGCTGTGTAGCAATGCAGTCCCACGTCTGCCGGCACCCAGAGGACATATGGTGACGGTGAGCTCAGCTGTGCTGAGCGGGCTCCATGTTGTCTGCACAGGTAACCCAGGTAACCCAGGTAAAAAGGCGCGAATCTATTGTCTGCCGTTGCTGTGACGGGGGAGGGAGGGGCCTGACGACATGTACCCAGAACCGCCCGCGACACTGTTTTGCATCATCCGGGCATTGGGATCTCAACCCAGAATTCAAAGAAAAGGCGTGAACCGCTTCGCGGCTCGAGCTGTGGCGCAAACGTAGTATCTGACGGCCTAGGGGAAGGAGGGAGGGGGGCCGAGTGACGACATGGCGTACAGGCACAGGGAATTAAAATAAAGAACGGTGGCTGTGCATCAGGGAGAGACACAAACAACTGTCACAGACTGGTCCCCCCCAAAGATTAAACTGAAAACCCTGGGTTTAGCAGGCCGTTGATTTGACGGAGGGAGGGGGAAGCAAATGAATACAGAGAAAATCTATTTTTTACATCTTAAGACGACGGTGCAGCGTGACTGATAGCCCTCGGCATCTTTCTGGGTGCTTGGCAGCAAATACGGGGTGGTGTATGACGATGGTCTTCAGGCCTATTGCACGAGCTGCTGCTCAGGGAAGACTCTGCTAATGTGCGATGACCCGACTTGTAATAGGCCGGCTAACAGTCATAATACACCATTTACTGCCAAAAGGCAAGCCCCACGGCTGCCAGCACCCAGATCGCCGATGAAGGCTACCAGTCTACTGCACCGTCTACCGCCAAAAGGCAGTTAGCAGCTGCTGCTGTGTAGCAATGCAGTCCCACGTCTGCCGGCACCAAGAGGATATATGGTGACGGTGAGCTCAGCTGTGCTGAGCGGGCTCCATGTTGTCTGCACAGGTAACCCAGGTAACTAACCCAGATAAAAAGGCGCGAATCTATTGTCTGCCGTTGCTGTGACGGGGGAGGGAGGGGCCTGACGACATGTACCCAGAACCGCCCGCGACACTGTTTTGCATCATCCGGGCATTGGGATCTCAACCCAGAATTCCAAGGGGCGGCGGAGACTGCGGGAACTGTGGGATAGCTGTGGGATAGCTACCCATAGTGCAATGCTCCGGAAGTCGACGCTAGCCTCGTACTGTGGACGCGGTCTGCCGACTAGAGCACCTAGAGCATTTTATTGTGTGGACATACACAATCGGCTGTATACAACCGATTTCAATAAAACCGGCTTCTATAAATTCGAACTAATTTCGTAGTGTAGACATACCCTAAGTCTTGGAGTACTGGAGAAGTTCCAGAGGTCTGGAAGAAAGCTAATGTTGTGCCAATATTTAAAGGGGTAAACAGGATGACCCAGGTAATTAGATCTGCCAGCCCAACATTAATCCCAGGCAAAATAATGGAGCGCTGATACAGGACTCGATTAATAAAAAAAATTAAAAGCAGGTAATATAATCAATGCCAATCAGCATGGGTTTATAGAACATAGATCTTGTCAAACTATTTGATGAGATTATAACTTTGGTTGATAAAGATAATATAAATGTTTAATTGTGTTACATAAATACTAAGTCATTTGACTTGGTACCACACAATGTTTTGATTAAAAAACTAGAACAATGCAAAAATCAACATGGCACATATGTTAAATGGATTAAAACTGGCTAACTGATAGGTATCAAAATGCAATTGTAAATGGGGACTCGTCATTGAGGGACGGTGACACTAGCCTCTGTTTGCCAGAAGCTGGGAATGAGCGACAGGGAATGGATCACTTGATGATTACCTGTTCTGTTCATTGCTTTGGGGGGGGTGGGAGAAGGCACCTGGCACTGGCCACTGTCGGAAGACAGGATACTCGGCTAGATGGACTTTTGGTTTGACCGAACATGGCCGTTCTTATGAGTGGGTGTGTTTCTAGTTGGGCCTGGCTGCAAGCAGTTCTTGGGCCTCATGCTATTTAACATTTTTATCAATTACCTGGAAGAAAATAGAAAATCATCACTGATAAAGTTTGCAGGGCCATGAACAAAAAGGGGGAAGAAAGTGTTTTACACTTTGGCAAGTGACATTCTACCAGCAAGATTTTCAGAAGTATAAAAAAGCCAAAAAGATAACAAAGAGCCAGCAGCTGTGAACGTAAAGCCATGGAAGGCTTATATGAAGGAGGGGGAGAAAGAAATAAACTGGCAAAGACCCATGATAAGAGTACTAAAGACATTGATAAGAACAAAATCATTAAAGATGAAAAGGGGAAATATGGTAATCAATGAGAAGAGTGGAGGAATTACTTTGAAAGGCTTATGAAAAAAGAGAATCCAAGAGAACCATGCTGTAGGATAAAACCAAACCTGGGTCTGGTGGCACCAGTCCTAGAAGAAGAAGTTGCAAAAGCACTGAGCAACATGAAAAATAAAAAAGCTCTCGGCTGCAATGACATACCAGCAGATGAATGGAAGGGCCTGGGGCAGCCAGGCATGAACATATAGACAACTGTTTAATTTCATCATGGGGACTGAGAAGATGCCTGGAGAAAAATATTGGTACTAATGTGCTCTAAGAGACACAGAAGACTGCAGTAACTACTGCTGCATTAAACTCATGAGCCACATAATGGAGATCTGAGAGAAAGTTTTTGATTAAAGACCACAAAGAGATGTAAAGGTCAGTGATGATCCGTTTGGATTCATGCCAGGCAAGTTAACAGTGGATGCTATCTTTACATTAAGATTGCTTGAGGAAAAATATAGCGAAAAGAAAAACCCTGAACACTGTATTCATTGATCTGGAGAAAGCTCATGACCATGTTCTGAGAGACATTTGGTGGTGTATGAGAATGAAACGGACTCCTTTAGACTGTGTCAGACTTGTCCAGGACTTGTATAAGGATGTCGTTACCAGAGTCAAAAGCCATGTACAGAAACGGAACAGTTTCTGATAAGAGGCAGAGTACATCAAGGCTCAGCCTTAAGCCCCTTTTTGTTCACACTGGTGCTCAATGAACTTACAGAAACCATCCAGAGTGGCCCCCTGAATGGCATGCTTTTTGCAGGGGACATAGTGCTCATGGGGGAGAGCAAAGAGGAAGTGGGAAAACATTTGGAAAGATAAAAGGGCATTCTTGAAAGAAATGGCATGAAAGTCAGCAGAAATAAAACAGAGTATATGGTCCGTAGAGTCGATGATCCCTCACAGGAAGACAATGAGATTAAGTCTGGAGGATAGGGGAGGAGCAACGGTACAGAAAAATCAAGTACCTAGGTTTGATAGTACAGGATACTGGTGAACTCAATGGCAAATGTATAAGCGGAGCAGGAACAGCATGGACTAAATGGAGAGGAGTGAGTGGAGTGATCTGTGATAGGAGAATGCCTAACAAACTGAAAAGTTAGATCTCCAAAACAATAATTAGGCCTCCACTTTTGTATGGATCTGAATGAGGAAGAGACAGGAAATGGAAATGTTAAGATGAATGCTTGGAATTACAAGGATATTCAAAACAAATGAATTAGGGGAAGTGTGAAGGTGGTATCAATTACAGAAAAGCTGAGGGAATCCAGGCTTAGATGGTTTGGGCATGTGCAAATAAGGTGTTAAACTTACAAGAAGTGGAGCTTCAGAGACAAGCTGGAAGACCCAAAACTGGATGGATGGATGGATGTCATAGAAAAGGATATGATTAGTTAGAGTTCCTAAGGAACTGCTTCAAGACAGACTGGAATGGAGAAGAACGCAAAGAGACAACCTCACATAGATGGCCATTTGTGCTGAGACCAACGGTCATCTAGCCCAGTATCCTGTCTTCTAACAGTGGCTGGTGCCAGATGCTTCAGATGGAATGAAAAGAACAGGGAAATTATCAAGTGAGCCATCCTCTGTCGTCCAACTCCCAGTTTTTGGCAATCAGAGGTTTAGGGACACCTACAGCATGGGATTGCGTTGGTGACCACCTTGGCTAAAAGCCATTGATGGCCCTATCCTACATGAATTTATCTATTTTTTTTTAACCCAGTTATACTTTTGGCCTTCACAACATCCACTGGCAATTGTGTGTTGTGTGAAGGAGTATTGCCTTATGTTTCTTTTAAAGCTGTTGATCTTGTCTCATCTCCTCTTTAACATTTGATTTAGTGAATGTAGTGCTGACAGAATGTGCCATGTTAACAGAGTAACACCTACTATTAACAAAGCTGTTCAGAGTACAGATATTCTATAGATAATCTTAGATATCTAAGGCTACGTCTACACTAGCACCTATGTTGGCAAAACTTACGTTGCTCAGGAGTGTGGGGGGGGGGACCCTGAGCGACATAAATTTTGGCAGCATAAATGCTTATGTGCACAGCGCTATGTCGGCAGGAGACGCTCTCCTGTTGACATAGCTACAGCTGCTCACTGAGTTGGTTTTATTATGTCGACAAGAGAACACTTTCCCGTTGGCATAACACGGCTACACGAGTGATCTTACGGTGACACAGTTGTATTGTTACAGCTGTGCCACTGTCAGCTTGCTGATACAGACAGGGCCTATAGACACCTATCGCCAGGATATTGAAAGACACTATGACCTCCTCCAAAGGCACCCAGCCAGCATGTCCTAAACCTGAACTAGAGACCCCACTTCCAGGGTGAAAGTTAGATTAGTTTCTATGCTTTTTCAAATCATTGCCCACGACACTAAGTCTAAGACACCAGACACCAGTGCAAGTTAGTGTTAGGGGTTCTTGGGATGGGCACACGTGCACTAGGAACTGGGCTGAGAAACACAAACTCATTTCATACAGATCATCAGAACTCCGTACCTCATGACAACAAAGTTTGGTTTCAACTTTTAACACAACTGGCTATACTGTAGCTTCTTCCGTTTATTCTGGGAAAAGGTCAGCAAGGAGAACAAGTGGCTTCTTGTGTCAGATTTGCCAGGAAAACATTCGTGTCTGCATGTTAGCCCCACAGGACAAAAACATCCATAATAAGAAAACCAACAGCAGTATGTCAAATCATTGCCTGCTGAAGCAGTAAGAATCGCACAACTGGGAAACGGGAGAAGAGCAGAATGTAAAACTACAAAAGATCAATGACTGCCAATGGAAGAGAGAAAAATGCAGTAGAAGATCTGGATTAAGAATAAGGTTGTGAAAATCAATATAAGTATTTCAACCATCTGCAGCCCACTACTGTAAGTAACCAAATGTTACAGGGTTAAATTAACAATTCATGATACTTAGGAGAAGGCGTTTTCCCTCACTAATTTATGGCCCAAATCTGCAATAGCTACTCAGGTGAGAAAGCAAGTAGGACATACCTACAATGTCCAAAAGTCCCTTCTGATCATAAATAAGGATTAGTACCTATTTTAACCGCAATATATTAGACTATAAAAATAAAACTTTTTGATAGAAAATGGTGGGGTTTACTAGTTCATCCATGCAGAGGATTTAAAGCAGTCACTAGGTTTCTGGATAGGTTAAAAGAACAATCACTACAAACCTGAAATCTAGTTGCTTAAAAAAAAAAAATTAAAAAAATGAGTAAGGCAGTTTCAGGTGCTACACCAGTGGTGGGCAAACTTTTTGGCCCGAGGGCCACATCGGGGTTGCAAAACTGTATGGAGGGCTGGGTAGGGAAGGCTGTGCCCCCCAAACAGCCTGGCTCCTGCCCCCTAACTGCCCTCTCCCACTTCCCGCCCCCTGACTGCGCTCCTCAGAACCCTCGACCCATCCAACCCCCCTACTCCTTGTCCCCTGACCGCCCCTCCCAGGATCCCCCACCCCTAACCTCCCCCCGGGACCCTACCCCCTGGTCCCTGTCCCGACTGCTCTGACCCCTATCCACACCCCCGCTCCCTGACAGCCCCCTTGGGACTCCCACACCTATCCGACTGCCCCCTACTCCCTGTCCCCTGACCACCACCCCACCAGAACTTCCGCCCCATCCAACAGCCTCCTACTCCCTGTCCCCTGACTGCTCCCCTGGGACCCTCTACCCCTTATCCACCCCCCCCCCACTCTCCACCCCCTTACCATGCTGCTCAGTGCAGCAGGAGCTCACAGCCCCACCGGAGCCAGCCACGCACTGCCTGGCAGGAGCGCCAGGCCAGAGTGCTGGCGGCACGGCACGCTGATGCTGCGGGGGAGGGGCTGGGGGCTAGCCTTCCTGGCTGGGAGCTCAAGGGCCAGGCAGGACAGTCCCACGGGCTGGATGTGGCTCACGGGCCATAGTTTGCCCACCTCTGTGCTACACATAATCCTGTAAAACCAAAAAATAGACTAGGAATCCCCATCACATTGTGCTATTTTTAAAGAGGTCTCTTTCTCTCGCCTGTTACTGCATGAAAGAACCATAAACAGGTCTTCATGGTTCCCATATGCAAACGGACATTTAGACACCTAACCGCCCTTCTGCATGCAAATACTTGACTTGTGCATGCAGTCCCACTAATTGCACACAAGTTAGCTGCACAATTATACAAGACTTTCTATTCTGCTTACTGTCGTTTGAAAAGGAAAAAGGAGAATAGGATTCAAATTCAGCTTTGATTTAAATGGGGATATAAAAAGGTACACTTTGGGCGTAAGTTGATCAGTAGACAGGGAAGACAAATGCAATTTAGAATTCATTGGTATTTTGTGGGGCCCCAAGTCAGACCTGGTATAAACATTTACAGCTCCCACTGATGTCAATGGGAACTGGATTTGCTTACATATTAGCTAAATTTGACACACACCCTCAAAGATGGTGCTGGCATGTTAACATTTTTGGGGGAGCTGTTTAATCCAACACCCTCCTGGTAATGATTTTTCCTGCTACACCATCTCTTTCCATGACCTTGGTGTGTAATTTACACTCATGTGGCACAGCCACTGAATGCCAAGTTGGTGTCAGTTATTGGATACTGCATAACCACTTACACCTTATATGCCACAATTCTCCAGCTGCTGTAGACAGACAGCTTCGACTTCAGTCCATGGCAGTTACTTGTCTGCAGATGCTGGAGAACGAAGTCCCCAATATGAAACTTACACCACCGTTTATGTTACCCCGACTTTGGCCTAGAGATTTTATGGGAGATGCAACTTCTCACTCCAGGCTGCATTTGCTGACGACCAGCAATTCACTGAGTTCCATTTGATGGGGAAAGGATTTCTAAAGGGCAATTCCTGGTCTAACTGAAGTCAATGACAGGACTCCCACTGACTTCAATGGGATCAGGACTGGGCACTTACCATATCGCTGTGCAGCAGCATGACCAGAACAGCGAACAAGAAGCTGTTTTTAGAGGTAAATGCAATTAAAAGGTCTTGGAAAAGCTCCTGGGTATAACTATCATCAGGGGGAAGGGTGTTCTCCAAGGGACGGGTGGGCTTTGGTAATTCTTCAGCAATACAACAGCTATTGGATTTGGCACTGCTGTAACCAGGCAGGGGTACTGCATGTCACAGAGTTGTGGAAATGCTTACCAAAGGCTTTCCCTGGAAAGTGCCATACGCTTCAACAGCTAACTGCGGCAATGGGGGTGGGGGCGCGGGCGGGAGGGAGACAGCTAAGAAAGCCAGTAGGGATTGGAAAAGGAGAGAAACCAGTAAGGGCAGCCAGAAGGGACTAGGGCAGAGGTGGGAAAACTACGGCCCACGGGAGCATCCTGCCCAGCCCTTGAGCTCCCGGCCGGAAAGGCTAGCCCCCGGCCCCTCACCCATTGTCCCCCCTCCCCTGCAGCCTCAGCGCTCCGCGCCGCCAGTGCTCTGGCCCGCCACGCCTGCGGGGCAGCGCGCGGCTGGCTCCGGTGGGGTTGCGAGCTCCTGCTGCTCTGAGCAGCATGGTAAGGGGGCGGGGAGTTTGGATAAGGAGCAGAGGGTCCTGGGGGGCAGTCAGGGGACAGGGGGCGGTTGGATGGGGCGGAGGTTCTTGGGGCGGTGGTGGTGGTCGGGGACAGGGAGTAGGGGGCAGTTGGATAGGCGTGGGAGTCCCGGAGGGGCTGTGGATAGGGGTCGGGGCAGTCAGGGGACAGGGAGAAGGGGAGGTTGGACAGGGGGTAGGGTCCTGGGGAGGGGCGGTCAGGGACAAGGAGCAGGGGGGTTGGATGGATCGGGAGTTCTGAGGGGGGCAGTCAGGGGGCGGGAAGTGGGAGGGGGCAGATAGGGGATGGGGGCCAGGCTGTTTGGGGAGGCACAGCCTTCCCTACCCGGCCTTCCATACAGTTTTGCAACCCCGATGTGGCCCTCAGGCCAAAAAAAGTTTGCCCACTCTTGGACTAGGGAAAGAGGACAGCCAACAGGGACTGGGGATATAAGAGCCAGAAACAGTAGCCAGCAGGGATTGGGAGAGGCGGGGGACAGCAAGAACAGACGGCCAGGATTTGGAAAAGAGCAGAGCCAGCCGGGATTTGGAAGCCAACAGGAGTGGCCAGAAAGAACAGCCAGTCGCTAGGGAAGGCGGGCAGCCAGCCTACTAACATGGGCTTTTCTGTGAGCACAACTCCGTTTTTATTCTTCACAACTTCTCAACACAGCTGCCACCAGGCTGCTTGTCTTTGATATTTATAAATCTCCCCAGAGCAGGCACTGAGGTTTCCTGCTACCCTCTCACGGGTGCAGCGTTTGAGTGCCGTTCTGAACTGGCAGTGGCTTTTGTCAGAGTAGATGGCCAATGAAACACTTACGCACAGCAAACTCCAGCACTACCCAGTGGATTGTTTGAGCTGGTCAGATACTTCTGTAAGGGAGAGACGGTACAGTGGCTCTTCCTTGGGTAGGAAGCAGAGCCCTTAGTCAGATCCATGTGACAGATGGAGCGGCTATATTCGGCTTAACTACAAAATACTGAAAAACAAATTCCTAATCCTCTCCCTCACATGCCCACTGTTCTGCTTTTGCAGATTAACTCCCCATCAGAGGTGTACCGTGCACGACCCGGGAAGCCGAGGAACTGTAGCTTTGCTTCACTTGCAATTCCCAGGTACACACTGGACACTCCAGCTCCATCGTATGCTGCTTCTTTCACATGAATGCAACAATTATCCAGTTGTCAATAGGAACAACTCCCACCCAAATGCACAGCACACATCCTTCCTGATCCTCTCTTGGGTTACACAAGGGCTTTAGAAAACAACTTAGCACAGCCGCTGTATTAACCTATTTTAATACCCTCCATTCAGAGCTCTCCCCCGGCAGTGTTGCTAATTGCTATACACCACGCTGCTTACCAAATTATATATAATATATATTCACATAAGGTTTTTCCCTCCTGGCTCAATGTTTCCAAAAAGTTCACACACAATTGCAGCAAGTTTGATTACTATTTAATTTGTTCACAGAGCGCCTGTCGTTATGATATCAGGGCATTTAACAGTAAAACAAACAACTGGTGTCAACAACTAGCACAAATGAAACCCGCCCAAGCCATGGAATAAATATCCTCTGGCTACAGGCCACTGACTGTATTTAGGAACCTAAAGTATCAGGGGGTAGCCGTGTTAGTCTGTATCTACAAAACCAACAAGGAGTCTGATGGCATCTGTTAGTCTTTAAGGTGCCACCAGACTCCTTGTTGTTTTTGTAGGAACCTAAAATTCATGTAGCTCTATTTTCACCTGCAGCTGCCATTTACTTCAAAGGGAGTTGTATGTAATCAGAACGCTTGAAAACCAGGCCATTTTGATTTAGGTGTCTAAATATGGCATTGTCTGCCATGCTTTAGGTGCCTACATTTGAAAATTTTAGCCACAGTGAATGAACATATCTCACACTATATCCAAAAATCTCTGGACTTTAATGGGCCCTGAGTCTGATCTCACTTACTCAGGTATTGATCAGGAGTCAGTCCAATGAAATCAATGGCATTGTAAGTGAGATCAGAAACAGGAACACAAGAAGGAGTGAATTTCAGAGCAGAGAACCCTCCAGTGAGAACATCCCACTGCCTGCACCCTGCAGCTCCACCTGAGAATAGACAGTAGGTGCTCAGCGACTACAGTGAGGAAGGTGATGATATAAAATATCTTGAAAAATAGACTTGAAAAATAAAAACCATACCAACCTGATGAAGTCAACATTTTCGAGCATGGTGAGGGGAAAATATGAAATTGCAAAATCCCAGGAAGGGCTCAAGTGTCCTGAGCACCTCCTGCAAGGTGCCTATTTCAATGACAGGTAGCAAGAGATTCTCGGTGCCTTACCAGAACAAAGATAAGTGGACTGGGAGTTACTGCATAGCATAGAGCTCAGGCCAGCCTGCCCCACCTAGCATCCAGCTCACAACTTCTGCTGCTTCAGCTCTCTCACTTCCTCTACTCCAAGTTGTCAAACTGAGTTACAGGGTTCTTGTCACAATCCATTTATTGTTAAAATTAACAATTGTGGTTTTCCCCAATTGAAATACGCAGTAGAGAAAGCGCCAGGCTGACTATTCCCCATTGGAGATTGAATTTTCATGTCTCTGTCTCCATCGTGCCCTGTGCGGAAAGGCAATTACACATGAAAAAATGCCTTTGTGGGCATAAAACAGGCAATGCTAGGCACAAATAAGCAACTTGTCAGCACAAATAAGTATTAGTGCATACAAATACCCAAATTTTGAGAATGCAAAAGTAGGGTTACCATCTTTTAGTTTTTAAAAAGGAGGACACTCCATGGGGACCTGGCCCCGCCCCAACCCCGCCCCTTCCCCACCCCAACTCTGCCCCCTCCCCTGAACGCTCCGCCCCCTGCTCCTCCCCCTCCCCTGCTTCCCGCGAATCAAATGTTCGCGGGAAGCCTGAAACAGGGAGGCAGCAGGTAGGCTGGGGCGGGGTGCGGCGCAGCTCAGTCTGGCCCTCCTGGCCGAGCGGCTCCCTTCGGCGGCCGGCTGGCCAGCCCAGGCCAAGAGGCTCTGGCCCCGGCGTCTCCCGCCTGGCTTGGCTCGGGCCCTGGGGCACTGGCTCCCGGCCCGGCCCCGCGACCCCAGCCCCTGGCCCCGTGCCCCCAGCCTGGCACCGCGCCCCCGGTTCCCAGCCCGGCACCGTGCGCCCGGCTCCTGAACCCCGGCCCGGCACCGCGCCCCCAGCTCCCAGCCCGGCTCCCGACCCGGCACTGTGCCCCCAGCCCCGCGACCCCAGCCCCGGCCCCACACCCCCGGCTCCTGGCCCGGCCTGGCCCCCAGCCCGGCACCGCGCCCCTGGTTCCCAGCCCGGCACCGCGCGCCCGGCTCCTGGACCCCGGCCCGGCACCGCGCCCCCAGCTCCCAGCCTGGCTCCCGACCCGGCACCATGCCCCCAGCCCTGCGACCCCAGCCACGCACCGGCACCGGCACCGGCCCCGGCCCCGCACCCCCGGCTCCTGCCGAGCACCGCCGGCCCCGGCCCTGGCCCTGCACCACCAACCCCAGCCCCAGAGGCCCTGGCCGAGCACCGCTGAGCCCTCCCTATTTTCCCAGACATGTCCGGCTTTTTGGGATTTCCCCCCGGACGGGGATTTGAGCCCAAAAAAGCCGGACATGTCCGGGAAAATCCGGACGTATGGTAACCCTAGGTAACCCTAGCAAAAGCCTCTTTACACACAAGCACTCCCCTGCCCTGCCCACACTGCTTATTTTTAATCAATCTAATGGGAAGTAGCAGCTATTCAGCAGAGACACAAAAACAAGGATTGTTTCTCTAAATCAGTAGCAGGAAGCCGGGCAGGAGGGGGCCTGAGGAAAGTTCTAGGCAGACGCCCTACAGTGGTGAAGAGAAACGGTAGTTTTATGGATTATACTAAAAGCTCCTTTTTCAGTGTTAGAAGTGACACTTCCTAGGATTCTTTACCAGCGTCACATGACTGTGTGTTATAGCATTGTGCTGCTAGAAGCATTTTTTATCCAAGAGGAGATGTAAAACCAAGATATTTGAGCACCTCTGGTCATTAAATATCCCATGGCCCTTTCTGAAAGAGCACTGATGTTAACCCTGGAATCTGTTCCTATTCTCAGAGTAACTGTTTTGCTCACCTACAATTCAACTGGATATGGTATTCTTCTAACAGCTATGTTGTTGCCAAGATGCACCGCAAAGGGCACTGGCTGCTTTCAGTGATGGGCAGAGTGACCCCAGTTTGCAAGTATATAAAGCACTTCTAGCACTCAGACTTTTGAATCAAAGACTCTATGGAAATATCTGTTAGGCACAGTGGTTAAAAAAAAAAAAAAAAGTCACATCAATCATCTTAATACAAAAATTTTATGTCCAGAGACAAACATATTTCTGGTCTCCGGTATAAAGAAAGTTGAAAGGTTATTGCAAAAATATTATCAGAAGATTCCTAGAGACAGTATTACTGGTAACCTTACTGAATTTATAAAAGGACACCCTGTTGAAGGCCTTGCAATAAAAAAAATGCCCTGCAGGTTAACAGCAGTTGGACTTGCTGGTACCGTAAAATCAGTCGACTAAAGATCTCACATGATAAACTATAAATAAAAGCATCCATGTAACTCTGGGTTTATTTATTACACCACATATATAATAGGGCATCCCACTAGCACTGGCCTATTTTCAAAAGGGCCACTGGCCAGTGAGTTTTGTTTTACAAGAGTTCAAGCTCCTCCTCCCCACTAATTTACAGCCAGATTTTGCAGGTCTCGATCGCGCTGAGCAGGACTTACATGAATAGCGTAACGGGGACACATTGCTGAGTAAGTACAATACTGTGTGCAATGCACTGGGCGTTACAGAACCTGGCCCTCACCCTTCTCAGCTCTGCTCTTGCTACTGGTACCGTCTGTTGAAATTGACAAAGACTATGGCTTCCTGAATAGTCCAGACATCGAGTCCCTACGCAATTGCAATACAGACTGTCCACAAGCACATATGCTAGGATTTTGGAGAGGAGACTTAAGGGGACAGCAGAAGAGAAGAGCAGAAGACTGCACTTCACCTCGCTGCCAGTTTCTTCCTCCTTTGAGGCCCCATGCTGCAACCACCATTCTTCTGGCTGAGGAAAAGTGGCATGAAGTGGATTCACTTAAAACCTTGACAATGACATTGCGTAAACGGCCTAATGAATATCCTCACTAGGCACTTGATACCCATCCAGTGACTCAGCATGCTGCCTCTTCCAGGCTGAGGAGCAAAACACTGTGGATACGTCTACACCGCAATGAAAGACCCAAGGCACAGTCACAGCTGGCCCGGGTCAGCTGACTCCGGCTGTGGGACTATAAAACTGTAGCGTAGATGTTTAGGGCTCTGACAGCCCATGGGGGGGGAGGGTCTCAGAACCTGGGCTCCAGCCGGAGTCCAAATGTCTACACAGCAGTTTTATAGCCACACAGCCTCAGCCCTGTCAGCTGACCTGGGTCAGCTGCAGGTCTTGTATTGCAGTGTAGACATACCCTGTGAGTCTGAACCACACCTAGATTCCCTGCAACAACAGTGCAAAGCACTTAAGCACTAGAGATCAATGGGCCAGCTTAACCACTTGGTTTCTGAAACAGGCAAGAAAGAAATGTTCAAAGTTTAGCTTTGATGAAGACAATAGCACATAACTGACCGGTCACGCATCTGTTCTTTCAGGGGTGGCCAAAGTGCGGTCCCCTCAGACAAAATGTGTTCCACTGACATCTACATTATGACCTCTGGCTCGTCCTAGGTCAGCTTCATGCAGATGAACGTGCTTTAAAAAGGAAACCGATGTTGATTGGAGGAGGATAGGAGATGAATGACAAATAGACAACAGCACTAAAGCCAATCTGCCTTACCATGAAGCACGTTCACACAGGATTCTAGCCTTTGCTGGCATCTGCTTTGATCACAGGCATTTGGATAATGAGACTTGTGTCTGGCAGGCACCCTGTGCACTTACACTACATAGGAGAGGAATGCTCTAAGAGACAAAAGGTCTTTCTCTGTGGCTCTACATGCTGCCGTGCAACCAATAATCTAAGATGGTTCTCTGGGCCAGCAAGCTGAGGTCAATTCTCTACTTTGCCTTCACCTTTCAGGAATCACACTTTTCCTTTTTTATGCTCGGGCATAACTTAGAGCAGAACTCGGTCCTATACAGGGCTTCATCAATGCGTCCTCTGATTTTAAAGGCCTTCCTTGTGTTTGACATTTTGTCCATAAAAAGTTAAGACAAAATCTTGACTGTTGTCAATTAATTTCTGCTGTTCAGGTTGGCATCCCAGAAAATCAAGATTATTCTCAATGGGTTCCCAGTTG
This sequence comes from Malaclemys terrapin pileata, assembly GCF_027887155.1. Lineage (NCBI taxonomy): Eukaryota > Metazoa > Chordata > Testudines > Emydidae > Malaclemys > Malaclemys terrapin. Next base: position 123,275,238 of record NC_071511.1, read on the forward strand.
GTGGCATATCCCAGGCAATTCCACAGCAATATGATGCAATATTTCAATAAAGTTTTAATAATGTGGGTTTCTCTACTTCAGTTAAATGGAAAACAGACTAGGTTGCTAATTCAACACAGGGTTTCCTTTCCTTGTTGCCAGGTTTAATATGGTACACTAACAAGCTGAGTCAACATCATGAAGGGAAAATAAAAACAGCACTGATTACATGCTTGTAATGTTCCCCTCCAGAGTTGTGAAATCAAACAGCAGCTCTGAGCTAGTTTAGGGTAACTAGAAAATGAAAGTGCTCCAATTAGTTTCCCTTTCCATGCTGAATGACATACAAGGGAACAATATCAGTGGTGGATTTGCAAGTAGAATTAGATTTTAAAACGTTGTCACATTTCAATACTGTAAAGTCTTGTCAGTAACAGAAGTACGGCGTTTTTACTAAATGTAAAGGGTCCAAAGTCCACTCTCAGATGAGTAGCTTCTATGGAGTTAGTGGCAGTTGCATGCATGTACCTGATAGGGATGTAAATACCATTTAAAAAGTTAACCATTTAAATGATTTAAAATATTTAGTTTAAATGATTAACCGAGGAAGTGGCTGGGGCTGAACCCACCCACCGGTGCAGCTGGGGATGGGGCCGCGCCAGCCAGCCTGAGCCGCTGGGATTGGCCGGCCGGCTGGTGCGGGCCTGCTGGCCATTTTACATCCCTAGTACCTGAAGGAAGAATTTGGCTCATGATTTATGTCTTTTATTTCCCTTTAAAAAGTTAAGTTTCGTAAGATTGGACACTGTGCATGGTGGACTTGACTCTTTCGTTCTTGTTCATTTCCTTCCAAATGAAAAACTTTACATTCACCAAAAGACCCGCTGAAGGTTAGACATTATGGTCAAAAATCTGCACGCCTCCTAACTTAAGACAGGCATCTACCTACATATTTAGGCAGCTAAACAATAAAAGGCCCGATCGTCAGAGACGCTGAGCACCTACAGCTTCCACTGGAGTTTGTGTGCAAAGACAGAAGCCATTTTGTTCTCAGTTGCTACAGGATGTTACTGAGGGGAAACACTGAGCTCTCTTTGATGGAGACTAATTTTGTTTCTTCTTGTGACTTTTCCAAATCTAATTCATTTTGTAAGAAGCCTTTGAAAATACCAGTTGTAAACAATCTTTGAGTTTGATCATCAATCTGTGTGACTTCAGATAGAAAGTAGTAGAGAAGAGTAAGGTATTATTTTCAGAGTAACAGCCGTGTTAGTCTGTATCCGCAAAAAGAAGAACAGGAGTACTTGTGGCACCTTAGAGACTAACAAATTTATTAGAGCATAAGCTTTCGTGGACTACAGCCCACTTCTTCGGATGCATTAGGTATTATTTGTTATTCTTATCATTGTATTCACTTCCTACTGAAGACAGGTAGCTCATAGAAGTTTGGGGTTTCAAAAAAAAAAAAAAAAAAAAAAAAAAGGCCAAAACTCTAAGTTGTCTTCTTCCTCATGCACATTTTATTTAAAGTTTTGTTATGGTCAACAAGAATTGCCGTACAGTGTTTATTTCACTCCACAGGCTGCATCACTGATACCTGTGCAGCAAAGCCAACATTTGGACACGTTACTAAGGAAAAATGCAAAAACCCTAGAAAAGTTGCCGTTGAGCAAAAGAGCTTTGCAGTCAGTCTGTCTTGTTAATTTTTTCAGAACTTTCATCAAGCCACAGGACATTATGTATTTACTCCGGGGTCATGTCTAAAGTCTGGGGAGCCACAGTATATTAACTGCTTGCATTTTAAAGGGATACTGTCAAGTACTTTAAATAGTTTGGGAGGGAAGGAGGAGGTTCTGCTCCTAGAAAGGTATGGCATTTTTACATTTAGTAAAAGAGCTTTGTTAGTTTGCTGCTTGAGGAGCAGTCCAAGAGCAATCAAGCCGAAACAGGAGCTTTTTATATTTTATATTTTATATAAATATGTTTTATATTTTATATTTCTTAATGGGGCACAAGATCTTTTTTAATACAATAAATGTATATTCAGAACACGGAAAATGTTCCCTATAAAATTAAGTAGACTAAGGCTGAACAATACAAAAAATCCTGACATCTAAACAAACAATTTACTCCTACTTATGAGGGAGAGAGAGAGATGTTAACAACTTGTAAGGCACTCAGATAAGATGGAGAAGGAAAACACTTCCACAGACAAGTGTCTGGAAAAGCTCGAGGGTCAAATAGATCCCTGATATAATTCCACAGAAGTCAGGGAAATTACACCTGGGAAAAAATGTCCTTCTAGATTCTGGGAACGTCATGGATCATTTCAGAGCTTCATCTCTTAAAGCAAGCTGACTCTGCCACCCAACCCCCCTCCTCCATATCTCTTCCCTACTCTATGCTTCTCTCACATTCAGTTCTTCCAGATGTGATAAAACCTTAAAACAATCCATAAATGCCAGCATACTAAAACTCATGACAATCTGAGCACGCATACTAGTACCATGGGTCTAATATCTAGTGATGGGTTCAGCCCTCACTGACCACAGTACTAAGTGGGAATACTTTTCACCTATATGGTGCCTCTCATCTGAAATGTGAAGGTGCTTTACAAAAGAGAGTAAGCATCATTATCCCCATTTTTGACATGGAGAACCCAAGGCACAGAGAAGTTAAGCAATTTGCCCATGATCACGCGAGTGAATGCCAGGTCGCCTGACTCCCAGGGCAGCACCTAGTCTGCAGACCGTGCTGCTTCTGATGAGTTTTGAAGAGCTAACGATGAAAGGAAAGGAAAGGAATGACATCCTCTATCATTTCCCCAGGAGTGCAGACTAGCACCAAATAATCAAAAACCAATTTATGTTACCAAAACTAATGCCAAGAAGCATCTATTCTGAATGGATTCTTGAGCATGGTCAGCAGTTGTGGCAGACAGACCAAGGACTTCATCCACAGTGAAACAAGGAGCAGCATTTTTAGAAACTATCTTTGCAGATGTGCTTATGCTGATCCTGCACTGTTGGCTCTGCTGGGTCAATACCTCTGGTGAGGGTTCTGTACCCTTTGAGTTACAATAATATCAGGCTGAAGTGTTGCAGAAGGGCAGATATTCCACTCCCTACGGTGCCCCTTCAGAAACAGGTAGCGACACATCAGTCCATCCACTGATTCATCTGAACAGCACTCATCACTCTGGTATTGGAGTGTCCCAGAGCACAACCATGATAGAAGCACAAAATCACCGGATCCACAGTCTGTGGACCTGTTCACAATAAACGCCGCCCACCCCTCCACCCCATACCCCACCAGACCTACCCAGAGCAAATTCTTGGGCACTGGTGGGGCTGATCAACAAGTTCAGAAAAGGGACATCCCGCCAAAGCACAAGCGATAGCCCTTAGCAGAGTGCCCTACAGAATAGAATTTCCAGGCTTGGGTCACATCCCATCTCCCGAAACTCAGCCTCCACGCTCCACCGATCCTCACGTAACAACAATATGTTAGTACCAAGAACATCTTGTGTAAAATGGGCCATAGTTACACCGGTGTAACTTGGCCTAAAAATGTTTTCCAAATCACCTCGGTGTTCATTTCCCCACACTGGTGGAAGGGTGGGGGAAATGGTGTGCCCTGCACCCTAGAAAGGACTTGGCTTCAGTAGAGGGAGGACTGTGTTTGCAGTGCCCTGCCCTGGAGCTTCCGCCTGGAGACGCAGTTTTAACTTGTGGCCAGAGCCCAGAGTGCCATAAGAACCCTGCTGGCCCAGCCTGTCAGGACAAGCCCTGTTCTTGGATGATGAGAAAAGGCAGATAAGAGCACCTGATTTACTTCCTTTATGCCAGTCAATATTTTCTATCCTTCTCTCACATTTCCTCTCTTATTTAGACATTCCCAGTCCTTGGAGGAAGTTTTCTGTGCCTCTCATCATTTTCGATGTTTCTCTCTGACCCTGTCCATTTCATTGGGCTGTCAAATGCACAAGGTAAACTAACAAATATAAATAGAGAATTCCTGCTCCTCGATCTCTAAGATTCCTATAATTGACCGAGGATAGCATCCCTTTAAGAGGCACAGGGTCAAGGGAGAAAGAGTCAGTGAGGCAGAAACACGGAGTAAGCCTGCCCAAGACAGGAAGAGCTGCGGAGGAGAAGGCTCTAGCACCAGAAGGCTCTGGCTCGTCCTAGGTCAGCTTCATGCAGATGAACGTGCTTTAAAAAGGAAACCGATGTTGATTGGAGGAGGATAGGAGATGAATGACAAACAGACAACAGCACTAAAGCCGATCCGCCTTACCATGAAGCACATTCACACAGGATTCTAGCCTCTGCTGGCATCTGCTTTGATCACAGGCATTTGGATAATGAGACTTGTGTCTGGCAGGCACCCTGTGCACTTACACTACATAGGAGAGGAATGCTCTAAGAGACAAAAGGTCTTTCTCTGTGGCTCTACATGCTGCCGTGCAACCAATAATCTAAGATGGTTCTCTGGGCCAGCAAGCTGAGGTCAATTCTCTACTTTGCCTTCACCTTTCAGGAATCACACCTTTCCTTTTTGCCTAATCTAGTTAATTATCTATTTTTAGATTTCTCCCAATTCTACCTCTCAGCATATCTGGACACCCTGTAACAACACACAATTAAAAGGAAACCAGACACTCTAAATTAGGCAGCACACCAGCAGAGATCTTTTCCCCTCAGTTCCTGCCAGAGATTAGCACTGCAATAAAATTTGTTTAGTAAATTTGACTTTGTGCAACACATTCTCAACAAGAAGAACAGGAGTACTTGTGGTACCTTAGAGACTAACAAATTTATTTGAGCATAAGCTTTCGTGGACTACAGCCCACTTCTTCGGATGCATAGAATGGAACATATATTGAGGATATATATACACATACAGAGAGCATGAAAAAGTAGGAGTTGTCTTACCAACTCTGAGAGGCCAATTAAGTAAGAGGGAAAAAAAACTCTCAACAAGGTGATTCGTTTGTCTCAGGGAGTACTATGCTGTGATTAAGAATGTGGATGATTGCCTAGAATGTCTTAGAGAATCTAGACGCTCTCCTGACAGTGCACAAACAGTTTTAATCATTTAATGAATGATGGTTAAATATATCATCTGTCATTCTGAACTCCTTGTATGTTAAGCGACAGGTGCGAAATGTTAGCGGTATGAAAAGACTTCCATCTCTCCTCCGTATGGAGAAGGCTAGGACTACTTAAAGAGAGCATGTGATATAGGTATATAAAATAACGAATGGTCTAGAGAATGTACCATTCACTATTTTATATGTCTAGACCATTCGTTATTTTATATACTTATATCACATCCTCTCATTTGTCTCTATGTCAAGAGTGCTATCCTCTTCAATGTCTCTGCCATATGGTAGTCTTTCCATGCCTCTAAACATCAGGTTACTGCATACAGTATTCAGAGGAGAGACTTGGTCACTTGAGATGCTAGCTATGCCCCAAAGAAGTACTACAGTTACCACTTAACAGTATTATGTGAGGACAGTAAGAGAGAAAATAATGAAGGAGAAAGATTCATAGATTCATAGATTCTAGGACTGGAAGGGACCTCAAGAGGTCATCGAGTCCAGTCCCCTGCCCGCATGGCAGGACCAAATACCATCTAGACCATCCCTGATAGACATTTATCTAACCTATTCTATTATCAGAGGCAGTACCACAAATCTCCAACCACATATAGAGAATGCTAGCAACAAAACTGCTATGGGAGGATAGGCTGGACAACCCTGGAGGAAGGGCCTGTAGGTTTCACCACAAGAGGAACTCTTCAGATACCTTGTAGGCTGATGATAATCAGGTGGGCACAGAAAACCTCAAGAAAAAGAATGCTCATCGGAAAGTAAAGAACAGAACTGGAATATGGCACATTCTTCTCTTTCCATTTCGGTATGAAGAGACTTCCTCTATAGTGCCTGGCAATGTTATAGAAATAACTTGCTCCCCAAAATGGGTGTAATTTTCAAAAGTAAATTTGAATGTCCATGAAACCCCTATAGCTAGAGGCACTGAGCACTTTATGCCATGGGATTTCCCAGCAGTCACTGGAACTCTACCACCACCACCCCGGGATACCTGAATGTGACAAGTCAAAGGTTTCTGGCATGAACTGAAGTAATCTCTGGTAGCTCCATTTTTAGTAAATGTTAACATGGCATTGACACTCTGCCCAGGGTCTTCTGCACCAATTAGTCCAGCCCTGATCTCGATTAAATTTTTTAAAAAAGATACAACTTTTAGACCTATGCAAGGGTCTTACTGAATGCAGGGAGAGTTTGGCAACAGCCTCCCCTTGCATTGTTTCTCAGTGAGCAAGGCCTATAGAACATGGAAAATAAACTAGCCACCTTTGCAAGGCTGATCTTGCTGTCAATCACTCCAAGTCTGGAAGCCAGATCAGTTGTCCCATAAGCTTGGTGAGGATTTAGAGTCCATAAAAAAAATTAACTAACATAACTTTTATCTGCAGAGAGACCTTGCTGACAGGCTCCAGTGTTGTCAAGGCTTCATGCTTCATTCTAATGAGACAGCATTTTACAGTGCGGTTATTCTCTTTTTCTTTTAGTGTGTTTGCAAGTTAAATTAGTTATAAGTAGTAGGAAAGCATTATACCTGAAGGTGGATACACTGTGTCTGATCAGCTGTGGACTTGGGATAAACAGCTGATAATAATTACCGGGGGAAATTCAGTCAACCAGTGTTAGGAAAGGTTATCAAGCTTTCGTGTTATATACGGTCAGTATACAGTATGGGGAAACAAAGCTGATGGGCCTGATTTCTGCTCTCACGTTCATGTAACCCCACTGACCTCCCTGGAGTTAATCCCAATTCACACCAGTGTGAGAGCAGAATTAGTTACTACGTATAGATACAACATCTACTATTTGATCAATAGCTGTGAGAGTGCTAAAAGTAAAGGGCCATTCTGCAAAGCTAGAGTAAGTAAGGTTGCATAGGGGAGCCATTTTAGAGTTAGGGAAATAGCACCCGTCCCCTCGTTAGTTGCTGAAAGACACCACATCAACACAGCTGCTTTAGCAGTGGCTGGTGTCCCATCCCCTACATGGAACAGCCGAGTATCCACTGCCTTGCTTCTTGCATAGGCATTTACACTTGTTTTAAGTGGATATGAAATGGGACCACGTCAGAATGCCCGTGTTTTGCACCCATTTTGCACAGGTATAAATGATCACACAAAGGAGCAGGGCAGAAGAGACACGATCAAATCAGTCCCCGATCGCTCTGCCGTCGACTCTGGAACTCCACCGCGGCGAGAGGCGGAAGCGGAGTCAACGGGGGAGCGGCAGCGGTCGACTCGCCGCCGTCCTCATGGCCAGGTAAATTGACCTAAGATACGCCGACTTCAGCTTTGCTATTCGCGTAGTTGAAGTTGCGTATCTTAGGTCGACCCCCCCGCCCCACCACCACCACCAAGTGTAAACATAGCCCCAGAGGCTTTGCTAAGCAGGTCCACTTTGCCAGGTATCCATTCACTACGCTGCAAAGACCTCTCCACATTGACGTGTAGTGACCATGGAACACTGGTGCAGGGGGTGTCCCTATGCAACCTCTGGGACCTTCCTCCCACTATGGTTCCACTGCACTTGGGGCCTTACCACGTCCATGGGAGAGAAAAATTTGGGACATGCACACCCACATCCACACAAATAGACACTATTTACATTGGGGAGGTACACAGCACTTTCTCCTGAAAGGAATTTACAATCTAAACAATACTCACCAATATATCTTTTGAACATTGCTGCTTTCCCAGCCAACACTCAAATCGTGTGGCTCTCTGTTCTCAGTAGCCATTCCCCACCACCATCACCACCCCAATTACAATGATACTGATTACATCTTGGGGCTTGTCTACGCTGACACTTTACAGCGCTGCAACTTACTCACTCATTCATGGGTGTGAAACCCCCCCCCCGAGCGCTGCAAGTTTCAGTGCTGTAAAGTACCAGTGTAGACAGTGCACCAGCGCTGGGCGCTACTCCTCTTGTGGAGGTGGGGTTTTTATAGCGCCGGCTGGTGCCGCGACTACATAGCCATGTTAGTTGCTAGTGAAGAAATACCCTTGGGAAATGGCACACTTTATACTTTTTTTCTTTGCTGCTGGTAAGAATTATTCTGTAACACGATTATGTGAAATGCTGGTGACATATGGGTAATTACAAATAAAATTAAACCCCTGGAATGAGAGCATTATTGGTGATCATCATTTATATTGGGTGAGGTTAGCTAAGCAAAACGTGTACACACACACACACACACACACACACACAACCCCATGCATCTGAATTAATCCACGGTGTATATCCTGGGTAACAGAAAGCCCCCTGAAGAGATCTGTACATGTCAGTCTGAAATCTCTACATGTATACAAAAAGTGACTGTCTCTCTCAGGACAGCAGCTTCCCTTGCTAAGGAAGCCTTTTTAGTTATCTTTATACGGAGAAAGAAAAGCAGAGCGAAATCAAAACTAATGGGCCCCAATCCTGCAGTCTCTCTCAGGTAAAACCCCAGGGATTTGGCCCTACTGAATTAGGTCTTCAGCAAACGAGCTACAGTAGCGTCCTGAATGATCAATAATATGAAACAACCATTTTTACTTCTTTCCAGAAAAGAGCATTACGAAGGAATACAGCAGGCAAGAGCGAGTCCAACCCCCAACGTATTGCAGGGATACGCTTAATACTATATATGTAGATATTGTAGCTATGTTTCATTTAGGATTAAATGGCAAGTACTGTTTGATATAAATATTTAGTGCAATTTTGTATGTCTATATTTTATGCACACAAATGCTCACTTCATCAAAATAGGGACATTGCAGTCTCCGATAAACAAGGCAAATCTCCGTGGGGGCTAACATTTTCTTTTTAAAAGGATCCTTTAAACAAAAACATTTATGGATATCATCTTTTTCAAAAGTTTATGGCCCCAGCTATGCTCCTCTTGAACTTACTGTTTGTAACTTTTACCCTTTGGATTATATATAGGATCCAAAATTGCACTAAATATTGATATGGGTTTGGGGGAGGGAGAGAGAGAAACAGAATAGGATAAATTATAATACATATAATGCACAGTGGCACATGGACAGAGACTACATAATGATGCCCGGATACTGCATGACATTTATCTACATGGGGCAAGACAGTGATAAACCTTGCCTTTGGTGTACACACACAGTTACTAGACATTTTCTTTTAAAAATCAAGGGATTCGTCATTCATGCAATAAATTCGTTACATTATTTGCATGTTGGGAAGGTTTTCATTCTGGGATCTGTTACTGGAAGCTCAACCCAATTCAACTCCATCCTCTCGTGTTTAAAGCTCCTTACCTCTAAGCCCCTGTGGTGGGACCGGACTCCACTGAGAGATGACACAGGACTCCACTGAGAACCCATCAACCCCACTACTAGGACAATCTGCAAGCACTGCTGTCCTTCCACACTCTCGCTGAAGTCAGTGGAAACAGGAGTGCACTAGAACTGCATACAATGGTCATTTCAAATAAAATCACCACTCCCACCACCACAAAGGACTCCAAACATAAGCTTACCTATAGCTTTTAGAATAATTTAAGCACACATAATATTTACAGATAATATTAACAGGGAGGAGAGGCGGTCTTGTGATTGCAGTACAGAGCCGGGAGGCAAGGCTGCTGGGTTCTACTCCTAGCTCCGACACAAACTGACTGCCCTTGGGCAAGTCACTTTACCTCTCCATTCCTCAGTGTCTGTCTGCAGAATGGGATAATGACAATATTCATCCACTCAGGGATATGATGAGGCTTAATTCATTGTTTGTAAAGGGACTTGAGATTATTGAATGGAGGATGCTATGCTAGTTACAGTGACAGAGTGTATACAGGTTTTCCTTTCCATTGTAAGCCCCCCCCCACTCCCTCCCATACAGCATCAGTGCAGCCAAAACCTTCCATAGCAAATGACCCACCATCATCCTGTTTTTACCACTTAACAGGCTACCTAAATCATAGATGATATCAAAAGATTTTCCTCTCTAAGTCACTCATTCAAATCCAGCCAGGGTCAGTGACAACCCAGATGAATTACTCATTGCTACCTGGCACCTGTGAAATGAGTTTGTGGTTTCAGCCTGCTTTCCAGGGGACATGTGTTCACATCACATCAAATTAGCCCCACCATCGCTAGCTCCAACCGATCTCCTTGGAGGCAGTTTCAGCAGAGGCACCAAGGATTTAATGGACTCTAGGCAACTCAATCCACTACAGCTGGCTTCCAATGAGACTTCGGATGCGTCTACACTGGAGCTGGAAGCTGTGATTTGCAGCTCGAGGAGACATACCCACACTAGCTCTGATTGAGCTAGTGCCTAAAAATAGAAGGCAGCACCATTGACAAGAGCAGCTAATAACCCCGAGTACAATCCCATTCAAGACCCTAAGTATGTACCCAGGGCAGCTTGCCCCTCCCACTACCTCAGCTACACTTCTATTTTTAGCATGCTAGCTCCATCGGAGCTAGAACGGGTATGTCTGCTTCAGCTGGAAATTACACCCGCCAGCTCCAGTAGGCTAGGTCTACTCTGTAATCAGGACATCCAATTGGAACACATGCAGGCATTTCCGAGCGACCTTGCTAAAAACAGCAGTGTAGCCATGGTGGCACAGGCAGCAGCATTGGCTAACCGCCCGAGTATGTACCAGGGTTTCCGGGCAGGATTGTACCCAGGAGGGTAGCCCGTGCTGCTGTGGCTACATTGCTTTTGAAAATTTCACCTGAGTCCTCCAGCTTAGGGTCAAGGGATACTGGCAAGTGTCAGTTTTGGTGGGCGGTTGCAATGCTTCTGCCTCTGCCGCACCTGTTCTCTTTATAAACAAAAGATTCCAGTCCCCCAGGCTGTCAATCCAGCTGCTTTCACTAGCATTACCTTATTGGTTCTTAATTATCGTTTTAAGAAAGTAAACATTTTCAGGGACTTTTGAAAGAAAAAAAACGGCAATCAGTAGAAATATGGAACTTGAGGTATGGTCGCCACAGGCAGACAAACCACAACTGCAGTTGTCCTCAAATTTCCAATTTAAAAGTGTGTTATAGATATGCTTTTTTTTTTTTAAATCCTTTATTGACATCACTTTTCAAATAATTTCTGATCTCAGCTTCAGTTGTGCATCTCTTTTATCATACAGTTTGCGGCTTTTATTCTTTATTTAAAAAGACAAAATCAAGAAAGTTAATTACCCACGTCTCCTAATTTTGTTTTCGTCCCCCTACAAAAATAAAACTTCAAGCACTGGGTTCACTTGGTGCAGTATCACTGAAAGGCAGAAGTTGTGTGATCACCGCAATGGTTGTGGCAAGTCAGCAGAGGAACCCAGCACCTAGATACAATTATGCAAATAATGTTTCTATCCAGGTTTCTCCAGTTCACTTAGAAAAGAATAGTTTAAAGAAAAAGATGAAGTGGGAAAAAATTCAGCATTGATGACAAAGTAACTATCCAGGGACTTCCTTCTTTTTATTTCTGATGACATAACAGTAATGTTATTTTGCAAATAGCATGTGCATTGTAGGGATAGCAAAGACAGACACAAAATGGTCTGACCAAAGGTTAAAATGCAGAAGGTAACTCATGAAGAAATGCTAGTATCTATAGAGACATCCTTGCTATATATGAGAGAAAGGAATCAATACACATTTGTTGAATATATTTACTTGTTAATTATATTGCTGTTTGACAATGGTGAGAAAATAAGAAAAATCAGGATTGGAGCAGACAAATATTTATAATGAATGTATTCATAATACATCTCAACTCAAACTAAGAAATATTTACATTTTGTGTATGTATGAGAATAATGTATCTGTGTTTGTAAATATGTCTTTATAGAACATTTTACATTCATATTTATTATTGTAATATCGTGCATACCCAAATATTCATTCAGGTAGACTCCAGACTCAGTCCAATGTCCCGAAATTAACGAAAACATTTCAAAGCAATGAGCAAGCTCAATATTAATTGAGTACAGTATTTCTCACAAGCCGATTCTGGTGTGTATCACACACACACACACACACACACACTCAGTATATCATATTAACAGTCCTAAAGTTTGCTTCAGAAAACTGTCCTATTCAATATTATCTAATTCCCCCCCCCCCACTCGCAGCATTACATTATCCTGCAAACACATACAGCATACTGTACTTAATGGATTTAGCTTAGTTATCTAAGGCCTGGTCTACACTACGGGTTTAGGTCGACTTTAGCAGCGTTAAACCGAATTAAGCCTGGACACGTCCACACAACGAGGCCCTTTCTTTCGAATTAAAGGGCCCTTTAAACCGGTTTCTTTACACCACCTCCGACGAGGGGATTAGCGATAAAACCGGCCTTTGCGGGTCGGAATTGGGGTAGTGTGGACGGAATTCGATGTTATTGGCCTCCGGGAGCTATCCCACAGTGCTTCATTGTGACCGCTCTGGACAGCGCTCTCAACTCAGATGCACTGACCAGGTAGACAGGAAAAGACCCGCGAAGGTTTGAATTTCATTTCCTGTTTGCCCAGCGTGGAGAGCACAGGTGACCACGCAGAGCTCATCAGCACAGGTAACCGTCATGGAGTCCTCCCAGGATCGCAAAAGAGCTCCAGCATGGACCGAACGGGAGGTACGAGATCTGCTCGCCATATGGGGAGATGAAGCAGTGATAGCTGAACTCCGTAGCAGTAAAAGAAATGGAAAAGTATTAGAAAAGATCTCCAAGGCCATGAAGGACCGAGGCCATAACAGGGACACACAGCAGTGCCGCGTGAAAATTAAGGAGCTAAGGCAAGCCTACCACAAAGCCAGAGAAGCAAACGGAAGGTCCGGGGCAGAGCCGCAAACTTGCCGCTACTACGCGGAGCTGCATGCGATCCTAGGGGGTGCAGCCACCACTACCCCAACCGTGTGCTATGACTCTCTCACTGGAGAAACACACAGGGAAGACGGTTCGGGGAACGAGGAAGATGACGATGGAGGTACTGTAGGTAGCTCACAGCAGCAAGGAAGCGGAGAAACCGGTTTCCCCAACAGCCAGGATATGTTTGTGACCCTGGACCTGGAACCAGTAACCCCCGAACTCACCCAAGACCCTCAGGGCACACAGGAGACCTCTGGTGAGTGTAACTTTGTAAATATTTGTAAACATTACAAAAAAAAAGCAAGCAAGTCTGTTAACGTGTATGGGGATGGGGCGGAAATCCTCCAGGGACATCTCCAGAAAGCTCTCCTGGTTGAAATGGGGTGATTTTATTAAGGGGGACATTCAGAGGCGCCCGTTCCTGCTCTTCTGACCAGAAATGTTCCCCGCTGTTAACCACGCGGTGGGGGGGAGGGGTGAAGTGATCATCCCAGAGAATCGTGTGTGTGTGTGTGGGGGGGGGGTGGTTTACTTGTGTTTGTGCCGCATGTTAACCGGGAAACCGCAGCCCCCTCCTTTTACATTGAAACCCCATTTTAAATGGACAACCCAATTCATCCTTGATATGGGAAATGCGCTGCTGTTTGCAACCTTTCCCGCATGTTAAGAAGGTTAAAAAAGCCAAAACACTGTGGCCTACGATGGCTGCCTGCAAGCCGAAATATGCGACCTTGTAATGAAAGAGTGTACCCATTGTTCCCTAAAATGTGTCCTTTTTAACCACCTCTCCCTTCTCCTCCACCAGCTGCAAATGTTTCTCCTTCGCAGAGGCTCGTGAACATTAGAAAGAGAAAACGTAAGACGAGGGACGAGATGTTCACGGAGCTGCAGATGTCCGCCCAGGCTGATAGAGCACAGCAGAATGCGTGGAGGCAGTCAATGTCGGAGATGAGAAAAGCCCAACATGAACGAGAGGAGAGGTGGCGGGCTGAAGACGATAGGTGGCGTCAGCTTGCAGACAGACGGCAAGAGGCAATGCTCCGTCTGCTGGAGCATCAAAGTGATATGCTCGAGCGTATGGTTGAGTTGCAGGAAAGGCAGCAGGAGCAGAGACCGCCGCTACAGCCCCTGTGTAACCAACAGCCCTCCTCCCCAAGTTCCATAGCCTCTTCACCCAGACGCCCAAGAACACGGTGGGGGGGCCTCCGTCCACCCAGTCACTCCACCCCAGATGATCGCCCAAGCATCAGAAGGCTGGGCTTCAATAAGAGTTAAAGTTTTAAAATGCAGTGTGTCCTTTTCCATCCCTCCTCCCCCACCCATCCCAGGCTACCTTGGCAATTATCCCCCTACCTCTGTAAGGAACTAATAAAGAATGCATGAATGTGAAAAAACAATGACTTTATTGCCTCTGCAAGGGGGAGGGGAGGGTGGGGTGGGGTGGTTGGTTTACAGGGAAGTAGAGTGAACCGGGTCGGGGGGGGGGGTTGGAGGGTTCATCAAGGAGAAACAAACAGAAGTTTCACACAGTAGCCTGGCCAGTCACAAAACTCGTTTTCAAAGCTTCTCTGATGCGCACCGCGCCCTGCTGTGCTCCTCTAACCGCCCTGGTGTCTGGCTGCGCGTAATCAGCGGCCAGGCGAGTTGCCTCAACCTCCCACCCCGCCATAAAGGTCTCCCCCTTACTCTCACAGATATTGTGGAGCGCACAGCAAGCAGCAATAACAATAGGGATATTCTTTTCGCTGAGGTCTGAGCGAGTCAGTAAGCTGCGCCAGCGCGCTTTTAAACGTCCAAATGCACATTCCACCACCATTCGGCACTTGCTCAGCCTGTAGTTGAACAGGTCCTGACTCCTGTCCAGGCTGCCTGTGTACGGCTTCATGAGCCATGGCATTAAGGGGTAGGCTGGGTCCCCAAGGATCACGATAGGCATTTCAACATCCCCAATGGTCACTTTCTGGTCCGGGAAGAAAGTCCCTTCCTCCAGCTTTCGAAACAGAGCAGAGTTCCTGAAGACGCGAGCATCATGTACCTTTCCCGGCCATCCCACGTTGATGTTGGTGAAACGTCCCTTGTGATCCACCAGGGCTTGCAGCAGCATTGAAAAGTACCCCTTGCGGTTTACGTAGTCGGTGGCTTGGTGCTCCGGTGACAAGATAGGGATATGGGTTCCGTCTATGGCCCCGCCACAGTTTGGGAATCCCATTTCAGCAAAACCATCCACTATTGACTGCACGTTGCCCAGAGTCACTACCCTTGCTATCACCAGGTCTTTCATTGCCCTGGCAAATTGGATCACAGCAGCCCCCACCGTAGATTTGCCCACTCCAAATTGATTCCCGACTGACCGGTAGCTGTCTGGCGTTGCAAGCTTCCACAGGGCTATCGCCACTCGCTTCTCAACTGTGAGGGCTGCTCTCATCTTGGTATTCTGGCGCTTCAGGGCAGGGGAAAGCAAGTCACAAAGTTCCATGAAAGTGGCCTTACGCATGCGAAAGTTTCGCAGCCACTGGGAATCGTCCCATACCTGCAGCACGATGCGATCCCACCAGTCTGTGCTTGTTTCCCGGGCCCAGAATCGGCGTTCCACGGTATCAACCTGCCCCAGTGACACCATGATTTCCACATTGCTGGGGCCTGTGCCTTGTGAGAGGTCTATGGCCATGTCAATTTCCTCATCACTCTCGTCGCCGTGCTGCAATCGCCTCCTCGCCTGGTCCGGGTTTCGCCTTGGCATGTTCTGGCTCTGCATATACTCCAGGACAATGCGCGTGGTGTTCATAGTGCTCATAATTGCCGCGGTGATCTGAGCGGGCTCCATGATCCCAGTGCTAGCTATGGCGCCTGGTCAGAAAAAAGGCGCGAAAGTAGTATCTGATGGACCAGGAGAAGGAGGGAGGGAGGGAGGGAGGGAGGGAGGGAGGGCCAAGTGACGACATGGCGTACAGGTACAGGAACAGGGAGAAACACAAACAACTGTCACACAGAATGGTCCCCCCAAAGATTAAACTGGAAACCCTGGGCTTAGCAGGCCGTTGATTTCACGGAGGAAGGGGAAGCAAATGAACACAGAATAAATCTATTTTTTACATCTTAAGGTGGCAGCCGACGCTGCAGCATGAGTGACAGCCATACCAGTATGATGATGATGGGTACCAATCATAATATACCATCATCTGCCAAAAGGCAAGGGGCTGCTGCTGTGTAGCAATGCAGCCCCATGTCTGCCAGCCCCACGTCCGCCAGCACCCAGCATCGCCCTCGGCCTCTTCTGGGTGCTTAGCAGACAATATTGGGCAATTGGCAGAAAATAGTACATTATGACTGGTAACCGTCATCATCGAGACAGTAGCATGTCTGCCCAGGTGGCCATGATTGACAGCCACTCCAGTACGACGACGACGGGTACCAGTCATAATATACCATCGCCTGGAAGGGGCTGGTGCAATGCAGCCCTACGGCTGCCAGCCCCACGGCTATCACTCATGCTACACCGTCTACTGCCAAAAGGCAGTTAGCAGCTGCTGCTGTGTAGCAATGCAGTCCCACGTCTGCCGGCACCCAGAGGACATATGGTGACGGTGAGCTCAGCTGTGCTGAGCGGGCTCCATGTTGTCTGCACAGGTAACCCAGGTAACCCAGGTAAAAAGGTGCGAATCTATTGTCTGCCGTTGCTGTGACGGGGGAGGGAGGGGCCTGACGACATGTACCCAGAACCGCCCGCGACACTGTTTTGCATCATCCGGGCATTGGGATCTCAACCCAGAATTCAAAGAAAAGGCGTGAACCGCTTCGCGGCTCGAGCTGTGGCGCAAACGTAGTATCTGACGGCCTAGGGGAAGGAGGGAGGGGGGCCGAGTGACGACATGGCGTACAGGCACAGGGAATTAAAATAAAGAACGGTGGCTGTGCATCAGGGAGAGACACAAACAACTGTCACAGACTGGTCCCCCCCAAAGATTAAACTGAAAACCCTGGGTTTAGCAGGCCGTTGATTTGACGGAGGGAGGGGGAAGCAAATGAATACAGAGAAAATCTATTTTTTACATCTTAAGACGACGGTGCAGCGTGACTGATAGCCCTCGGCATCTTTCTGGGTGCTTGGCAGCAAATACGGGGTGGTGTATGACGATGGTCTTCAGGCCTATTGCACGAGCTGCTGCTCAGGGAAGACTCTGCTAATGTGCGATGACCCGACTTGTAATAGGCCGGCTAACAGTCATAATACACCATTTACTGCCAAAAGGCAAGCCCCACGGCTGCCAGCACCCAGATCGCCGATGAAGGCTACCAGTCTACTGCACCGTCTACCGCCAAAAGGCAGTTAGCAGCTGCTGCTGTGTAGCAATGCAGTCCCACGTCTGCCGGCACCAAGAGGATATATGGTGACGGTGAGCTCAGCTGTGCTGAGCGGGCTCCATGTTGTCTGCACAGGTAACCCAGGTAACTAACCCAGATAAAAAGGCGCGAATCTATTGTCTGCCGTTGCTGTGACGGGGGAGGGAGGGGCCTGACGACATGTACCCAGAACCGCCCGCGACACTGTTTTGCATCATCCGGGCATTGGGATCTCAACCCAGAATTCCAAGGGGCGGCGGAGACTGCGGGAACTGTGGGATAGCTGTGGGATAGCTACCCATAGTGCAATGCTCCGGAAGTCGACGCTAGCCTCGTACTGTGGACGCGGTCTGCCGACTAGAGCACCTAGAGCATTTTATTGTGTGGACATACACAATCGGCTGTATACAACCGATTTCAATAAAACCGGCTTCTATAAATTCGAACTAATTTCGTAGTGTAGACATACCCTAAGTCTTGGAGTACTGGAGAAGTTCCAGAGGTCTGGAAGAAAGCTAATGTTGTGCCAATATTTAAAGGGGTAAACAGGATGACCCAGGTAATTAGATCTGCCAGCCCAACATTAATCCCAGGCAAAATAATGGAGCGCTGATACAGGACTCGATTAATAAAAAAAATTAAAAGCAGGTAATATAATCAATGCCAATCAGCATGGGTTTATAGAACATAGATCTTGTCAAACTATTTGATGAGATTATAACTTTGGTTGATAAAGATAATATAAATGTTTAATTGTGTTACATAAATACTAAGTCATTTGACTTGGTACCACACAATGTTTTGATTAAAAAACTAGAACAATGCAAAAATCAACATGGCACATATGTTAAATGGATTAAAACTGGCTAACTGATAGGTATCAAAATGCAATTGTAAATGGGGACTCGTCATTGAGGGACGGTGACACTAGCCTCTGTTTGCCAGAAGCTGGGAATGAGCGACAGGGAATGGATCACTTGATGATTACCTGTTCTGTTCATTGCTTTGGGGGGGGTGGGAGAAGGCACCTGGCACTGGCCACTGTCGGAAGACAGGATACTCGGCTAGATGGACTTTTGGTTTGACCGAACATGGCCGTTCTTATGAGTGGGTGTGTTTCTAGTTGGGCCTGGCTGCAAGCAGTTCTTGGGCCTCATGCTATTTAACATTTTTATCAATTACCTGGAAGAAAATAGAAAATCATCACTGATAAAGTTTGCAGGGCCATGAACAAAAAGGGGGAAGAAAGTGTTTTACACTTTGGCAAGTGACATTCTACCAGCAAGATTTTCAGAAGTATAAAAAAGCCAAAAAGATAACAAAGAGCCAGCAGCTGTGAACGTAAAGCCATGGAAGGCTTATATGAAGGAGGGGGAGAAAGAAATAAACTGGCAAAGACCCATGATAAGAGTACTAAAGACATTGATAAGAACAAAATCATTAAAGATGAAAAGGGGAAATATGGTAATCAATGAGAAGAGTGGAGGAATTACTTTGAAAGGCTTATGAAAAAAGAGAATCCAAGAGAACCATGCTGTAGGATAAAACCAAACCTGGGTCTGGTGGCACCAGTCCTAGAAGAAGAAGTTGCAAAAGCACTGAGCAACATGAAAAATAAAAAAGCTCTCGGCTGCAATGACATACCAGCAGATGAATGGAAGGGCCTGGGGCAGCCAGGCATGAACATATAGACAACTGTTTAATTTCATCATGGGGACTGAGAAGATGCCTGGAGAAAAATATTGGTACTAATGTGCTCTAAGAGACACAGAAGACTGCAGTAACTACTGCTGCATTAAACTCATGAGCCACATAATGGAGATCTGAGAGAAAGTTTTTGATTAAAGACCACAAAGAGATGTAAAGGTCAGTGATGATCCGTTTGGATTCATGCCAGGCAAGTTAACAGTGGATGCTATCTTTACATTAAGATTGCTTGAGGAAAAATATAGCGAAAAGAAAAACCCTGAACACTGTATTCATTGATCTGGAGAAAGCTCATGACCATGTTCTGAGAGACATTTGGTGGTGTATGAGAATGAAACGGACTCCTTTAGACTGTGTCAGACTTGTCCAGGACTTGTATAAGGATGTCGTTACCAGAGTCAAAAGCCATGTACAGAAACGGAACAGTTTCTGATAAGAGGCAGAGTACATCAAGGCTCAGCCTTAAGCCCCTTTTTGTTCACACTGGTGCTCAATGAACTTACAGAAACCATCCAGAGTGGCCCCCTGAATGGCATGCTTTTTGCAGGGGACATAGTGCTCATGGGGGAGAGCAAAGAGGAAGTGGGAAAACATTTGGAAAGATAAAAGGGCATTCTTGAAAGAAATGGCATGAAAGTCAGCAGAAATAAAACAGAGTATATGGTCCGTAGAGTCGATGATCCCTCACAGGAAGACAATGAGATTAAGTCTGGAGGATAGGGGAGGAGCAACGGTACAGAAAAATCAAGTACCTAGGTTTGATAGTACAGGATACTGGTGAACTCAATGGCAAATGTATAAGCGGAGCAGGAACAGCATGGACTAAATGGAGAGGAGTGAGTGGAGTGATCTGTGATAGGAGAATGCCTAACAAACTGAAAAGTTAGATCTCCAAAACAATAATTAGGCCTCCACTTTTGTATGGATCTGAATGAGGAAGAGACAGGAAATGGAAATGTTAAGATGAATGCTTGGAATTACAAGGATATTCAAAACAAATGAATTAGGGGAAGTGTGAAGGTGGTATCAATTACAGAAAAGCTGAGGGAATCCAGGCTTAGATGGTTTGGGCATGTGCAAATAAGGTGTTAAACTTACAAGAAGTGGAGCTTCAGAGACAAGCTGGAAGACCCAAAACTGGATGGATGGATGGATGTCATAGAAAAGGATATGATTAGTTAGAGTTCCTAAGGAACTGCTTCAAGACAGACTGGAATGGAGAAGAACGCAAAGAGACAACCTCACATAGATGGCCATTTGTGCTGAGACCAACGGTCATCTAGCCCAGTATCCTGTCTTCTAACAGTGGCTGGTGCCAGATGCTTCAGATGGAATGAAAAGAACAGGGAAATTATCAAGTGAGCCATCCTCTGTCGTCCAACTCCCAGTTTTTGGCAATCAGAGGTTTAGGGACACCTACAGCATGGGATTGCGTTGGTGACCACCTTGGCTAAAAGCCATTGATGGCCCTATCCTACATGAATTTATCTATTTTTTTTTAACCCAGTTATACTTTTGGCCTTCACAACATCCACTGGCAATTGTGTGTTGTGTGAAGGAGTATTGCCTTATGTTTCTTTTAAAGCTGTTGATCTTGTCTCATCTCCTCTTTAACATTTGATTTAGTGAATGTAGTGCTGACAGAATGTGCCATGTTAACAGAGTAACACCTACTATTAACAAAGCTGTTCAGAGTACAGATATTCTATAGATAATCTTAGATATCTAAGGCTACGTCTACACTAGCACCTATGTCGGCAAAACTTACGTTGCTCAGGAGTGTGTGGGGGGGGGACCCTGAGCGACATAAATTTTGGCAGCATAAATGCTTATGTGCACAGCGCTATGTCGGCAGGAGACGCTCTCCTGTTGACATAGCTACAGCTGCTCACTGAGTTGGTTTTATTATGTCGACAAGAGAACACTTTCCCGTTGGCATAACACGGCTACACGAGTGATCTTACGGTGACACAGTTGTATTGTTACAGCTGTGCCACTGTCAGCTTGCTGATACAGACAGGGCCTATAGACACCTATCGCCAGGATATTGAAAGACACTATGACCTCCTCCAAAGGCACCCAGCCAGCATGTCCTAAACCTGAACTAGAGACCCCACTTCCAGGGTGAAAGTTAGATTAGTTTCTATGCTTTTTCAAATCATTGCCCACGACACTAAGTCTAAGACACCAGACACCAGTGCAAGTTAGTGTTAGGGGTTCTTGGGATGGGCACACGTGCACTAGGAACTGGGCTGAGAAACACAAACTCATTTCATACAGATCATCAGAACTCTGTACCTCATGACAACAAAGTTTGGTTTCAACTTTTAACACAACTGGCTATATTGTAGCTTCTTCCGTTTATTCTGGGAAAAGGTCAGCAAGGAGAACAAGTGGCTTCTTGTGTCAGATTTGCCAGGAAAACATTCGTGTCTGCATGTTAGCCCCACAGGACAAAAACATCCATAATAAGAAAACCAACAGCAGTATGTCAAATCATTGCCTGCTGAAGCAGTAAGAATCGCACAACTGGGAAACGGGAGAAGAGCAGAATGTAAAACTACAAAAGATCAATGACTGCCAATGGAAGAGAGAAAAATGCAGTAGAAGATCTGGATTAAGAATAAGGTTGTGAAAATCAATATAAGTATTTCAACCATCTGCAGCCCACTACTGTAAGTAACCAAATGTTACGGGGTTAAATTAACAATTCATGATACTTAGGAGAAGGCGTTTTCCCTCACTAATTTATGGCCCAAATCTGCAATAGCTACTCAGGTGAGAAAGCAAGTAGCACATACCTACAATGTCCAAAAGTCCCTTCTGATCATAAATAAGGATTAGTACCTATTTTAACCGCAATATATTAGACTATAAAAATAAAACTTTTTGATAGAAAATGGTGGGGTTTACTAGTTCATCCATGCAGAGGATTTAAAGCAGTCACTAGGTTTCTGGATAGGTTAAAAGAACAATCACTACAAACCTGAAATCTAGTTGCTTAAAAAAAAAAAATTAAAAAAATGAGTAAGGCAGTTTCAGGTGCTACACCAGTGGTGGGCAAACTTTTTGGCCTGAGGGCCACATCGGGGTTGCAAAACTGTATGGGGGGCTGGGTAGGGAAGGCTGTGCCCCCCAAACAGCCTGGCTCCTGCCCCCTATCTGCCCTCTCCCACTTCCCACCCCCCGACTGCCCCCCTCAGAACCCCCGACCCATCCAATCCCCCCTACTCCTTGTCCCCTGACCGCCCCTCCCAGGATCCCCCACCCCTAACCTCCCCCCGGGACCCTACCCCCTGGTCCCTGTCCCGACTGCTCTGACCCCTATCCACACCCCCGCTCCCTGACAGCCCCCTTGGGACTCCCACACCTATCCGACTGCCCCCTACTCCCTGTCCCCTGACCACCACCCCACCAGAACTTCCGCCCCATCCAACAGCCTCCTACTCCCTGTCCCCTGACTGCTCCCCTGGGACCCTCTACCCCTTATCCACCCCCCCCCCACTCTCCACCCCCTTACCATGCTGCTCAGTGCAGCAGGAGCTCACAGACCCACCGGAGCCAGCCACGCACTGCCTGGCAGGAGCGCCAGGCCAGAGTGCTGGCGGCACGGCACGCTGATGCTGCGGGGGAGGGGCTGGGGGCTAGCCTTCCTGGCTGGGAGCTCAAGGGCCAGGCAGGACAGTCCCACGGGCTGGATGTGGCTCACGGGCCATAGTTTGCCCACCTCTGTGCTACACATAATCCTGTAAAACCAAAAAATAGACTAGGAATCCCCATCACATTGTGCTATTTTTAAAGAGGTCTCTTTCTCTCGCCTGTTACTGCATGAAAGAACCATAAACAGGTCTTCATGGTTCCCATATGCAAACGGACATTTAGACACCTAACCGCCCTTCTGCATGCAAATACTTGACTTGTGCATGCAGTCCCACTAATTGCACACAAGTTAGCTGCACAATTATACAAGACTTTCTATTCTGCTTACTGTCGTTTGAAAAGGAAAAAGGAGAATAGGATTCAAATTCAGCTTTGATTTAAATGGGGATATAAAAAGGTACACTTTGGGCGTAAGTTGATCAGTAGACAGGGAAGACAAATGCAATTTAGAATTCATTGGTATTTTGTGGGGCCCCAAGTCAGACCTGGTATAAACATTTACAGCTCCCACTGATGTCAATGGGAACTGGATTTGCTTACATATTAGCTAAATTTGACACACACCCTCAAAGATGGTGCTGGCATGTTAACATTTTTGGGGGAGCTGTTTAATCCAACACCCTCCTGGTAATGATTTTTCCTGCTACACCATCTCTTTCCATGACCTTGGTGTGTAATTTACACTCATGTGGCACAGCCACTGAATGCCAAGTTGGTGTCAGTTATTGGATACTGCATAACCACTTACACCTTATATGCCACAATTCTCCAGCTGCTGTAGACAGACAGCTTCGACTTCAGTCCATGGCAGTTACTTGTCTGCAGATGCTGGAGAACGAAGTCCCCAATATGAAACTTACACCACCGTTTATGTTACCCCGACTTTGGCCTAGAGATTTTATGGGAGATGCAACTTCTCACTCCAGGCTGCATTTGCTGACGACCAGCAATTCACTGAGTTCCATTTGATGGGGAAAGGATTTCTAAAGGGCAATTCCTGGTCTAACTGAAGTCAATGACAGGACTCCCACTGACTTCAATGGGATCAGGACTGGGCACTTACCATATCGCTGTGCAGCAGCATGACCAGAACAGCGAACAAGAAGCTGTTTTTAGAGGTAAATGCAATTAAAAGGTCTTGGAAAAGCTCCTGGGTATAACTATCATCAGGGGGAAGGGTGTTCTCCAAGGGACGGGTGGGCTTTGGTAATTCTTCAGCAATACAACAGCTATTGGATTTGGCACTGCTGTAACCAGGCAGGGGTACTGCATGTCACAGAGTTGTGGAAATGCTTACCAAAGGCTTTCCCTGGAAAGTGCCATACGCTTCAACAGCTAACTGCGGCAATGGGGGTGGGGGCGCGGGCGGGAGGGAGACAGCTAAGAAAGCCAGTAGGGATTGGAAAAGGAGAGAAACCAGTAAGGGCAGCCAGAAGGGACTAGGGCAGAGGTGGGAAAACTACGGCCCACGGGAGCATCCTGCCCAGCCCTTGAGCTCCCGGCCGGAAAGGCTAGCCCCCGGCCCCTCACCCATTGTCCCCCCTCCCCTGCAGCCTCAGCGCTCCGCGCCGCCAGTGCTCTGGCCCGCCACGCCTGCGGGGCAGCGCGCGGCTGGCTCCGGTGGGGTTGCGAGCTCCTGCTGCTCTGAGCAGCATGGTAAGGGGGCGGGGAGTTTGGATAAGGAGCAGAGGGTCCTGGGGGGCAGTCAGGGGACAGGGGGCGGTTGGATGGGGCGGAGGTTCTTGGGGCGGTGGTGGTGGTCGGGGACAGGGAGTAGGGGGCAGTTGGATAGGCGTGGGAGTCCCGGAGGGGCTGTGGATAGGGGTCGGGGCAGTCAGGGGACAGGGAGAAGGGGAGGTTGGACAGGGGGTAGGGTCCTGGGGAGGGGCGGTCAGGGACAAGGAGCAGGGGGGTTGGATGGATCGGGAGTTCTGAGGGGGGCAGTCAGGGGGCGGGAAGTGGGAGGGGGCAGATAGGGGATGGGGGCCAGGCTGTTTGGGGAGGCACAGCCTTCCCTACCCGGCCTTCCATACAGTTTTGCAACCCCGATGTGGCCCTCAGGCCAAAAAAAGTTTGCCCACTCTTGGACTAGGGAAAGAGGACAGCCAACAGGGACTGGGGATATAAGAGCCAGAAACAGTAGCCAGCAGGGATTGGGAGAGGCGGGGGACAGCAAGAACAGACGGCCAGGATTTGGAAAAGAGCAGAGCCAGCCGGGATTTGGAAGCCAACAGGAGTGGCCAGAAAGAACAGCCAGTCGCTAGGGAAGGCGGGCAGCCAGCCTACTAACATGGGCTTTTCTGTGAGCACAACTCCGTTTTTATTCTTCACAACTTCTCAACACAGCTGCCACCAGGCTGCTTGTCTTTGATATTTATAAATCTCCCCAGAGCAGGCACTGAGGTTTCCTGCTACCCTCTCACGGGTGCAGCGTTTGAGTGCCGTTCTGAACTGGCAGTGGCTTTTGTCAGAGTAGATGGCCAATGAAACACTTACGCACAGCAAACTCCAGCACTACCCAGTGGATTGTTTGAGCTGGTCAGATACTTCTGTAAGGGAGAGACGGTACAGTGGCTCTTCCTTGGGTAGGAAGCAGAGCCCTTAGTCAGATCCATGTGACAGATGGAGCGGCTATATTCGGCTTAACTACAAAATACTGAAAAACAAATTCCTAATCCTCTCCCTCACATGCCCACTGTTCTGCTTTTGCAGATTAACTCCCCATCAGAGGTGTACCGTGCACGACCCGGGAAGCCGAGGAACTGTAGCTTTGCTTCACTTGCAATTCCCAGGTACACACTGGACACTCCAGCTCCATCGTATGCTGCTTCTTTCACATGAATGCAACAATTATCCAGTTGTCAATAGGAACAACTCCCACCCAAATGCACAGCACACATCCTTCCTGATCCTCTCTTGGGTTACACAAGGGCTTTAGAAAACAACTTAGCACAGCCGCTGTATTAACCTATTTTAATACCCTCCATTCAGAGCTCTCCCCCGGCAGTGTTGCTAATTGCTATACACCACGCTGCTTACCAAATTATATATAATATATATTCACATAAGGTTTTTCCCTCCTGGCTCAATGTTTCCAAAAAGTTCACACACAATTGCAGCAAGTTTGATTACTATTTAATTTGTTCACAGAGCGCCTGTCGTTATGATATCAGGGCATTTAACAGTAAAACAAACAACTGGTGTCAACAACTAGCACAAATGAAACCCGCCCAAGCCATGGAATAAATATCCTCTGGCTACAGGCCACTGACTGTATTTAGGAACCTAAAGTATCAGGGGGTAGCCGTGTTAGTCTGTATCTACAAAACCAACAAGGAGTCTGATGGCATCTGTTAGTCTTTAAGGTGCCACCAGACTCCTTGTTGTTTTTGTAGGAACCTAAAATTCATGTAGCTCTATTTTCACCTGCAGCTGCCATTTACTTCAAAGGGAGTTGTATGTAATCAGAACGCTTGAAAACCAGGCCATTTTGATTTAGGTGTCTAAATATGGCATTGTCTGCCATGCTTTAGGTGCCTACATTTGAAAATTTTAGCCACAGTGAATGAACATATCTCACACTATATCCAAAAATCTCTGGACTTTAATGGGCCCTGAGTCTGATCTCACTTACTCAGGTATTGATCAGGAGTCAGTCCAATGAAATCAATGGCATTGTAAGTGAGATCAGAAACAGGAACACAGGAAGGAGTGAATTTCAGAGCAGAGAACCCTCCAGTGAGAACATCCCACTGCCTGCACCCTGCAGCTCCACCTGAGAATAGACAGTAGGTGCTCAGCGACTACAGTGAGGAAGGTGATGATATAAAATATCTTGAAAAATAGACTTGAAAAATAAAAACCATACCAACCTGATGAAGTCAACATTTTCGAGCATGGTGAGGGGAAAATATGAAATTGCAAAATCCCAGGAAGGGCTCAAGTGTCCTGAGCACCTCCTGCAAGGTGCCTATTTCAATGACAGGTAGCAAGAGATTCTCGGTGCCTTACCAGAACAAAGATAAGTGGACTGGGAGTTACTGCATAGCATAGAGCTCAGGCCAGCCTGCCCCACCTAGCATCCAGCTCACAACTTCTGCTGCTTCAGCTCTCTCACTTCCTCTACTCCAAGTTGTCAAACTGAGTTACAGGGTTCTTGTCACAATCCATTTATTGTTAAAATTAACAATTGTGGTTTTCCCCAATTGAAATACGCAGTAGAGAAAGCGCCAGGCTGACTATTCCCCATTGGAGATTGAATTTTCATGTCTCTGTCTCCATCGTGCCCTGTGCGGAAAGGCAATTACACATGAAAAAATGCCTTTGTGGGCATAAAACAGGCAATGCTAGGCACAAATAAGCAACTTGTCAGCACAAATAAGTATTAGTGCATACAAATACCCAAATTTTGAGAATGCAAAAGTAGGGTTACCATCTTTTAGTTTTTAAAAAGGAGGACACTCCATGGGGACCTGGCCCCGCCCCAACCCCGCCCCTTCCCCACCCCAACTCTGCCCCCTCCCCTGAACGCTCCGCCCCCTGCTCCTCCCCCTCCCCTGCTTCCCGCGAATCAAATGTTCGCGGGAAGCCTGAAACAGGGAGGCAGCAGGTAGGCTGGGGCGGGGTGCGGCGCAGCTCAGTCTGGCCCTCCTGGCCGAGCGGCTCCCTTCGGCGGCCGGCTGGCCGGCCCAGGCCAAGAGGCTCTGGCCCCGGCGTCTCCCGCCTGGCTTGGCTCGGGCCCTGGGGCACTGGCTCCCGGCCCGGCCCCGCGACCCCAGCCCCTGGCCCCGTGCCCCCAGCCTGGCACCGCGCCCCCGGTTCCCAGCCCGGCACCGTGCGCCCGGCTCCTGAACCCCGGCCCGGCACCGCGCCCCCAGCTCCCAGCCCGGCTCCCGACCCGGCACTGTGCCCCCAGCCCCGCGACCCCAGCCCCGGCCCCACACCCCCGGCTCCTGGCCCGGCCTGGCCCCCAGCCCGGCACCGCGCCCCTGGTTCCCAGCCCGGCACCGCGCGCCCGGCTCCTGGACCCCGGCCCGGCACCGCGCCCCCAGCTCCCAGCCTGGCTCCCGACCCGGCACCATGCCCCCAGCCCTGCGACCCCAGCCACGCACCGGCACCGGCCCCGGCCCCGCACCCCCGGCTCCTGCCGAGCACCGCCGGCCCCGGCCCTGGCCCTGCACCACCAACCCCAGCCCCAGAGGCCCTGGCCGAGCACCGCTGAGCCCTCCCTATTTTCCCAGACATGTCCGGCTTTTTGGGATTTCCCCCCGGACGGGGATTTGAGCCCAAAAAAGCCGGACATGTCCGGGAAAATCCGGACGTATGGTAACCCTAGGTAACCCTAGCAAAAGCCTCTTTACACACAAGCACTCCCCTGCCCTGCCCACACTGCTTATTTTTAATCAATCTAATGGGAAGTAGCAGCTATTCAGCAGAGACACAAAAACAAGGATTGTTTCTCTAAATCAGTAGCAGGAAGCCGGGCAGGAGGGGGCCTGAGGAAAGTTCTAGGCAGACGCCCTACAGTGGTGAAGAGAAACGGTAGTTTTATGGATTATACTAAAAGCTCCTTTTTCAGTGTTAGAAGTGACACTTCCTAGGATTCTTTACCAGCGTCACATGACTGTGTGTTATAGCATTGTGCTGCTAGAAGCATTTTTTATCCAAGAGGAGATGTAAAACCAAGATATTTGAGCACCTCTGGTCATTAAATATCCCATGGCCCTTTCTGAAAGAGCACTGATGTTAACCCTGGAATCTGTTCCTATTCTCAGAGTAACTGTTTTGCTCACCTACAATTCAACTGGATATGGTATTCTTCTAACAGCTATGTTGTTGCCAAGATGCACCGCAAAGGGCACTGGCTGCTTTCAGTGATGGGCAGAGTGACCCCAGTTTGCAAGTATATAAAGCACTTCTAGCACTCAGACTTTTGAATCAAAGACTCTATGGAAATATCTGTTAGGCACAGTGGTTAAAAAAAAAAAAAAAAGTCACATCAATCATCTTAATACAAAAATTTTATGTCCAGAGACAAACATATTTCTGGTCTCCGGTATAAAGAAAGTTGAAAGGTTATTGCAAAAATATTATCAGAAGATTCCTAGAGACAGTATTACTGGTAACCTTACTGAATTTATAAAAGGACACCCTGTTGAAGGCCTTGCAATAAAAAAAATGCCCTGCAGGTTAACAGCAGTTGGACTTGCTGGTACCGTAAAATCAGTCGACTAAAGATCTCACATGATAAACTATAAATAAAAGCATCCATGTAACTCTGGGTTTATTTATTACACCACATATATAATAGGGCATCCCACTAGCACTGGCCTATTTTCAAAAGGGCCACTGGCCAGTGAGTTTTGTTTTACAAGAGTTCAAGCTCCTCCTC
Organism: Malaclemys terrapin pileata; assembly: GCF_027887155.1. Lineage (NCBI taxonomy): Eukaryota > Metazoa > Chordata > Testudines > Emydidae > Malaclemys > Malaclemys terrapin. The sequence goes on from NC_071511.1 coordinate 123,304,262, forward strand.
CCCACTAATTTACAGCCAGATTTTGCAGGTCTCGATCGCGCTGAGCAGGACTTACATGAATAGCGTAACGGGGACACATTGCTGAGTAAGTACAATACTGTGTGCAATGCACTGGGCGTTACAGAACCTGGCCCTCACCCTTCTCAGCTCTGCTCTTGCTACTGGTACCGTCTGTTGAAATTGACAAAGACTATGGCTTCCTGAATAGTCCAGACATCGAGTCCCTACGCAATTGCAATACAGACTGTCCACAAGCACATATGCTAGGATTTTGGAGAGGAGACTTAAGGGGACAGCAGAAGAGAAGAGCAGAAGACTGCACTTCACCTCGCTGCCAGTTTCTTCCTCCTTTGAGGCCCCATGCTGCAACCACCATTCTTCTGGCTGAGGAAAAGTGGCATGAAGTGGATTCACTTAAAACCTTGACAATGACATTGCGTAAACGGCCTAATGAATATCCTCACTAGGCACTTGATACCCATCCAGTGACTCAGCATGCTGCCTCTTCCAGGCTGAGGAGCAAAACACTGTGGATACGTCTACACCGCAATGAAAGACCCAAGGCACAGTCACAGCTGGCCCGGGTCAGCTGACTCCGGCTGTGGGACTATAAAACTGTAGCGTAGATGTTTAGGGCTCTGACAGCCCATGGGGGGGGAGGGTCTCAGAACCTGGGCTCCAGCCGGAGTCCAAATGTCTACACAGCAGTTTTATAGCCACACAGCCTCAGCCCTGTCAGCTGACCTGGGTCAGCTGCAGGTCTTGTATTGCAGTGTAGACATACCCTGTGAGTCTGAACCACACCTAGATTCCCTGCAACAACAGTGCAAAGCACTTAAGCACTAGAGATCAATGGGCCAGCTTAACCACTTGGTTTCTGAAACAGGCAAGAAAGAAATGTTCAAAGTTTAGCTTTGATGAAGACAATAGCACATAACTGACCGGTCACGCATCTGTTCTTTCAGGGGTGGCCAAAGTGCGGTCCCCTCAGACAAAATGTGTTCCACTGACATCTACATTATGACCTCTGGCTCGTCCTAGGTCAGCTTCATGCAGATGAACGTGCTTTAAAAAGGAAACCGATGTTGATTGGAGGAGGATAGGAGATGAATGACAAATAGACAACAGCACTAAAGCCAATCTGCCTTACCATGAAGCACGTTCACACAGGATTCTAGCCTTTGCTGGCATCTGCTTTGATCACAGGCATTTGGATAATGAGACTTGTGTCTGGCAGGCACCCTGTGCACTTACACTACATAGGAGAGGAATGCTCTAAGAGACAAAAGGTCTTTCTCTGTGGCTCTACATGCTGCCGTGCAACCAATAATCTAAGATGGTTCTCTGGGCCAGCAAGCTGAGGTCAATTCTCTACTTTGCCTTCACCTTTCAGGAATCACACTTTTCCTTTTTTATGCTCGGGCATAACTTAGAGCAGAACTCGGTCCTATACAGGGCTTCATCAATGCGTCCTCTGATTTTAAAGGCCTTCCTTGTGTTTGACATTTTGTCCATAAAAAGTTAAGACAAAATCTTGACTGTTGTCAATTAATTTCTGCTGTTCAGGTTGGCATCCCAGAAAATCAAGATTATTCTCAATGGGTTCCCAGTTGGTGGCATATCCCAGGCAATTCCACAGCAATATGATGCAATATTTCAATAAAGTTTTAATAATGTGGGTTTCTCTACTTCAGTTAAATGGAAAACAGACTAGGTTGCTAATTCAACACAGGGTTTCCTTTCCTTGTTGCCAGGTTTAATATGGTACACTAACAAGCTGAGTCAACATCATGAAGGGAAAATAAAAACAGCACTGATTACATGCTTGTAATGTTCCCCTCCAGAGTTGTGAAATCAAACAGCAGCTCTGAGCTAGTTTAGGGTAACTAGAAAATGAAAGTGCTCCAATTAGTTTCCCTTTCCATGCTGAATGACATACAAGGGAACAATATCAGTGGTGGATTTGCAAGTAGAATTAGATTTTAAAACGTTGTCACATTTCAATACTGTAAAGTCTTGTCAGTAACAGAAGTACGGCGTTTTTACTAAATGTAAAGGGTCCAAAGTCCACTCTCAGATGAGTAGCTTCTATGGAGTTAGTGGCAGTTGCATGCATGTACCTGATAGGGATGTAAATACCATTTAAAAAGTTAACCATTTAAATGATTTAAAATATTTAGTTTAAATGATTAACCGAGGAAGTGGCTGGGGCTGAACCCACCCACCGGTGCAGCTGGGGATGGGGCCGCGCCAGCCAGCCTGAGCCGCTGGGATTGGCCGGCCGGCTGGTGCGGGCCTGCTGGCCATTTTACATCCCTAGTACCTGAAGGAAGAATTTGGCTCATGATTTATGTCTTTTATTTCCCTTTAAAAAGTTAAGTTTCGTAAGATTGGACACTGTGCATGGTGGACTTGACTCTTTCGTTCTTGTTCATTTCCTTCCAAATGAAAAACTTTACATTCACCAAAAGACCCGCTGAAGGTTAGACATTATGGTCAAAAATCTGCACGCCTCCTAACTTAAGACAGGCATCTACCTACATATTTAGGCAGCTAAACAATAAAAGGCCCGATCGTCAGAGACGCTGAGCACCTACAGCTTCCACTGGAGTTTGTGTGCAAAGACAGAAGCCATTTTGTTCTCAGTTGCTACAGGATGTTACTGAGGGGAAACACTGAGCTCTCTTTGATGGAGACTAATTTTGTTTCTTCTTGTGACTTTTCCAAATCTAATTCATTTTGTAAGAAGCCTTTGAAAATACCAGTTGTAAACAATCTTTGAGTTTGATCATCAATCTGTGTGACTTCAGATAGAAAGTAGTAGAGAAGAGTAAGGTATTATTTTCAGAGTAACAGCCGTGTTAGTCTGTATCCGCAAAAAGAAGAACAGGAGTACTTGTGGCACCTTAGAGACTAACAAATTTATTAGAGCATAAGCTTTCGTGGACTACAGCCCACTTCTTCGGATGCATTAGGTATTATTTGTTATTCTTATCATTGTATTCACTTCCTACTGAAGACAGGTAGCTCATAGAAGTTTGGGGTTTCAAAAAAAAAAAAAAAAAAAAAAAAAAAGGCCAAAACTCTAAGTTGTCTTCTTCCTCATGCACATTTTATTTAAAGTTTTGTTATGGTCAACAAGAATTGCCGTACAGTGTTTATTTCACTCCACAGGCTGCATCACTGATACCTGTGCAGCAAAGCCAACATTTGGACACGTTACTAAGGAAAAATGCAAAAACCCTAGAAAAGTTGCCGTTGAGCAAAAGAGCTTTGCAGTCAGTCTGTCTTGTTAATTTTTTCAGAACTTTCATCAAGCCACAGGACATTATGTATTTACTCCGGGGTCATGTCTAAAGTCTGGGGAGCCACAGTATATTAACTGCTTGCATTTTAAAGGGATACTGTCAAGTACTTTAAATAGTTTGGGAGGGAAGGAGGAGGTTCTGCTCCTAGAAAGGTATGGCATTTTTACATTTAGTAAAAGAGCTTTGTTAGTTTGCTGCTTGAGGAGCAGTCCAAGAGCAATCAAGCCGAAACAGGAGCTTTTTATATTTTATATTTTATATAAATATGTTTTATATTTTATATTTCTTAATGGGGCACAAGATCTTTTTTAATACAATAAATGTATATTCAGAACACGGAAAATGTTCCCTATAAAATTAAGTAGACTAAGGCTGAACAATACAAAAAATCCTGACATCTAAACAAACAATTTACTCCTACTTATGAGGGAGAGAGAGAGATGTTAACAACTTGTAAGGCACTCAGATAAGATGGAGAAGGAAAACACTTCCACAGACAAGTGTCTGGAAAAGCTCGAGGGTCAAATAGATCCCTGATATAATTCCACAGAAGTCAGGGAAATTACACCTGGGAAAAAATGTCCTTCTAGATTCTGGGAACGTCATGGATCATTTCAGAGCTTCATCTCTTAAAGCAAGCTGACTCTGCCACCCAACCCCCCTCCTCCATATCTCTTCCCTACTCTATGCTTCTCTCACATTCAGTTCTTCCAGATGTGATAAAACCTTAAAACAATCCATAAATGCCAGCATACTAAAACTCATGACAATCTGAGCACGCATACTAGTACCATGGGTCTAATATCTAGTGATGGGTTCAGCCCTCACTGACCACAGTACTAAGTGGGAATACTTTTCACCTATATGGTGCCTCTCATCTGAAATGTGAAGGTGCTTTACAAAAGAGAGTAAGCATCATTATCCCCATTTTTGACATGGAGAACCCAAGGCACAGAGAAGTTAAGCAATTTGCCCATGATCACGCGAGTGAATGCCAGGTCGCCTGACTCCCAGGGCAGCACCTAGTCTGCAGACCGTGCTGCTTCTGATGAGTTTTGAAGAGCTAACGATGAAAGGAAAGGAAAGGAATGACATCCTCTATCATTTCCCCAGGAGTGCAGACTAGCACCAAATAATCAAAAACCAATTTATGTTACCAAAACTAATGCCAAGAAGCATCTATTCTGAATGGATTCTTGAGCATGGTCAGCAGTTGTGGCAGACAGACCAAGGACTTCATCCACAGTGAAACAAGGAGCAGCATTTTTAGAAACTATCTTTGCAGATGTGCTTATGCTGATCCTGCACTGTTGGCTCTGCTGGGTCAATACCTCTGGTGAGGGTTCTGTACCCTTTGAGTTACAATAATATCAGGCTGAAGTGTTGCAGAAGGGCAGATATTCCACTCCCTACGGTGCCCCTTCAGAAACAGGTAGCGACACATCAGTCCATCCACTGATTCATCTGAACAGCACTCATCACTCTGGTATTGGAGTGTCCCAGAGCACAACCATGATAGAAGCACAAAATCACCGGATCCACAGTCTGTGGACCTGTTCACAATAAACGCCGCCCACCCCTCCACCCCATACCCCACCAGACCTACCCAGAGCAAATTCTTGGGCACTGGTGGGGCTGATCAACAAGTTCAGAAAAGGGACATCCCGCCAAAGCACAAGCGATAGCCCTTAGCAGAGTGCCCTACAGAATAGAATTTCCAGGCTTGGGTCACATCCCATCTCCCGAAACTCAGCCTCCACGCTCCACCGATCCTCACGTAACAACAATATGTTAGTACCAAGAACATCTTGTGTAAAATGGGCCATAGTTACACCGGTGTAACTTGGCCTAAAAATGTTTTCCAAATCACCTCGGTGTTCATTTCCCCACACTGGTGGAAGGGTGGGGGAAATGGTGTGCCCTGCACCCTAGAAAGGACTTGGCTTCAGTAGAGGGAGGACTGTGTTTGCAGTGCCCTGCCCTGGAGCTTCCGCCTGGAGACGCAGTTTTAACTTGTGGCCAGAGCCCAGAGTGCCATAAGAACCCTGCTGGCCCAGCCTGTCAGGACAAGCCCTGTTCTTGGATGATGAGAAAAGGCAGATAAGAGCACCTGATTTACTTCCTTTATGCCAGTCAATATTTTCTATCCTTCTCTCACATTTCCTCTCTTATTTAGACATTCCCAGTCCTTGGAGGAAGTTTTCTGTGCCTCTCATCATTTTCGATGTTTCTCTCTGACCCTGTCCATTTCATTGGGCTGTCAAATGCACAAGGTAAACTAACAAATATAAATAGAGAATTCCTGCTCCTCGATCTCTAAGATTCCTATAATTGACCGAGGATAGCATCCCTTTAAGAGGCACAGGGTCAAGGGAGAAAGAGTCAGTGAGGCAGAAACACGGAGTAAGCCTGCCCAAGATAGGAAGAGCTGCGGAGGAGAAGGCTCTAGCACCAGAAGGCTCTGGCTCGTCCTAGGTCAGCTTCATGCAGATGAACGTGCTTTAAAAAGGAAACCGATGTTGATTGGAGGAGGATAGGAGATGAATGACAAACAGACAACAGCACTAAAGCCGATCCGCCTTACCATGAAGCACATTCACACAGGATTCTAGCCTCTGCTGGCATCTGCTTTGATCACAGGCATTTGGATAATGAGACTTGTGTCTGGCAGGCACCCTGTGCACTTACACTACATAGGAGAGGAATGCTCTAAGAGACAAAAGGTCTTTCTCTGTGGCTCTACATGCTGCCGTGCAACCAATAATCTAAGATGGTTCTCTGGGCCAGCAAGCTGAGGTCAATTCTCTACTTTGCCTTCACCTTTCAGGAATCACACCTTTCCTTTTTGCCTAATCTAGTTAATTATCTATTTTTAGATTTCTCCCAATTCTACCTCTCAGCATATCTGGACACCCTGTAACAACACACAATTAAAAGGAAACCAGACACTCTAAATTAGGCAGCACACCAGCAGAGATCTTTTCCCCTCAGTTCCTGCCAGAGATTAGCACTGCAATAAAATTTGTTTAGTAAATTTGACTTTGTGCAACACATTCTCAACAAGAAGAACAGGAGTACTTGTGGTACCTTAGAGACTAACAAATTTATTTGAGCATAAGCTTTCGTGGACTACAGCCCACTTCTTCGGATGCATAGAATGGAACATATATTGAGGATATATATACACATACAGAGAGCATGAAAAAGTAGGAGTTGTCTTACCAACTCTGAGAGGCCAATTAAGTAAGAGGGAAAAAAAACTCTCAACAAGGTGATTCGTTTGTCTCAGGGAGTACTATGCTGTGATTAAGAATGTGGATGATTGCCTAGAATGTCTTAGAGAATCTAGACGCTCTCCTGACAGTGCACAAACAGTTTTAATCATTTAATGAATGATGGTTAAATATATCATCTGTCATTCTGAACTCCTTGTATGTTAAGCGACAGGTGCGAAATGTTAGCGGTATGAAAAGACTTCCATCTCTCCTCCGTATGGAGAAGGCTAGGACTACTTAAAGAGAGCATGTGATATAGGTATATAAAATAACGAATGGTCTAGAGAATGTACCATTCACTATTTTATATGTCTAGACCATTCGTTATTTTATATACTTATATCACATCCTCTCATTTGTCTCTATGTCAAGAGTGCTATCCTCTTCAATGTCTCTGCCATATGGTAGTCTTTCCATGCCTCTAAACATCAGGTTACTGCATACAGTATTCAGAGGAGAGACTTGGTCACTTGAGATGCTAGCTATGCCCCAAAGAAGTACTACAGTTACCACTTAACAGTATTATGTGAGGACAGTAAGAGAGAAAATAATGAAGGAGAAAGATTCATAGATTCATAGATTCTAGGACTGGAAGGGACCTCAAGAGGTCATCGAGTCCAGTCCCCTGCCCGCATGGCAGGACCAAATACCATCTAGACCATCCCTGATAGACATTTATCTAACCTATTCTATTATCAGAGGCAGTACCACAAATCTCCAACCACATATAGAGAATGCTAGCAACAAAACTGCTATGGGAGGATAGGCTGGACAACCCTGGAGGAAGGGCCTGTAGGTTTCACCACAAGAGGAACTCTTCAGATACCTTGTAGGCTGATGATAATCAGGTGGGCACAGAAAACCTCAAGAAAAAGAATGCTCATCGGAAAGTAAAGAACAGAACTGGAATATGGCACATTCTTCTCTTTCCATTTCGGTATGAAGAGACTTCCTCTATAGTGCCTGGCAATGTTATAGAAATAACTTGCTCCCCAAAATGGGTGTAATTTTCAAAAGTAAATTTGAATGTCCATGAAACCCCTATAGCTAGAGGCACTGAGCACTTTATGCCATGGGATTTCCCAGCAGTCACTGGAACTCTACCACCACCACCCCGGGATACCTGAATGTGACAAGTCAAAGGTTTCTGGCATGAACTGAAGTAATCTCTGGTAGCTCCATTTTTAGTAAATGTTAACATGGCATTGACACTCTGCCCAGGGTCTTCTGCACCAATTAGTCCAGCCCTGATCTCGATTAAATTTTTTAAAAAAGATACAACTTTTAGACCTATGCAAGGGTCTTACTGAATGCAGGGAGAGTTTGGCAACAGCCTCCCCTTGCATTGTTTCTCAGTGAGCAAGGCCTATAGAACATGGAAAATAAACTAGCCACCTTTGCAAGGCTGATCTTGCTGTCAATCACTCCAAGTCTGGAAGCCAGATCAGTTGTCCCATAAGCTTGGTGAGGATTTAGAGTCCATAAAAAAAATTAACTAACATAACTTTTATCTGCAGAGAGACCTTGCTGACAGGCTCCAGTGTTGTCAAGGCTTCATGCTTCATTCTAATGAGACAGCATTTTACAGTGCGGTTATTCTCTTTTTCTTTTAGTGTGTTTGCAAGTTAAATTAGTTATAAGTAGTAGGAAAGCATTATACCTGAAGGTGGATACACTGTGTCTGATCAGTTGTGGACTTGGGATAAACAGCTGATAATAATTACCGGGGGAAATTCAGTCAACCAGTGTTAGGAAAGGTTATCAAGCTTTCGTGTTATATACGGTCAGTATACAGTATGGGGAAACAAAGCTGATGGGCCTGATTTCTGCTCTCACGTTCATGTAACCCCACTGACCTCCCTGGAGTTAATCCCAATTCACACCAGTGTGAGAGCAGAATTAGTTACTACGTATAGATACAACATCTACTATTTGATCAATAGCTGTGAGAGTGCTAAAAGTAAAGGGCCATTCTGCAAAGCTAGAGTAAGTAAGGTTGCATAGGGGAGCCATTTTAGAGTTAGGGAAATAGCACCCGTCCCCTCGTTAGTTGCTGAAAGACACCACATCAACACAGCTGCTTTAGCAGTGGCTGGTGTCCCATCCCCTACATGGAACAGCCGAGTATCCACTGCCTTGCTTCTTGCATAGGCATTTACACTTGTTTTAAGTGGATATGAAATGGGACCACGTCAGAATGCCCGTGTTTTGCACCCATTTTGCACAGGTATAAATGATCACACAAAGGAGCAGGGCAGAAGAGACACGATCAAATCAGTCCCCGATCGCTCTGCCGTCGACTCTGGAACTCCACCGCGGCGAGAGGCGGAAGCGGAGTCAACGGGGGAGCGGCAGCGGTCGACTCGCCGCCGTCCTCATGGCCAGGTAAATTGACCTAAGATACGCCGACTTCAGCTTTGCTATTCGCGTAGTTGAAGTTGCGTATCTTAGGTCGACCCCCCCGCCCCACCACCACCACCAAGTGTAAACATAGCCCCAGAGGCTTTGCTAAGCAGGTCCACTTTGCCAGGTATCCATTCACTACACTGCAAAGACCTCTCCACATTGACGTGTAGTGACCATGGAACACTGGTGCAGGGGGTGTCCCTATGCAACCTCTGGGACCTTCCTCCCACTATGGTTCCACTGCACTTGGGGCCTTACCACGTCCATGGGAGAGAAAAATTTGGGACATGCACACCCACATCCACACAAATAGACACTATTTACATTGGGGAGGTACACAGCACTTTCTCCTGAAAGGAATTTACAATCTAAACAATACTCACCAATATATCTTTTGAACATTGCTGCTTTCCCAGCCAACACTCAAATCGTGTGGCTCTCTGTTCTCAGTAGCCATTCCCCACCACCATCACCACCCCAATTACAATGATACTGATTACATCTTGGGGCTTGTCTACGCTGACACTTTACAGCGCTGCAACTTACTCACTCATTCATGGGTGTGAAACCCCCCCCCCGAGCGCTGCAAGTTTCAGCGCTGTAAAGTACCAGTGTAGACAGTGCACCAGCGCTGGGCGCTACTCCTCTTGTGGAGGTGGGGTTTTTATAGCGCCGGCTGGTGCCGCGACTACATAGCCATGTTAGTTGCTAGTGAAGAAATACCCTTGGGAAATGGCACACTTTATACTTTTTTTCTTTGCTGCTGGTAAGAATTATTCTGTAACACGATTATGTGAAATGCTGGTGACATATGGGTAATTACAAATAAAATTAAACCCCTGGAATGAGAGCATTATTGGTGATCATCATTTATATTGGGTGAGGTTAGCTAAGCAAAACGTGTACACACACACACACACACACACACACACAACCCCATGCATCTGAATTAATCCACGGTGTATATCCTGGGTAACAGAAAGCCCCCTGAAGAGATCTGTACATGTCAGTCTGAAATCTCTACATGTATACAAAAAGTGACTGTCTCTCTCAGGACAGCAGCTTCCCTTGCTAAGGAAGCCTTTTTAGTTATCTTTATACGGAGAAAGAAAAGCAGAGCGAAATCAAAACTAATGGGCCCCAATCCTGCAGTCTCTCTCAGGTAAAACCCCAGGGATTTGGCCCTACTGAATTAGGTCTTCAGCAAACGAGCTACAGTAGCGTCCTGAATGATCAATAATATGAAACAACCATTTTTACTTCTTTCCAGAAAAGAGCATTACGAAGGAATACAGCAGGCAAGAGCGAGTCCAACCCCCAACGTATTGCAGGGATACGCTTAATACTATATATGTAGATATTGTAGCTATGTTTCATTTAGGATTAAATGGCAAGTACTGTTTGATATAAATATTTAGTGCAATTTTGTATGTCTATATTTTATGCACACAAATGCTCACTTCATCAAAATAGGGACATTGCAGTCTCCGATAAACAAGGCAAATCTCCGGGGGGGATAACATTTTCTTTTTAAAAGGATCCTTTAAACAAAAACATTTATGGATATCATCTTTTTCAAAAGTTTATGGCCCCAGCTATGCTCCTCTTGAACTTACTGTTTGTAACTTTTACCCTTTGGATTATATATAGGATCCAAAATTGCACTAAATATTGATATGGGTTTGGGGGAGGGAGAGAGAGAAACAGAATAGGATAAATTATAATACATATAATGCACAGTGGCACATGGACAGAGACTACATAATGATGCCCGGATACTGCATGACATTTATCTACATGGGGCAAGACAGTGATAAACCTTGCCTTTGGTGTACACACACAGTTACTAGACATTTTCTTTTAAAAATCAAGGGATTCGTCATTCATGCAATAAATTCGTTACATTATTTGCATGTTGGGAAGGTTTTCATTCTGGGATCTGTTACTGGAAGCTCAACCCAATTCAACTCCATCCTCTCGTGTTTAAAGCTCCTTACCTCTAAGCCCCTGTGGTGGGACCGGACTCCACTGAGAGATGACACAGGACTCCACTGAGAACCCATCAACCCCACTACTAGGACAATCTGCAAGCACTGCTGTCCTTCCACACTCTCGCTGAAGTCAGTGGAAACAGGAGTGCACTAGAACTGCATACAATGGTCATTTCAAATAAAATCACCACTCCCACCACCACAAAGGACTCCAAACATAAGCTTACCTATAGCTTTTAGAATAATTTAAGCACACATAATATTTACAGATAATATTAACAGGGAGGAGAGGCGGTCTTGTGATTGCAGTACAGAGCCGGGAGGCAAGGCTGCTGGGTTCTACTCCTAGCTCCGACACAAACTGACTGCCCTTGGGCAAGTCACTTTACCTCTCCATTCCTCAGTGTCTGTCTGCAGAATGGGATAATGACAATATTCATCCACTCAGGGATATGATGAGGCTTAATTCATTGTTTGTAAAGGGACTTGAGATTATTGAATGGAGGATGCTATGCTAGTTACAGTGACAGAGTGTATACAGGTTTTCCTTTCCATTGTAAGCCCCCCCCCACTCCCTCCCATACAGCATCAGTGCAGCCAAAACCTTCCATAGCAAATGACCCACCATCATCCTGTTTTTACCACTTAACAGGCTACCTAAATCATAGATGATATCAAAAGATTTTCCTCTCTAAGTCACTCATTCAAATCCAGCCAGGGTCAGTGACAACCCAGATGAATTACTCATTGCTACCTGGCACCTGTGAAATGAGTTTGTGGTTTCAGCCTGCTTTCCAGGGGACATGTGTTCACATCACATCAAATTAGCCCCACCATCGCTAGCTCCAACCGATCTCCTTGGAGGCAGTTTCAGCAGAGGCACCAAGGATTTAATGGACTCTAGGCAACTCAATCCACTACAGCTGGCTTCCAATGAGACTTCGGATGCGTCTACACTGGAGCTGGAAGCTGTGATTTGCAGCTCGAGGAGACATACCCACACTAGCTCTGATTGAGCTAGTGCCTAAAAATAGAAGGCAGCACCATTGACAAGAGCAGCTAATAACCCCGAGTACAATCCCATTCAAGACCCTAAGTATGTACCCAGGGCAGCTTGCCCCTCCCACTACCTCAGCTACACTTCTATTTTTAGCATGCTAGCTCCATCGGAGCTAGAACGGGTATGTCTGCTTCAGCTGGAAATTACACCCGCCAGCTCCAGTAGGCTAGGTCTACTCTGTAATCAGGACATCCAATTGGAACACATGCAGGCATTTCCGAGCGACCTTGCTAAAAACAGCAGTGTAGCCATGGTGGCACAGGCAGCAGCATTGGCTAACCGCCCGAGTATGTACCAGGGTTTCCGGGCAGGATTGTACCCAGGAGGGTAGCCCGTGCTGCTGTGGCTACATTGCTTTTGAAAATTTCACCTGAGTCCTCCAGCTTAGGGTCAAGGGATACTGGCAAGTGTCAGTTTTGGTGGGCGGTTGCAATGCTTCTGCCTCTGCCGCACCTGTTCTCTTTATAAACAAAAGATTCCAGTCCCCCAGGCTGTCAATCCAGCTGCTTTCACTAGCATTACCTTATTGGTTCTTAATTATCGTTTTAAGAAAGTAAACATTTTCAGGGACTTTTGAAAGAAAAAAAACGGCAATCAGTAGAAATATGGAACTTGAGGTATGGTCGCCACAGGCAGACAAACCACAACTGCAGTTGTCCTCAAATTTCCAATTTTAAAGTGTGTTATAGATATGCTTTTTTTTTTTTAAATCCTTTATTGACATCACTTTTCAAATAATTTCTGATCTCAGCTTCAGTTGTGCATCTCTTTTATCATACAGTTTGCGGCTTTTATTCTTTATTTAAAAAGACAAAATCAAGAAAGTTAATTACCCACGTCTCCTAATTTTGTTTTCGTCCCCCTACAAAAATAAAACTTCAAGCACTGGGTTCACTTGGTGCAGTATCACTGAAAGGCAGAAGTTGTGTGATCACCGCAATGGTTGTGGCAAGTCAGCAGAGGAACCCAGCACCTAGATACAATTATGCAAATAATGTTTCTATCCAGGTTTCTCCAGTTCACTTAGAAAAGAATAGTTTAAAGAAAAAGATGAAGTGGGAAAAAATTCAGCATTGATGACAAAGTAACTATCCAGGGACTTCCTTCTTTTTATTTCTGATGACATAACAGTAATGTTATTTTGCAAATAGCATGTGCATTGTAGGGATAGCAAAGACAGACACAAAATGGTCTGACCAAAGGTTAAAATGCAGAAGGTAACTCATGAAGAAATGCTAGTATCTATAGAGACATCCTTGCTATATATGAGAGAAAGGAATCAATACACATTTGTTGAATATATTTACTTGTTAATTATATTGCTGTTTGACAATGGTGAGAAAATAAGAAAAATCAGGATTGGAGCAGACAAATATTTATAATGAATGTATTCATAATACATCTCAACTCAAACTAAGAAATATTTACATTTTGTGTATGTATGAGAATAATGTATCTGTGTTTGTAAATATGTCTTTATAGAACATTTTACATTCATATTTATTATTGTAATATCGTGCATACCCAAATATTCATTCAGGTAGACTCCAGACTCAGTCCAATGTCCCGAAATTAACGAAAACATTTCAAAGCAATGAGCAAGCTCAATATTAATTGAGTACAGTATTTCTCACAAGCCGATTCTGGTGTGTATCACACACACACACACACACACACACATACACACACACTCAGTATATCATATTAACAGTCCTAAAGTTTGCTTCAGAAAACTGTCCTATTCAATATTATCTAATTCCCCCCCCCCCCCACTCGCAGCATTACATTATCCTGCAAACACATACAGCATACTGTACTTAATGGATTTAGCTTAGTTATCTAAGGCCTGGTCTACACTACGGGTTTAGGTCGACTTTAGCAGCGTTAAACCGAATTAAGCCTGGACACGTCCACACAACGAGGCCCTTTCTTTCGAATTAAAGGGCCCTTTAAACCGGTTTCTTTACACCACCTCCGACGAGGGGATTAGCGATAAAACCGGCCTTTGCGGGTCGGAATTGGGGTAGTGTGGACGGAATTCGATGTTATTGGCCTCCGGGAGCTATCCCACAGTGCTTCATTGTGACCGCTCTGGACAGCGCTCTCAACTCAGATGCACTGACCAGGTAGACAGGAAAAGACCCGCGAAGGTTTGAATTTCATTTCCTGTTTGCCCAGCGTGGAGAGCACAGGTGACCACGCAGAGCTCATCAGCACAGGTAACCGTCATGGAGTCCTCCCAGGATCGCAAAAGAGCTCCAGCATGGACCGAACGGGAGGTACGAGATCTGCTCGCCATATGGGGAGATGAAGCAGTGATAGCTGAACTCCGTAGCAGTAAAAGAAATGGAAAAGTATTAGAAAAGATCTCCAAGGCCATGAAGGACCGAGGCCATAACAGGGACACACAGCAGTGCCGCGTGAAAATTAAGGAGCTAAGGCAAGCCTACCACAAAGCCAGAGAAGCAAACGGAAGGTCCGGGGCAGAGCCGCAAACTTGCCGCTACTACGCGGAGCTGCATGCGATCCTAGGGGGTGCAGCCACCACTACCCCAACCGTGTGCTATGACTCTCTCACTGGAGAAACACACAGGGAAGACGGTTCGGGGAACGAGGAAGATGACGATGGAGGTACTGTAGGTAGCTCACAGCAGCAAGGAAGCGGAGAAACCGGTTTCCCCAACAGCCAGGATATGTTTGTGACCCTGGACCTGGAACCAGTAACCCCCGAACTCACCCAAGACCCTCAGGGCACACAGGAGACCTCTGGTGAGTGTAACTTTGTAAATATTTGTAAACATTACAAAAAAAAAGCAAGCAAGTCTGTTAACGTGTATGGGGATGGGGCGGAAATCCTCCAGGGACATCTCCAGAAAGCTCTCCTGGTTGAAATGGGGTGATTTTATTAAGGGGGACATTCAGAGGCGCCCATTCCTGCTCTTCTGACCAGAAATGTTCCCCGCTGTTAACCACGCGGTGGGGGGGAGGGGTGAAGTGATCATCCCAGAGAATCGTGTGTGTGTGGGGGGGGGGGGGGGGTTTACTTGTGTTTGTGCCGCATGTTAACCGGGAAACCGCAGCCCCCTCCTTTTACATTGAAACCCCATTTTAAATGGACAACCCAATTCATCCTTGATATGGGAAATGCGCTGCTGTTTGCAACCTTTCCCGCATGTTAAGAAGGTTAAAAAAGCCAAAACACTGTGGCCTACGATGGCTGCCTGCAAGCCGAAATATGCGACCTTGTAATGAAAGAGTGTACCCATTGTTCCCTAAAATGTGTCCTTTTTAACCACCTCTCCCTTCTCCTCCACCAGCTGCAAATGTTTCTCCTTCGCAGAGGCTCGTGAACATTAGAAAGAGAAAACGTAAGACGAGGGACGAGATGTTCACGGAGCTGCAGATGTCCGCCCAGGCTGATAGAGCACAGCAGAATGCGTGGAGGCAGTCAATGTCGGAGATGAGAAAAGCCCAACATGAACGAGAGGAGAGGTGGCGGGCTGAAGACGATAGGTGGCGTCAGCTTGCAGACAGACGGCAAGAGGCAATGCTCCGTCTGCTGGAGCATCAAAGTGATATGCTCGAGCGTATGGTTGAGTTGCAGGAAAGGCAGCAGGAGCAGAGACCGCCGCTACAGCCCCTGTGTAACCAACAGCCCTCCTCCCCAAGTTCCATAGCCTCTTCACCCAGACGCCCAAGAACACGGTGGGGGGGCCTCCGTCCACCCAGTCACTCCACCCCAGATGATCGCCCAAGCATCAGAAGGCTGGGCTTCAATAAGAGTTAAAGTTTTAAAATGCAGTGTGTCCTTTTCCAT
Organism: Malaclemys terrapin pileata; assembly: GCF_027887155.1. Taxonomy (NCBI): domain Eukaryota; kingdom Metazoa; phylum Chordata; order Testudines; family Emydidae; genus Malaclemys; species Malaclemys terrapin. Next base: position 123,320,119 of record NC_071511.1, read on the forward strand.
CCCTCCTCCCCCACCCATCCCAGGCTACCTTGGCAATTATCCCCCTACCTCTGTAAGGAACTAATAAAGAATGCATGAATGTGAAAAAACAATGACTTTATTGCCTCTGCAAGGGGGAGGGGAGGGTGGGGTGGGGTGGTTGGTTTACAGGGAAGTAGAGTGAACCGGGTCGGGGGGGGGGGTTGGAGGGTTCATCAAGGAGAAACAAACAGAAGTTTCACACAGTAGCCTGGCCAGTCACAAAACTCGTTTTCAAAGCTTCTCTGATGCGCACCGCGCCCTGCTGTGCTCCTCTAACCGCCCTGGTGTCTGGCTGCGCGTAATCAGCGGCCAGGCGAGTTGCCTCAACCTCCCACCCCGCCATAAAGGTCTCCCCCTTACTCTCACAGATATTGTGGAGCGCACAGCAAGCAGCAATAACAATAGGGATATTCTTTTCGCTGAGGTCTGAGCGAGTCAGTAAGCTGCGCCAGCGCGCTTTTAAACGTCCAAATGCACATTCCACCACCATTCGGCACTTGCTCAGCCTGTAGTTGAACAGGTCCTGACTCCTGTCCAGGCTGCCTGTGTACGGCTTCATGAGCCATGGCATTAAGGGGTAGGCTGGGTCCCCAAGGATCACGATAGGCATTTCAACATCCCCAATGGTCACTTTCTGGTCCGGGAAGAAAGTCCCTTCCTCCAGCTTTCGAAACAGAGCAGAGTTCCTGAAGACGCGAGCATCATGTACCTTTCCCGGCCATCCCACGTTGATGTTGGTGAAACGTCCCTTGTGATCCACCAGGGCTTGCAGCAGCATTGAAAAGTACCCCTTGCGGTTTACGTAGTCGGTGGCTTGGTGCTCCGGTGACAAGATAGGGATATGGGTTCCGTCTATGGCCCCGCCACAGTTTGGGAATCCCATTTCAGCAAAACCATCCACTATTGACTGCACGTTGCCCAGAGTCACTACCCTTGCTATCACCAGGTCTTTCATTGCCCTGGCAAATTGGATCACAGCAGCCCCCACCGTAGATTTGCCCACTCCAAATTGATTCCCGACTGACCGGTAGCTGTCTGGCGTTGCAAGCTTCCACAGGGCTATCGCCACTCGCTTCTCAACTGTGAGGGCTGCTCTCATCTTGGTATTCTGGCGCTTCAGGGCAGGGGAAAGCAAGTCACAAAGTTCCATGAAAGTGGCCTTACGCATGCGAAAGTTTCGCAGCCACTGGGAATCGTCCCATACCTGCAGCACGATGCGATCCCACCAGTCTGTGCTTGTTTCCCGGGCCCAGAATCGGCGTTCCACGGTATCAACCTGCCCCAGTGACACCATGATTTCCACATTGCTGGGGCCTGTGCCTTGTGAGAGGTCTATGGCCATGTCAATTTCCTCATCACTCTCGTCGCCGTGCTGCAATCGCCTCCTCGCCTGGTCCGGGTTTCGCCTTGGCATGTTCTGGCTCTGCATATACTCCAGGACAATGCGCGTGGTGTTCATAGTGCTCATAACTGCCGCGGTGATCTGAGCGGGCTCCATGATCCCAGTGCTAGCTATGGCGCCTGGTCAGAAAAAAGGCGCGAAAGTAGTATCTGATGGACCAGGAGAAGGAGGGCGGGAGGGAGGGAGGGAGGGAGGGAGGGCCAAGTGACGACATGGCGTACAGGTACAGGAACAGGGAGAAACACAAACAACTGTCACACAGAATGGTCCCCCCAAAGATTAAACTGGAAACCCTGGGCTTAGCAGGCCGTTGATTTCACGGAGGAAGGGGAAGCAAATGAACACAGAATAAATCTATTTTTTACATCTTAAGGTGGCAGCCGACGCTGCAGCATGAGTGACAGCCATACCAGTATGATGATGATGGGTACCAATCATAATATACCATCATCTGCCAAAAGGCAAGGGGCTGCTGCTGTGTAGCAATGCAGCCCCATGTCTGCCAGCCCCACGTCCGCCAGCACCCAGCATCGCCCTCGGCCTCTTCTGGGTGCTTAGCAGACAATATTGGGCAATTGGCAGAAAATAGTACATTATGACTGGTAACCGTCATCATCGAGACAGTAGCATGTCTGCCCAGGTGGCCATGATTGACAGCCACTCCAGTACGACGACGACGGGTACCAGTCATAATATACCATCGCCTGGAAGGGGCTGGTGCAATGCAGCCCTACGGCTGCCAGCCCCACGGCTATCACTCATGCTACACCGTCTACTGCCAAAAGGCAGTTAGCAGCTGCTGCTGTGTAGCAATGCAGTCCCACGTCTGCCGGCACCCAGAGGACATATGGTGACGGTGAGCTCAGCTGTGCTGAGCGGGCTCCATGTTGTCTGCACAGGTAACCCAGGTAACCCAGGTAAAAAGGCGCGAATCTATTGTCTGCCGTTGCTGTGACGGGGGAGGGAGGGGCCTGACGACATGTACCCAGAACCGCCCGCGACACTGTTTTGCATCATCCGGGCATTGGGATCTCAACCCAGAATTCAAAGAAAAGGCGTGAACCGCTTCGCGGCTCGAGCTGTGGCGCAAACGTAGTATCTGACGGCCTAGGGGAAGGAGGGAGGGGGGCCGAGTGACGACATGGCGTACAGGCACAGGGAATTAAAATAAAGAACGGTGGCTGTGCATCAGGGAGAGACACAAACAACTGTCACAGACTGGTCCCCCCCAAAGATTAAACTGAAAACCCTGGGTTTAGCAGGCCGTTGATTTGACGGAGGGAGGGGGAAGCAAATGAATACAGAGAAAATCTATTTTTTTACATCTTAAGACGACGGTGCAGCGTGACTGATAGCCCTCGGCATCTTTCTGGGTGCTTGGCAGCAAATACGGGGCGGTGTATGACGATGGTCTTCAGGCCTATTGCACGAGCTGCTGCTCAGGGAAGACTCTGCTAATGTGCGATGACCCGACTTGTAATAGGCCGGCTAACAGTCATAATACACCATTTACTGCCAAAAGGCAAGCCCCACGGCTGCCAGCACCCAGATCGCCGATGAAGGCTACCAGTCTACTGCACCGTCTACCGCCAAAAGGCAGTTAGCAGCTGCTGCTGTGTAGCAATGCAGTCCCACGTCTGCCGGCACCAAGAGGATATATGGTGACGGTGAGCTCAGCTGTGCTGAGCGGGCTCCATGTTGTCTGCACAGGTAACCCAGGTAACTAACCCAGATAAAAAGGCGCGAATCTATTGTCTGCCGTTGCTGTGACGGGGGAGGGAGGGGCCTGACGACATGTACCCAGAACCGCCCGCGACACTGTTTTGCATCATCCGGGCATTGGGATCTCAACCCAGAATTCCAAGGGGCGGCGGAGACTGCGGGAACTGTGGGATAGCTGTGGGATAGCTACCCATAGTGCAATGCTCCGGAAGTCGACGCTAGCCTCGTACTGTGGACGCGGTCTGCCGACTAGAGCACCTAGAGCATTTTATTGTGTGGACATACACAATCGGCTGTATACAACCGATTTCAATAAAACCGGCTTCTATAAATTCGAACTAATTTCGTAGTGTAGACATACCCTAAGTCTTGGAGTACTGGAGAAGTTCCAGAGGTCTGGAAGAAAGCTAATGTTGTGCCAATATTTAAAGGGGTAAACAGGATGACCCAGGTAATTAGATCTGCCAGCCCAACATTAATCCCAGGCAAAATAATGGAGCGCTGATACAGGACTCGATTAATAAAAAAAATTAAAAGCAGGTAATATAATCAATGCCAATCAGCATGGGTTTATAGAACATAGATCTTGTCAAACTATTTGATGAGATTATAACTTTGGTTGATAAAGATAATATAAATGTTTAATTGTGTTACATAAATACTAAGTCATTTGACTTGGTACCACACAATGTTTTGATTAAAAAACTAGAACAATGCAAAAATCAACATGGCACATATGTTAAATGGATTAAAACTGGCTAACTGATAGGTATCAAAATGCAATTGTAAATGGGGACTCGTCATTGAGGGACGGTGACACTAGCCTCTGTTTGCCAGAAGCTGGGAATGAGCGACAGGGAATGGATCACTTGATGATTACCTGTTCTGTTCATTGCTTTGGGGGGGGTGGGAGAAGGCACCTGGCACTGGCCACTGTCGGAAGACAGGATACTCGGCTAGATGGACTTTTGGTTTGACCGAACATGGCCGTTCTTATGAGTGGGTGTGTTTCTAGTTGGGCCTGGCTGCAAGCAGTTCTTGGGCCTCATGCTATTTAACATTTTTATCAATTACCTGGAAGAAAATAGAAAATCATCACTGATAAAGTTTGCAGGGCCATGAACAAAAAGGGGGAAGAAAGTGTTTTACACTTTGGCAAGTGACATTCTACCAGCAAGATTTTCAGAAGTATAAAAAAGCCAAAAAGATAACAAAGAGCCAGCAGCTGTGAACGTAAAGCCATGGAAGGCTTATATGAAGGAGGGGGAGAAAGAAATAAACTGGCAAAGACCCATGATAAGAGTACTAAAGACATTGATAAGAACAAAATCATTAAAGATGAAAAGGGGAAATATGGTAATCAATGAGAAGAGTGGAGGAATTACTTTGAAAGGCTTATGAAAAAAGAGAATCCAAGAGAACCATGCTGTAGGATAAAACCAAACCTGGGTCTGGTGGCACCAGTCCTAGAAGAAGAAGTTGCAAAAGCACTGAGCAACATGAAAAATAAAAAAGCTCTCGGCTGCAATGACATACCAGCAGATGAATGGAAGGGCCTGGGGCAGCCAGGCATGAACATATAGACAACTGTTTAATTTCATCATGGGGACTGAGAAGATGCCTGGAGAAAAATATTGGTACTAATGTGCTCTAAGAGACACAGAAGACTGCAGTAACTACTGCTGCATTAAACTCATGAGCCACATAATGGAGATCTGAGAGAAAGTTTTTGATTAAAGACCACAAAGAGATGTAAAGGTCAGTGATGATCCGTTTGGATTCATGCCAGGCAAGTTAACAGTGGATGCTATCTTTACATTAAGATTGCTTGAGGAAAAATATAGCGAAAAGAAAAACCCTGAACACTGTATTCATTGATCTGGAGAAAGCTCATGACCATGTTCTGAGAGACATTTGGTGGTGTATGAGAATGAAACGGACTCCTTTAGACTGTGTCAGACTTGTCCAGGACTTGTATAAGGATGTCGTTACCAGAGTCAAAAGCCATGTACAGAAACGGAACAGTTTCTGATAAGAGGCAGAGTACATCAAGGCTCAGCCTTAAGCCCCTTTTTGTTCACACTGGTGCTCAATGAACTTACAGAAACCATCCAGAGTGGCCCCCTGAATGGCATGCTTTTTGCAGGGGACATAGTGCTCATGGGGGAGAGCAAAGAGGAAGTGGGAAAACATTTGGAAAGATAAAAGGGCATTCTTGAAAGAAATGGCATGAAAGTCAGCAGAAATAAAACAGAGTATATGGTCCGTAGAGTCGATGATCCCTCACAGGAAGACAATGAGATTAAGTCTGGAGGATAGGGGAGGAGCAACGGTACAGAAAAATCAAGTACCTAGGTTTGATAGTACAGGATACTGGTGAACTCAATGGCAAATGTATAAGCGGAGCAGGAACAGCATGGACTAAATGGAGAGGAGTGAGTGGAGTGATCTGTGATAGGAGAATGCCTAACAAACTGAAAAGTTAGATCTCCAAAACAATAATTAGGCCTCCACTTTTGTATGGATCTGAATGAGGAAGAGACAGGAAATGGAAATGTTAAGATGAATGCTTGGAATTACAAGGATATTCAAAACAAATGAATTAGGGGAAGTGTGAAGGTGGTATCAATTACAGAAAAGCTGAGGGAATCCAGGCTTAGATGGTTTGGGCATGTGCAAATAAGGTGTTAAACTTACAAGAAGTGGAGCTTCAGAGACAAGCTGGAAGACCCAAAACTGGATGGATGGATGGATGTCATAGAAAAGGATATGATTAGTTAGAGTTCCTAAGGAACTGCTTCAAGACAGACTGGAATGGAGAAGAACGCAAAGAGACAACCTCACATAGATGGCCATTTGTGCTGAGACCAACGGTCATCTAGCCCAGTATCCTGTCTTCTAACAGTGGCTGGTGCCAGATGCTTCAGATGGAATGAAAAGAACAGGGAAATTATCAAGTGAGCCATCCTCTGTCGTCCAACTCCCAGTTTTTGGCAATCAGAGGTTTAGGGACACCTACAGCATGGGATTGCGTTGGTGACCACCTTGGCTAAAAGCCATTGATGGCCCTATCCTACATGAATTTATCTATTTTTTTTTAACCCAGTTATACTTTTGGCCTTCACAACATCCACTGGCAATTGTGTGTTGTGTGAAGGAGTATTGCCTTATGTTTCTTTTAAAGCTGTTGATCTTGTCTCATCTCCTCTTTAACATTTGATTTAGTGAATGTAGTGCTGACAGAATGTGCCATGTTAACAGAGTAACACCTACTATTAACAAAGCTGTTCAGAGTACAGATATTCTATAGATAATCTTAGATATCTAAGGCTACGTCTACACTAGCACCTATGTCGGCAAAACTTACGTTGCTCAGGAGTGTGTGGGGGGGGGACCCTGAGCGACATAAATTTTGGCAGCATAAATGCTTATGTGCACAGCGCTATGTCGGCAGGAGACGCTCTCCTGTTGACATAGCTACAGCTGCTCACTGAGTTGGTTTTATTATGTCGACAAGAGAACACTTTCCCGTTGGCATAACACGGCTACACGAGTGATCTTACGGTGACACAGTTGTATTGTTACAGCTGTGCCACTGTCAGCTTGCTGATACAGACAGGGCCTATAGACACCTATCGCCAGGATATTGAAAGACACTATGACCTCCTCCAAAGGCACCCAGCCAGCATGTCCTAAACCTGAACTAGAGACCCCACTTCCAGGGTGAAAGTTAGATTAGTTTCTATGCTTTTTCAAATCATTGCCCACGACACTAAGTCTAAGACACCAGACACCAGTGCAAGTTAGTGTTAGGGGTTCTTGGGATGGGCACACGTGCACTAGGAACTGGGCTGAGAAACACAAACTCATTTCATACAGATCATCAGAACTCCGTACCTCATGACAACAAAGTTTGGTTTCAACTTTTAACACAACTGGCTATACTGTAGCTTCTTCCGTTTATTCTGGGAAAAGGTCAGCAAGGAGAACAAGTGGCTTCTTGTGTCAGATTTGCCAGGAAAACATTCGTGTCTGCATGTTAGCCCCACAGGACAAAAACATCCATAATAAGAAAACCAACAGCAGTATGTCAAATCATTGCCTGCTGAAGCAGTAAGAATCGCACAACTGGGAAACGGGAGAAGAGCAGAATGTAAAACTACAAAAGATCAATGACTGCCAATGGAAGAGAGAAAAATGCAGTAGAAGATCTGGATTAAGAATAAGGTTGTGAAAATCAATATAAGTATTTCAACCATCTGCAGCCCACTACTGTAAGTAACCAAATGTTACAGGGTTAAATTAACAATTCATGATACTTAGGAGAAGGCGTTTTCCCTCACTAATTTATGGCCCAAATCTGCAATAGCTACTCAGGTGAGAAAGCAAGTAGCACATACCTACAATGTCCAAAAGTCCCTTCTGATCATAAATAAGGATTAGTACCTATTTTAACCGCAATATATTAGACTATAAAAATAAAACTTTTTGATAGAAAATGGTGGGGTTTACTAGTTCATCCATGCAGAGGATTTAAAGCAGTCACTAGGTTTCTGGATAGGTTAAAAGAACAATCACTACAAACCTGAAATCTAGTTGCTTAAAAAAAAAAAATTAAAAAAATGAGTAAGGCAGTTTCAGGTGCTACACCAGTGGTGGGCAAACTTTTTGGCCCGAGGGCCACATCGGGGTTGCAAAACTGTATGGAGGGCTGGGTAGGGAAGGCTGTGCCCCCCAAACAGCCTGGCTCCTGCCCCCTAACTGCCCTCTCCCACTTCCCGCCCCCTGACTGCGCTCCTCAGAACCCTCGACCCATCCAACCCCCCTACTCCTTGTCCCCTGACCGCCCCTCCCAGGATCCCCCACCCCTAACCTCCCCCCGGGACCCTACCCCCTGGTCCCTGTCCCGACTGCTCTGACCCCTATCCACACCCCCGCTCCCTGACAGCCCCCTTGGGACTCCCACACCTATCCGACTGCCCCCTACTCCCTGTCCCCTGACCACCACCCCACCAGAACTTCCGCCCCATCCAACAGCCTCCTACTCCCTGTCCCCTGACTGCTCCCCTGGGACCCTCTACCCCTTATCCACCCCCCCCCCACTCTCCACCCCCTTACCATGCTGCTCAGTGCAGCAGGAGCTCACAGCCCCACCGGAGCCAGCCACGCACTGCCTGGCAGGAGCGCCAGGCCAGAGTGCTGGCGGCACGGCACGCTGATGCTGCGGGGGAGGGGCCGGGGGCTAGCCTTCCTGGCTGGGAGCTCAAGGGCCAGGCAGGACAGTCCCACGGGCTGGATGTGGCTCACGGGCCATAGTTTGCCCACCTCTGTGCTACACATAATCCTGTAAAACCAAAAAATAGACTAGGAATCCCCATCACATTGTGCTATTTTTAAAGAGGTCTCTTTCTCTCGCCTGTTACTGCATGAAAGAACCATAAACAGGTCTTCATGGTTCCCATATGCAAACGGACATTTAGACACCTAACCGCCCTTCTGCATGCAAATACTTGACTTGTGCATGCAGTCCCACTAATTGCACACAAGTTAGCTGCACAATTATACAAGACTTTCTATTCTGCTTACTGTCGTTTGAAAAGGAAAAAGGAGAATAGGATTCAAATTCAGCTTTGATTTAAATGGGGATATAAAAAGGTACACTTTGGGCGTAAGTTGATCAGTAGACAGGGAAGACAAATGCAATTTAGAATTCATTGGTATTTTGTGGGGCCCCAAGTCAGACCTGGTATAAACATTTACAGCTCCCACTGATGTCAATGGGAACTGGATTTGCTTACATATTAGCTAAATTTGACACACACCCTCAAAGATGGTGCTGGCATGTTAACATTTTTGGGGGAGCTGTTTAATCCAACACCCTCCTGGTAATGATTTTTCCTGCTACACCATCTCTTTCCATGACCTTGGTGTGTAATTTACACTCATGTGGCACAGCCACTGAATGCCAAGTTGGTGTCAGTTATTGGATACTGCATAACCACTTACACCTTATATGCCACAATTCTCCAGCTGCTGTAGACAGACAGCTTCGACTTCAGTCCATGGCAGTTACTTGTCTGCAGATGCTGGAGAACGAAGTCCCCAATATGAAACTTACACCACCGTTTATGTTACCCCGACTTTGGCCTAGAGATTTTATGGGAGATGCAACTTCTCACTCCAGGCTGCATTTGCTGACGACCAGCAATTCACTGAGTTCCATTTGATGGGGAAAGGATTTCTAAAGGGCAATTCCTGGTCTAACTGAAGTCAATGACAGGACTCCCACTGACTTCAATGGGATCAGGACTGGGCACTTACCATATCGCTGTGCAGCAGCATGACCAGAACAGCGAACAAGAAGCTGTTTTTAGAGGTAAATGCAATTAAAAGGTCTTGGAAAAGCTCCTGGGTATAACTATCATCAGGGGGAAGGGTGTTCTCCAAGGGACGGGTGGGCTTTGGTAATTCTTCAGCAATACAACAGCTATTGGATTTGGCACTGCTGTAACCAGGCAGGGGTACTGCATGTCACAGAGTTGTGGAAATGCTTACCAAAGGCTTTCCCTGGAAAGTGCCATACGCTTCAACAGCTAACTGCGGCAATGGGGGTGGGGGCGCGGGCGGGAGGGAGACAGCTAAGAAAGCCAGTAGGGATTGGAAAAGGAGAGAAACCAGTAAGGGCAGCCAGAAGGGACTAGGGCAGAGGTGGGAAAACTACGGCCCACGGGAGCATCCTGCCCGGCCCTTGAGCTCCCGGCCGGGAAGGCTAGCCCCCGGCCCCTCACCCATTGTCCCCCCTCCCCTGCAGCCTCAGCGCTCCACGCCGCCAGTGCTCTGGCCCGCCACGCCTGCGGGGCAGCGCGCGGCTGGCTCCGGTGGGGTTGCGAGCTCCTGCTGCTCTGAGCAGCATGGTAAGGGGGCGGGGAGTTTGGATAAGGAGCAGAGGGTCCTGGGGGGCAGTCAGGGGACAGGGGGCGGTTGGATGGGGCGGAGGTTCTTGGGGCGGTGGTGGTGGTCGGGGACAGGGAGTAGGGGGCAGTTGGATAGGCGTGGGAGTCCCGGAGGGGCTGTGGATAGGGGTCGGGGCAGTCAGGGGACAGGGAGAAGGGGAGGTTGGACTGGGGGTAGGGTCCTGTGGGGGGGGGGCGGTCAGGGACAAGGAGCAGGTGGGGTTGGATGGGTCGGGAGTTCTGAGGGGGGCAGTCAGGGGGCGGGAAGTGGGAGGGGGCAGATAGGGGATGGGGGCCAGGCTGTTTGGGGAGGCACAGCCTTTCCTACCCGGCCTTCCATACAGTTTTGCAACCCCCCGATGTGGCCCTCAGGCCAAAAAAAGTTTGCCCACTCTTGGACTAGGGAAAGAGGACAGCCAACAGGGACTGGGGATATAAGAGCCAGAAACAGTAGCCAGCAGGGATTGGGAGAGGCGGGGGACAGCAAGAACAGACGGCCGGGATTTGGAAAAGAGCAGAGCCAGCCGGGATTTGGAAGCCAACAGGAGTGGCCAGAAAGAACAGCCAGTCGCTAGGGAAGGCGGGCAGTCAGCCTACTAACATGGGCTTTTCTGTGAGCACAACTCCGTTTTTATTCTTCACAACTTCTCAACACAGCTGCCACCAGGCTGCTTGTCTTTGATATGTATAAATCTCCCCAGAGCAGGCACTGAGGTTTCCTGCTACCCTCTCACGGGTGCAGCGTTTGAGTGCCGTTCTGAACTGGCAGTGGCTTTTGTCAGAGTAGATGGCCAATGAAACACTTACGCACAGCAAACTCCAGCACTACCCAGTGGATTGTTTGAGCTGGTCAGATACTTCTGTAAGGGAGAGACGGTACAGTGGCTCTTCCTTGGGTAGGAAGCAGAGCCCTTAGTCAGATCCATGTGACAGATGGAGCGGCTATATTCGGCTTAACTACAAAATACTGAAAAACAAATTCCTAATCCTCTCCCTCACATGCCCACTGTTCTGCTTTTGCAGATTAACTCCCCATCAGAGGTGTACCATGCACGACCCGGGAAGCCGAGGAACCGTAGCTTTGCTTCACTTGCAATTCCCAGGTACACACTGGACACTCCAGCTCCATCGTACGCTGCTTCTTTCACATGAATGCAACAATTATCCAGTTGTCAATAGGAACAACTCCCACCCAAATGCACAGCACACATCCTTCCTGATCCTCTCTTGGGTTACACAAGGACTTTAGAAAACAACTTAGCACAGCCGCTGTATTAACCTATTTTAATACCCTCCATTCAGAGCTCTCCCCCGGCAGTGTTGCTAATTGCTATACACCACGCTGCTTACCAAATTTTATATATATATATATATATATATATACACACACACACACAAGGTTTTTCCCTCCTGGCTCAATGTTTCCAAAAAGTTCACACACAATTGCAGCAAGTTTGATTACTATTTAATTTGTTCACAGAGCGCCTGTCGTTATGATATCAGGGCATTTAACAGTAAAACAAACAACTGGTGTCAACAACTAGCACAAATGAAACCCGCCCAAGCCATGGATTAAATATCCTCTGGCTACAGGCCACTGACTGTATTTAGGAACCTAAAGTATCAGGGGGTAGCCGTGTTAGTCTGTATCTACAAAACCAACAAGGAGTCTGATGGCATCTGTTAGTCTTTAAGGTGCCACCAGACTCCTTGTTGTTTTTGTAGGAACCTAAAATTCATGTAGCTCTATTTTCACCTGCAGCTGCCATTTACTTCAAAGGGAGTTGTATGTAATCAGAATGCTTGAAAACCAGGCCATTTTGATTTAGGTGTCTAAATATGGCATTGTCTGCCATGCTTTAGGTGCCTACATTTGAAAATTTTAGCCACAGTGAATATCTCACACTATATCCAAAAATCTCTGGACTTTAATGGGCCCTGAGTCTGATCTCACTTACTCAGGTATTGATCAAGAGTCAGTCCAATGAAATCAATGGCATTGTAAGTGAGATCAGAAACAGGAACACAGGAAGGAGTGAATTTCAGAGCAGAGAACCCGCCAGTGAGAACATCCCACTGCCTGCACCCTGCAGCTCCACCTGAGAATAGACAGTAGGTGCTCAGCGACTACAGTGAGGAAGGTGATGATATAAAATATCTTGAAAAATAGACTTGAAAAATAAAAACCATACCAACCTGATGAAGTCAACATTTTCGAGCATGGTGAGGGGAAAATATGAAATTGCAAAATCCCAGGAAGGGCTCAAGTGTCCTGAGCACCTCCTGCAAGGTGCCTATTTCAATGACAGGTAGCAAGAGATTCTCGGTGCCTTACCAGAACAAAGATAAGTGGACTGGGAGTTACTGCATAGCATAGAGCTCAGGCCAGCCTGCCCCACCTAGCATCCAGCTCACAACTTCTGCTGCTTCAGCTCTCTCACTTCCTCTACTCCAAGTTGTCAAACTGAGTTACAGGGTTCTTGTCACAATCCATTTATTGTTAAAATTAACAATTGTGGTTTTCCCCAATTGAAATACGCAGTAGAGAAAGCGCCAGGCTGACTATTCCCCATTGGAGATTGAATTTTCATGTCTCTGTCTCCATCGTGCCCTGTGCGGAAAGGCAATTACACATGAAAAAATGCCTTTGTGGGCATAAAACAGGCAATGCTAGGCACAAATAAGCAACTTGTCAGCACAAATAAGTATTAGTGCATACAAATACCCAAATTTTGAGAATGCAAAAGTAGGGTTACCATCTTTTAGTTTTTAAAAAGGAGAACACTCCATGGGGACCTGGCCCCGCCCCAACCCCGCCCCTTCCCCGCCCTCAGCCCCGCCTCAACTCTGCCCCCTCCCCTGAACGCTCCGCCCCCTGCTCCTCCCCCTCCCCTGCTTCCCGCGAATCAAATGTTCGCGGGAAGCCTGAAACAGGGAGACAGCAGGTAGGCTGGGGCGGGGTGCGGCGCGGCTCAGTCTGGCCCTCCTGGCCGAGCGGCTCCCTTCGGCGGCCAGCTGGCCGGCCCAGGCCAAGAGGCTCTGGCCCCGGCGTCTCCCGCCCGGCTTGGCTCGGGCCCTGGGGCACTGGCTCCCGGCCCGGCCCCACGACCCCAGCCCCTGGCCCCGTGCCCCCGGCCTGGCACCGCACCCCCGGCTCCTGGCCCGGCCTGGCCCCCAGCCCGGCACCGCGCCCCCGGTTCCCAGCCCGGCACCACACGCCCGGCTCCTGGACCCCGGCCCGGCACCGTGCCCCCAGTTCCCAGCCCGGCTCCCGACCCGGCACCGTGCCCCCAGCCCCGCGACCCCGGCCCCGCACCCCCGGCTCCTGCCGAGCACCGCCGGCCCCAGCCCTGGCCCTGCACCACCAACCCCAGCCCCAGAGGCCCCGGCCGAGCACCGCTGAGCCCTCCCTATTTTCCCAGACATGTCCGGCTTTTTGGGATTTCCCCCCGGACGGGGATTTGAGCCCAAAAAAGCCGGACATGTCCGGGAAAATCCGGACGTATGGTAACCCTAGCAAAAGCCTCTTTACACACAAGCACTCCCCTGCCCTGCCCACACAGCTTATTTTTAATCAATCTAATGGGAAGTAGCAGCTATTCAGCAGAGACACAAAAACAAGGATTGTTTCTCTAAATCAGTAGCAGGAAGCCGGGCAGGAGGGGGCCTGAGGAAAGTTCTAGGCAGACGCCCTACAGTGGTGAAGAGAAACGGTAGTTTTATGGATTATACTAAAAGCTCCTTTTTCAGTGTTAGAAGTGACACTTCCTAGGATTCTTTACCAGCGTCACATGACTGTGTGTTATAGCATTGTGCTGCTAGAAGCATTTTTTATCCAAGAGGAGATGTAAAACCAAGATATTTGAGCACCTCTGGTCATTAAATATCCCATGGCCCGTTCTGAAAGAGCACTGATGTTAACCCTGGAATCTATTCCTATTCTCAGAGTAACTGTTTTGCTCACCTACAATTCAACTGGATATGGTATTCTTCTAACAGCTATGTTGTTGCCAAGATCCACAACAAAGGGCACTGGCTGCTTTCAGTGATGGGCAGAGTGACCCCAGTTTGCAAGTATATAAAGCACTTCTAGCACTCAGACTTTTGAATCAAAGACTCTACGGAAATATCTGTTAGGCACAGTGGTTAAAAAAAAAAAAGAGTCACATCAATCATCTTAATAAAAAAATGTTATGTCCAGAGACAAACATATTTCTGGTCTCCGGTATAAAGAAAGTTTAAAGGTTATTGCAAAAATATTATAAGAAGATTCCTAGAGACAGTATTACTGGTAACCTTACTGAATTTATAAAAGGACACCCTGTTGAAGGCCTTGCAATAAAAAAAATGCCTGCAGGTTAACAGCAGTTGGACTTGCTGGTACCGTAAAATCAGTCGACTAAAGATCTCACATGATAAACTATAAATAAAAGCATCCATGTAACTCTGGGCTTATTTATTACACCACATATATAATAGGGCATCCCACTAGCACTGGCCTATTTTCAAAAGGGCCACTGGCCAGTGAGTTTTGTTTTACAAGAGTTCAAGCTCCTCCTCCCCACTAATTTACAGCCAGATTTTGCAGGTCTCGGTCGCGCTGAGCAGGACTTACATGAATAGCGTAACAGGGACACATTGCTGAGTAAGTACAATACTGTGTGCAATGCACTGGGCGTTACAGAACCTGGCCCTCACCCTTCTCAGCTTTGCTCTTGCTACTGGTACCGTCTGTTGAAATTGACAAGACTATGGCTTCCTGAATAGTCCAGACATCGAATCCCTACGCAATTGCAATACAGACTGTCCACAAGCACATATGCTAGGATTTTGGAGAGGAGACTTAAGGGGACAGCAGAAGAGAAGAGCAGAAGACTGCACTTCACCTCGCTGCCAGTTTCTTCCTCCTTTGAGGCCCCATGCTGCAACCACCATTCTTCTGGCTGAGGAAAAGTGGCATGAAGTGGATTCACTTAAAACCTTGACAATGACATTGCGTAACCGGCCTAATGAATATCCTCACTAGGCACTTGATACCCATCCAGTGACTCAGCATGCTGCCTCTTCCAGGCTGAGGAGCAAAACACTGTGGATCCGTCTACACCGCAATGAAAGACCCAAGGCACAGTCACAGCTGGCCCGGGTCAGCTGACTCCAGCTGTGGGACTATAAAACTGTAGCGTAGATGTTTAGGGCTCTGACAGCCCATGGGGGGGAGGGTCTCAGAACCTGGGCTCCAGCCGGAGTCCAAATGTCTACACAGCAGTTTTATAGCCACACAGCCTCAGCCCTGTCAGCTGACCTGGGTCAGCTGCAGGTCTTGTATTGCAGTGTAGACATACCCTGTGAGTCTGAACCACACCTAGATTCCCTGCAACAACAGTGCAAAGCACTTAAGCACTAGAGATCAATGGGCCAGCTTAACCACTTGGTTTCTGAAACAGGCAAGAAAGAAATGTTCAAAGTTTAGCTTTGATGAAGACAATAGCACATAACTGACCGGTCACGCATCTGTTCTTTCAGGGGTGGCCAAAGTGCGGTCCCCTCAGACAAAATGTGTTCCACTGACATCTACATTATGACCTCTGGCTTCCCTCCTGTCCTTTATGAAGTTGCAGCCAACGGAGACTCCAGAGAACATCATGCAATGTTATATCCTGACTTGAGTGGCTGGCAAAGGCAGTCGGGTTCATTTTATGTCATTTAGCTTGGGCTTCTAGAAGACTGCCAACATGGCTCGCAGTTGGGTAAAGCTTGCGCACCCCTGCCCTGTCTGCACGGCTATGACTTTCTAATGCACCCAGCACCATGGTATCTACGGTAGGTACCGCAGGATGTGTTACACTTGGATAATGTTTTCCTATCTCAGCCTTTGCTGCTCTCCACCCAGAGCTGGATCTCCAAAGTTTTACACACCAGAGACTTTTCTGTGCAATTCATAGACACACCATAGTAATGTTCCAGCCCACAGCCAGGCCTTGACATCAGCATCATCTCCAGCAATAGCTTTACATAGCACAAGTGACTCAGGAATTGTGACAAAAAGCTATTACTAACTGGAAGTTTATTATAACCAGTGAATCACTCTCTATTAAGCCCTTTCCAGGATGGACTCGATTCCATATTGCTACATTCCAGCATCTTACTAGGCAAGACAATGAACAGTTCTCTCCATATATTTAACTAAAGCAAAGAAAATATGGAAGCCTATGGAATATGCTCTGGAGATTAAATTAAGTATTCCCTTCCAGCCTTCTCCAGAGGGGATGAACTAGAAGTCTACAGAACGTGCGTCAGTTCTTTTGCTTCACACAATGTATATATCCAGGCTGAACATTGTTAACTGGTTAAGAATTGAAAAGGAATTATGTTTATCTCAAATATAATTTTTAAAATTGATTCATCCATCAGTTTCTACATAATGATACTAAGAGCATAAAATTTGGCTGTGTGTGTGTTAATTAGTGTTGGGGCCATATAAATATCTAGATATGGATGAACAAAACGTGTTCCCAATCCCATGCCCCCCTCTAACCCATGTAACTGGGCCTCTGTTTCCCTTCCATAGGGGAGAGGGAGGACTTTCACTTGTGGGATACCAGAACACTCACCCTCCATCACCAGCCATATTTGACTCTCTTTGAACCCTTTTATTTCCTTTGTATCCCACTATGGACTCTTACTGTACCGTATTGTGGGACACTGCAAAAAGCACCTTCCAATGCCTAAAAATCCGTCTTAATCACTTGATTCATATTGTTTCAAAATGCACACTCTGGGGTTTGAAACTCTACTAGAAAGGAATTCCTCTTTTTTTTTTTTTTTAAGAAAGGGAAAGCTATTAATAAAATTAGGAAAATAAATTGTATCTCCTCAAAAAAAACCTCCCTAAAATATCAACTTTAAAGCAGCTCATCTTAACAACAATTCTCTCTGATCTTCAATGTGCATCTCTAGTGTTATATTCTGGCCATGATCCTACCGTAACTTTCACTGAGATTGCTTGGAATTCCATGTGGTGAATGAGTGTAGAATATACACTAGAGAAGTGGTTCGCAAACTTTAGCAATCCGGGGACCCCCATTTTGATTTAAAATTTTTCAGGGACCCCCAAACCCCCACGCTCACCCCCCATGCCACTGCATTCCCCAAGGTCCAACCCCCACCCCACCTCTTCCCACTCCCCACTCACTCCATCCCCCCCAATCGCTCGCTCTTCCCCACCCTCACTCACTTTCACCAGGCTGGGGCAGGGGGTTGGGGTGCAGGAGGGGGTGCGGGCTCTGGGAGGTAGTTTGGTGCCAATGGGAGTTCCCAGCCAATGGGAGCTGCGGAGTCGGTGCTCGGGGCAGGGGCAGTGCATGGAGTCCCCCTGCCCCCTCCAGGAGCTGCAAGGACATGCCAACCGCTTCCGGGAGTGGCGCAGAGCCAGGGCAGGCAGGGAGGCTGCCTTAGCCCTGCTGCTCCGCTGGACTTTTAGCGCCTAAAATCTGCTGGTTTGGCTTCAGTAGCCTCTGGGAGATGGAGGAGTTGATCGGTGGGGCCCACAACCCCCTCGAGGACCCCCAGTTTGAGAAACGCTGCACTAGAGATCCAAGATCCACAACATAAAACAGGGAGAGAAAGGAAATTTGACGACAGGAGTAGAGATTGTGTGCATCACACACACACACACACACACACACACACACACACACACACACACACACACACAGAGAAACACCCATAAAACTCACTCTTGCCCAGTAGAATTAGAACTTGCACCACCTGGATTAGGATTTCTTCCAACTGCAGCTACCAGAGCAGGATCATACACACAAGCTGGCCTTTTAGTCCATACAGCAAAAGGTGTCTGTATTTACCATTACTGAGTGCGAAACACACAAAGCAATGGATCCGTGCTCAAAAAAGTGACTTCAAAGCATGCTAGAAGTCAGCCTCAGAGTTCACAGCCTGCATTAGAACCAAAAGGACAAAGTAATATGGAGCAATTTGGATTTTATTGCTGCCACCAATTGGGGACAGTAGAATCTAATGGTTCTGGCTGTCAGTTAATGGGCAGGTGTTAGAGTGCATGGATCCAAAAAAAGTGACTGACAAGAAGTTTATTCTAACAATCTGAATAACCATGTAAATGAGAAGAGGTTGGCCACTTCGGAAAGGTGAGAGCATGTGTAATTAAAGCACAGATGAGAGGCTTTAAAAAGCACCTTCCTTATTGCTACCCGGACAGTTCTGAGAACTAACTTTAGCCCAGCCTTCTTCCATCATGATCCTAAATGGTTAAAAGAA
The DNA here is from genome assembly GCF_027887155.1 of Malaclemys terrapin pileata. NCBI lineage: Eukaryota > Metazoa > Chordata > Testudines > Emydidae > Malaclemys > Malaclemys terrapin. The sequence continues at coordinate 123,338,509 of NC_071511.1, forward strand.
CTCTGTCTGCTGAAGAACTCGCAGAGTTTGGCAGACTCCAAGGAAGACGCCTGTGGTGAATTCAGGCTTCCCCAAATCCCATTATAAATCCTTCAAGAAGAAATCCTGGAGCAGAGACAGGCCTGAAACCTAGTGAGGGCAGCTGCAGGGAGTACTGAGAGGAGAAAGTCTAGTGGTTAGATCAGTGGACAGGGTGTTATTTCTTCTGGGTTCTCATCCTGGTTCTGCCAATGACGCTGTGTGAATTGGGGGAAGTTCCCTTGAAGTCAATGAGACTTAAGCATGGGCTTAAAGTTAAATATTTGCTTAAATGTTTTGTTGAAAAGGGATGGACTGCTGAATCGGGACCAACGTTTGTAAAGTACCCTCAGCAGAAGTTCTAAAAAAGGCTATATGCAAAAGGAAACATTTGTTCAGTGGCAATCCACCTCTCTACTGCCTTAGAATCATCGTTAATACTTCAAAGCAGCCTGTGAAAAATTCTATAGGGCATGGAAGCAAAGTAATTTAGATGATTCTTAAACTTCTGCTTATGGAAATATAGTAAGATGATCCTGTGAAATGATAAATACCTGCCAACAGGAGCAAATATAAGTGTCAGGATTATAAACAAAGTTAGTAAAAACAGCTGCACTAAATACAAAGTCTGGTGATGCTACAGGAGCTCTTGGGAGGATTGCAAAATGCTAGGCTGGGCTCTCAACTTGTCAGTGTTTTATTTCCATACAAATGGAAATTATAGATTCCTTCAATGCACAAGGGTTTTTAAACTGGCTGCCTGAGAATAATCATACAAACTCAATTCTAATTGCGTTTAGCATCTTTCATGCAAACCACCAGAGTGAAATACAGTTAAAAATAAAACAAACAAAAAATAGGAGAGAGATATTTAAAGGCATGTAGGGGGTGCAAGAGATGCTTTTAAAAGAAGAGTCACTGAGTGCGAGTCATACAGGAAAGACTGTTCCACGCAGCAGGAGCTGCAGAGGAGAAGGCTCTCATGCCAACAGCAGGGAGATTTTGTGACGGTGAGGAGGTTGGTGCTAGATGAGCAAAGCAGTGTGAAGAGAATTCACCCTTAGGGACCCTAAACTTATAAAACACCTTTAGAAATGAAATACACATTTAAAATTTTGTTCCACTGTAGTCAAAGAGAAATAGTAGCAGACCCCCAGGAAAATGAAATCTGCCACAGTTCAAACCAAAGCCAGCTCATCAAAACCTAACCCCCCGCACATTACTGTAGATGTTCTGTGAACCCACATCACCCTCTCTCTCTGGGGTGGAATGAAGTCATTTCATACTGGATAAAACGTAAACCTTTAGTGTTTGCAAAGTTCACACTCATCCGTAAATTACTGACAATTTCCAAAGGCTGGTAAAGGATAAAGAGGGTATATTCAGGACTATTCAAAGTACAAAAAACTCAAAATGAGACACAGACTTGAACATTGTTGACTTTTAGCAACACTGTTGCAAAATCTAAACACAACTCACCAATTTCTCACTGCAACCTCATAATCTAATAAAACTGTAACACTGAAATGCAACACTTCATCGAAAGAGGATTTAACTACATCGTTATTTTTGATGAAGTCTGCGAGCCAAATTCTGCTGTCACTTACATCCTCTGTTACCTCCCTGGGCCGCTCCATAATTGGGGGTGCCCCTCACTGACAAGACATTGTCGGTAAGGGTGTTGCACGGTTGTAATGAACAGAATTTCTGTCCTTACACTTTTTAAAAAAAATTTAAACTAGTGCATTATGGATAAATTTTTCCAACCCACACATCTTGATTGTCCAATAGCACTCATCTCTCCCCACGTGAGTATTGTGGGGCAATTCCTGTTCCCTCTTCTACAGGGTCGAGAGCCCCATAGGCCACAGGTGGCCAAACTTACTGACCCTCTGAGCCGCTAATGACAATCTTCAGAAGTTTGAGAGCTGGGGCGCACCTGCTGGGGCTCAGGGCTTCAGCCCTGCTCCTGCCGAAGCCCCAAGCCCCAGTAGGTGTGCCATGTGGGGCTGAAGCCTCAAGCCCCGCCCCCCCCCCACACACACACACACTGGGCAGAAGCCCTGAGACACCCCGCCCTCACTAGGCGGAAGCCCCTATGCCACCACCTTGCTGCAAGGCAGAGATCCTGAGGTCCCCCCAGCAGTCTGGTAGGTGGAGAATGGGGGACAACGTGCAGGGCTCCACAAGCCACACTTTAATGGTAAA